>NC_142034.1:24783940-25096301 GCF_982192425.1 Myodes glareolus | reverse complement strand
CTGCGGGCCCTGGCCCCTTGATGTTCCGGTTGAACAGGTGCTAGTGAAAAGGAGGCGGACCCGGCGGAAGAGTCGGCCAGGGGGGCAGTGGGATGAAGGGGGAACGATCCCCTCCAGCCTCAATCCCCCAGCCCGCCTCCTCCTCTCCGATCCTTCTGCCCCTCCCCCCCAGGAAGCGTCCCCGGCCTAAAGGTCTTTGAAGTGTGGATGAAACCCCCAGGGCTGCCGTCTCCCCTCGGCCACCCAATCTCCCGCTGAGGGGGTATTTGACCTTTGGTCCCAGTGAGAGTGCCGTCTCCTCCTTGTCAAGAAAAAAAAGGGGGAATCAGATCTTATCTTTGGCCTATATTAGTATGGGGGGGGGTAAGTCTTGGGTTGCCCTTCTCCAAACCTCAGACCCAATTTCGGGTACTTTAATCCTCCGTCTAGTGGTTGTGAGCGCTATTGTGTTTGTGTGAGTGCCCAGAAGTCAGGCGTAATTCTGTTTGCCGGGGCCTCGAAGGTAGCGATTTCTTCACTCGCGTTAGATCTTTGAGCACGCCTTGAGGCTGGAGGTGGAGTTAGTCTTTGAGAAATTAGGTGGTGGGGCTTGGAAGAAGCTGTGGTACCTCGGCGTACCCCAAAAGTGTCTAGAGACCTAGAAAGTAATGACTTCAAAGAGAAGTTCCCGGAGGGCAGGAATATCTACTCTGGCGGCCAGGCGACGCCAGAGTTCAACAAATATCTCTGCGGGCGTGGTGGTTCACGCCTTTACACTAGAGCGGCGGTGGTTGAGGCTAATGAGTTCAAGGTCATACTTGGCTACGCGGTGAGTTCAAGGCCGGCCAGAGCTACTGGAGACCGCCTCAAGAGAACAAAAACATTATCTAAAGAGCAAGTAAAAGTTTACCGGTGACATTGTTTACTCTCCAGAGCGGCCTCCAGGGACAGCGCCCATGAATGCCATCCAAAAAAACTCCCCCCCTCCCCCGCTCCAAGAACAAGCACCAAGCACAGGCAAATGGTTCACATCGCCCAATTTCTTTTAGAGCCCCTGTTTTTTCGTTTGTTTGGTTTTTAATCTCCCCTTAATTTTCCTAGGGTTGAAGAACACACTCAAGCGGGGCTGGGGCGGGTGATCGGAGATCCAAAGTGTGACACCGAGAGCCTGCAGAGGGGAGGGCTCAGGAACTACCCACCTACAGTAATAAAGGGGAAAAGAAAAAACGGAAAAGCTGCACGGAGCGCACGAGCAAAAAGCTCCCTACCAAGCCAGGCTTTGTTCCCTGAACCTAAGACTTTACCCGGCGGCGGGCGGGCCGGGAGCGAGCGAGCGAGCGGAGGCGCGCGGCCATGGCTGCCGCGGCCGGGCAGGGGGGCCGGGGGGGCGGCGCGTGAGCGGGCGGCGCGGGGCGGGCGAGTGCCCGCGATGTGCCACTCCGCGCCTCCCCCGCCAGGCCCGGGTTGCACGGTGGCCGAGCGGCCCTGGTAGCCGGCGAACGGCGCGGAAGAGGAGCGCGGCGCGCGAGTCTCATTGTTGGGGGGGGGGGCCCGTCGGGGCATGAGGGCGAGAGCACGGCGGGGGGGGGCGGCCAGACAGAGCGAGCGAGGAGGAGGACGCCGAGGAGGAGGAAGGAGGAGGCAAAGAAAAGAAGCGGCGGCGGCGGCGGAGGAGGGGGCGAGGAGGCGCGCGGCCCCCGCTCCCTCCCTCCCCCCCTGACCCCCGACCCCCGCCGGCCGGCCCCCAGCCCCGGAGGGAGCTCATGGGAGTATGAAGGAGATGGTAGGAGGCTGCTGCGTATGTTCGGACGAGAGGGGCTGGGCCGAAAATCCGCTGGTCTACTGCGATGGGCACGCGTGCAGCGTGGCCGTCCACCAAGGTAAGGCGGAGGGGGGGGCGGCCGGCGGGGGGCTGCGGGACCCCGGGGGCGGCGCGCGCACCGGGTGCCCTCGGCCGCGCCCTCCGGAGCCCTCCTGGGGCGCGTGCCCCTCCCCCACCCACCTGAAGCGAAGGGCGGCGTGGGCTCCCCCCCCAGCCTGGTCCTCCAGGACCGGGTCAGGCATTGTTTTCTTGCCTATTGTTCCAGTCCCGCGCCCCCCACCCCAAGTTGAAGGAGTTTTGGGGAGAGTCCAGGGAGCAAGGAGTGAACTCCCTGATACCCGCACCGCCGGTGTTGGGGCTGTCCTGAGAATGTTTACCTGCGAGGTATCCCCCCCCCCACCCGGTTTATTTTGGTTCCCGCTCCGGGAGGAAGAGGTCAAGGGGGGGGTCATCCTCCTTTGCTTCCGGATGCTGGGAGGAGCGGAATTGGGAAGGGAGGAGAAGGGTCCCACGGGAGAAGGGACTCCTGAAATCCTCCGGGGAAGAGCTGAGGCTGGGAGAGCAGTGGTACAGGGGGCCGGAATGGAGGAGAGGGAGGTTTGGAGTTTCCCCCAGCAGCACATGGATCGGGAGTTAACTCCTTAAGGAATCTTGCCTAGGGCGCAGGCTGGCATCTCTGCTTGTCTGGCACAGGCAGCCAGCCCTCGCTTTCCTGAGACAGCCCTTAATGCGGTGACTGCGGGCTCTTCCCGCCAGTCTCCCCTGGTTACCTGCACCGCACCTGCTCAGCCTTGACTTTTGACCTGTACCTGTGATAGAGACAGAAAATGAGGTTCTTGGACCCCCGACTTCTTTGCCTCGTCCCTTACTGGCCCTTTAAGAAGTGCCCCCCCCCATAACAACAAAACGTGTTACAATCATGACTATTTCTTGTTCGGATGTCTGGTCAGGGCAGAGGATGGGAAACAGGTCCAAGGGAAAAAAAGGAGGTAGAGAGATGGGGATGGAGGAGGATCTTCGGAAGTTTAAGGTCAAGGACTGTCAGACTTGTCCCTGTTCGGAATGCCTGGTCGTGTGATTGAAGACTGGCTCTATGCTGTTGAACATTACTTGTGGTCCTGTTTCAGAGTGACCCAGAGTCTGGGGAGCAGCCCCACCTACTGGGTTGGTTTTAGTCCGCTGAGTCTCTCCCCGCCCCCAGTTATTCAGGGGGGAAAAAACCAGTGGCTGAGGGTTTTGCTCAGTGACTCTCCTCCCCCACTCGTAGCTTGCTATGGCATCGTCCAGGTGCCAACGGGACCCTGGTTCTGCAGGAAATGTGAATCTCAGGAGCGAGCAGCCAGGGTGGTGAGTTCAGATTCTGTTCTTTTTTTTTTTTTCTTTCCCCATATCACAGCATCTTCTACAGGTTGAGCTAGGGCACCCTGAGGCTGGGGCAGGACTAAGCTTTACCACTCAGGATATCCTGTTTCCTGACCCCCATCTCCAGGCGCCCAGCCCTCCTCTTCTCATCACTTTGCTCTGCCCCACCTCCGGCACGGGGGCTTTGATTTGTGTGTGTTTGTGTGGTGTTTTTTTTTTTTTTTTTGGTAACTTATTATGAAAGGTTGTCAAGGCAGTTATGAGCTCTTGGCCAAGCCTCTTTCCTGCACACCCTTACCCAGATCTTATGTCATCTTGGGTCCTTTGGGATGAGTTCAGGGAGGGTCCGGTCAGCAGATCCCCCCCCCCAAACACCTGTGCATCTTGCATTGGCAGAGGTGTGAGCTGTGCCCACACAAAGATGGGGCGTTGAAGAGGACTGACAATGGAGGTGAGGGGACCCTGAACACCTGCTGAGGTCAGCCAGGCCCCCTGAGCAGGTGGGGGGTGGGGGCTGGCTTTCCCTGCTCTGGTTGTGGAAGCAGGGGACAGTCTATAGCTTGGTGCTGGGAGGGGTGGGGTCTTGTGCTTGCTGGCCTGCTGAGGCTGATCCCCACACTGTCCCAGGCTGGGCCCACGTGGTGTGTGCCCTCTATATCCCGGAGGTGCAGTTTGCCAACGTGCTCACCATGGAGCCCATTGTGCTGCAGTACGTCCCTCATGACCGCTTCAACAAGGTCAGTGGCCCCTCACCAGTCCCCTTCCTGGCCTATTGTCCTGGGCTGCCACCATTATGCTCTCTTGGGGAACCCAGGAGGTGGATGCTTACTGCTGGACTACTTTCTATGCACAGACAGGTGTATGCCTGTGCTCTGTGACTCTGGCAGATAGTAAGTTCCCCCAAAGTAGCACAGCCAGAGAACAGCCTTTAGTTAGTAGTGCATTTATTTTCTTGCGTTTCTAATATGTGAGAGATACGGTGCAGCAGGCACCTAGTGCTTGCTATTCATCAAGACAGATGTGTACACAGGCTGGAGATAAAGGACACCCAGTGAGGCTTGCTTGGGTATAAGGTGGTTAAGGAAGGAGAAGTTTAGGCTGCGACCTAGGATGTGACAAAGAACTGACTTTGAGAGTGCGGGTCCCAGGTTCCATGAAAAGATCCAGCATATGCAGAGGTCCAGCAAGTGGACCAGTCAGCATATCAGGGAGCTAGGCTAACATAGATGCCAGCCTCTCAAGCGTTACCAAGGACTGTGCATTGAAAATTGAATACTGGGGCTGGAGAGAGGGCTTGGTAGATAAAGCACTTGCCGTTTTTGCATAGAACCAGGTTCAGTACCTGGTACTCACTTGACAGCCTACAACCATGTTTACCTCCAGTTCCAGGGAACCAATCCAGTGCGCTCGTCTGGCCTCTGAGGGCACCGGGCACACACTGTGGTACACATACAGACACGCTCATACATGTAAAATTAAATAAACTCTTAGAATTTTCAGAATTCGTTCCCCCAGTCATGCCGGCTGCATTGATGACCTGTGACTAGCTTTTGTTGACTTGCTCTGTATAGGTTAGAGACCATTTCTGTTCCTGTAGGAAATTCTGTTGGCTAGCACTGATCTAGGGTGGTGGAGGGCAGGATGGAGTTGAGGGGAGGCCAGAGCCTCCCTCAGCAGGCAAGGTGGGGTTCCCTGGAGGAGGGGTCCATTGTGCTGTGCCCTGCAGACCTGTTACATCTGTGAGGAACAGGGCCGGGAGAGCAAGGCCGCATCAGGAGCCTGCATGACCTGTAACCGCCACGGATGTCGACAGGCTTTTCACGTCACCTGGTGAGATTCCCATTCCCAGCTGCTCTGGGGTTTGTGGTGGCTGTTGAGTGCTATTATCTTTTTGTTTGCTTGTTTTTTGTTTTTCTGAGACAGGGTTTCTCTGTAACCTTGAAACCTGCCCTGGAACTGGCTCTGTAGACCAGGCTGGCTTCGAACTCACAGAGATCCACTTGTCTCTGCCTTCAGAGTGCTGGGATTAAAGGCGTGCGCCACCACTGCCCAGCTTTTTATAGATTTTTTTTTGGGGGGGGGGAAGGGGAGTGGACTCTCTTGTGAGAGCTGGTGGCAATGCCATGCTTAGAACTTGGGTCCAGAAGGAAGGAGGTGGAGGCAGCTGTGGTCTGTGGCTACACCCTGCTGACCTGCCTCTCCTCAGTGCCCAGATGGCAGGCCTGCTGTGTGAGGAAGAAGTGCTGGAGGTGGACAATGTCAAGTACTGTGGCTACTGCAAATACCACTTCAGCAAGATGGTGAGTCCTGCCTGCTAGAGGGCACATGGGCTCTGGGACATGCCTGTGCCTGGCGCTGGAAGGTGGAAAGACCCCCGTGCCCCCTAGTCCCTGCTTCCAGGAACTCTTCCTGTGACAGGGAATGAATTGCAGCCTGCAGGGTGCCGATCAGAACTAGCCCAAGTGAGTAGTCAAGGCTAGGAGACAGAACCCTCCCCCTCGCACCTGCCAGTCTTTGAAACTTTCAGCTAGATAGAGCTAGGAGGACAAGTAGGATAACCCTGTGCTTGGACAGGGTCTTTGCTGCATTCATGAAGGCTCTTATTGACCGTGTGTGATTCTCCCATGGCCCAAATGTGCTGCCTGCGTCCCATTTCACAGATAGGTAAATAAAGCGTCCCTGATGGTATAGCTTGTCTCCCAGCTGGTGGGTGGGAGGCAGAGCAAACAATTCCATCAGAAAGGTCCTCAGGAACCGGCCATGCCAGGGGTAGCTAGAGCCCTAAGGTGAGGGGGAACCTGTGCTGGGGCCTGAAGGGTGTTTGATGGGACCAGGCAGGTAGTGAGGGACGAAATGAGACTGTCATGGCTGAACAGACTAGGAGCTTCCCCAGGCTGGGATGTATCTGCAGAAGTAGGCTGCAGCCAGGACTCTGTGCCCCAGGCCACAGCTTGGAGAGCTCCTGAGAAGCCAGAGAGTAATATGATCAGATTTGTGTTATAGGCAGATTACCCTGGCAGCAGCCATGAAGCTGGGTCGAGAGACAGCTGCAAGAAGAGGGGCGGGTGACAGGGACAGGGACCAGGCTGGATGCTGGAGTCCCCGAAGGTGGGCTTGTCTGAACACGAGAGTGGTCAAGAAGCTGTCGCCAACCACTGGGTGGGGAGAGGCGGGTACCTGACGGTGTTAGGAAGGGGGCAGCTGGCCTCTCAGGGAGTCCACACCTTGGTTCACCGAGATCATCTTGTTTTGTGCCTGTTTCCCCCATCTAATGATTAATAGATCCCCTTCTCTTTTCAGTGGTGTCCTGGTTTGCTTGTAATTACATAGTCGCTGTGCTTTTAGAGTTTGATGGCCACTTAGGGCAAGGTCAGGAGTTTTGATGCATTTGCAGGTGGCACTAGGGTAGACACAATCGGATTTTGGGGGGTCCCCAGGCAGGGTGGCAAGGGCAGGCAGAGGTTACAAGCCTGAAGCTGCCTCTGCGGGTGTCCAGAATAGACTGGGTCCAGATGTGAAAGAGACTTGGGAGAAAAGATCTGGAGCTTGATGAAGTAGGAGCAGAGCCCAAGCTGGCGAGGCCTGAAATTAATCCTAGGCTTTGGCAACTGGGGAGTCGTTGGTGATCATAGGGAGCAGCTGCGAGCCTGGGGTGGGTAAAGCTGTCAGACCAGGCACAAGGAGGGCAATCCCAGGGAGGTAGTTTGGTGTTCATTGCCGGCAGCTCCCGGTTCAGGGCAGCAGATCTTCCGATGGACCTAGACTGCTGTGCAGAGAGGAAAAGCAGGACCAAGGAGGAGGTTATGAGGGCTAGAGAGAAATGAGTTCTCAAGGAGCTGGGGCTCCCGGACTGTCCTCTGCGTACCCTTTTTCTAAGGGAAGGAGGTGGCCATGGGCTGTGAGTCTGCCTGGGACGCCAGGAGAGCACTGGAATATAGGAAGGCAGCAAGAGGCCCGAGTCCTGGGTCCAGGTCCACGCCCAACCTCACTGTACCTCTTTGGAGGCTAAGGCTGGTCTGTGCCTTTTTCTGACCTCTGTACATTGTTTCGACAGTGTAACATGCCTTTAATCCCAGCACTTGGGAGGCAGAGATTGCTGAATCTCTGTGAGTTCGAGGCCAGCCTGGTCTACAGCGCGAGTTCCAGGACTGCCAGGGCTACACAGAAACCCTGTCTCATAAAACAAAACAAAACAAAAGACAGCTGGGGAAGCACTAGGATTTCTAGGTTGACAGCATGTCATAGAAGACAGGGGTGACCTGCAGGGGCAGAGGGACTTGTTCTGGGATCCTGTGACCTTCAGAAACTTTCCTTAAGCTAATGAAAGAAAGGTTTGGCAATTCCTCTCAATCTCTACCTTCAGAAGACATCCCGGCACTCCAGCGGGGGAGGAGGAGGAACAGGAGGAGGAGGCGGTGGAGGAGGTGGCAGCAGTGGTACCAGCGGTGGTGGAGGTGGTACAGGGGGAGGCGGCGGCGGCGCCAACAGCAGCAGCAGCAACAGCTTCCTTACTGGCAGGAGAAGCCGGTCGGCCTCACCATCCACGCAGCAGGAGAAGCACCCTACCCACCATGAGAAAGGCCAGAAGAAGGTGAAGGCCTGCTCTTTCTCACATAGCTCTTTTCAGAGACTCCCACCAGGTGCCTAGGTCTTCCCCGGAGGCCACTGAGGTTGAAGAGGTAGCTAAGGAGGTACACCTTGAGGCTCAGAGGTTGGGACCTGGCTTCTATGTCTGCCTGTTCTCTGTTTTCCTCACGACGTGACAGTGCCCCTAACCTCTGATTTTGTGATCCTACATGTTTGTACACATCTCTAGCTTATCCCCTTGTGCCCATGCCAAGAAGTGTATGTGTGTTCCAGGGGTACACCCTTGTGAGTGCCTGCTCATGTGTGTGGTGCTCTGTCACTGGCACGATAATGGGACAGGCTATTTTTAGCAGGAGGGAAGATGGGGGGAGGGGCTCTTGGCTCTCAGAGGATCTTGCCTGAGCTACTCCTGTCCAGCTGGAGTCTTCCATCCCTCTGTGGAGGGAGAGGACTCACTGAGCCCCACTCCTAAGAGGGGCTCAGTTCCCCACATTCACGTGTCAAACTCCCCTTCCCATCAATATCTGGTCCCCCTTTCCTCCCCAGAGTCGAAAGGATAAGGAACGCCTTAAACAGAAGCACAAGAAGCGGCCTGAGTCCCCCCCCAGCATCCTCACCCCGCCTGTGGTCCCCACTGCTGATAAGGTATTACTGCTTCTTCTCAGGATGCTGAGTGTGCTAGTCCAGGGGTGACTGTGTATGTAGTGTAAAGGGTCAGGGTGAGCAGGGGCCTGCTTGGGCTTCCTCTCACAGCTCGTGGTTAATGTCACCTCTGCTCAGCAAGCCCCACACATGCTAAGGGTGAGGTGGGGGTGCCTCCCTGCCGGCTAACTGCCGTGGAGCACCTTTGTCCTAGCAGAGGCTCAGCATTGGGCTCTGGTCTTTGGAGAGCAGATGTGTGGCCCTCAGGCTTTGTTTTCCATGCTCTGGGGCCCAGCCCTGAGGGATAGGCTGAGAACTCCTGCCACTGGGAGGACGTCTAGATCCCACTTCCTGCTGGGTGGGAGCGGCTTCTGGCAATACCCTGAAATCCCTAGTCACCCCACCCTCTCAGCCGGCTTGGCTGTAGAAATGGGTAGCATTTGAAGGAGCAACAGGCAGACCCTACACTAGGCCAGTGAGTGCTAATCCAAGCCAGAGCAGACTGTGTGAGTCCCCTGGGGGCCTGGAGAAAGCACTTCCTCTCGTCCCATTACTGCTAGTCACCTCTACTCCCTTGCATGGTTGGCAGGGCACTGGGCATCTTAGCAGGAGGCTCAGGTATCAGGTTTCCTGGGTGATGTTGCTGTGGCAACTGTCCCAGTAACTCCCCTCCTGCTTTGCTTCCCTGGGCTCACCTGGGAAAGCTGGTCTGACCTTTCCAGGAGCCTTCAGGTACATAAAAGACCTGTCGGGGGTCCCCCACCAATGGGGGTGACCCTTGGACATGCTGCAGAGCTTTGCCTATCCCCTCACAACCCATCCCAACGTTTAGGCCCCCTTCCCCCAGCTCCTCTTTTCCTGGTGGCTTTCCGAACCACATCTGGCTCCCTTCAGAACTCCAGCTGCTGAAAAGAACAAAGGAAGACAGAGACGAGGGCTCCGCCCAGGGAGGGTAGCAACACAGGGAGGGTAGCTCTCGCTTCCCTCTCATTCGTTCCTCAAGCTCAATTTGAATACTTGATATCCACCCTAAAGAGAGCTCACCTTCTCAGGTACTCAGGCACAACTCCATAGAGGCCTGAATGTTTTTGGAACCAGGGGAGAGCAGGGGCACATGAGGAGGACTTAATTCATTCCTCAGAATAACCCAGTGTGGTAGGTGCCTTGCCAGGTCACTTCCACTTCCTCAGTGACGCTGAGAACACAGAGAAGTTACATAATTTGTCTAAAAGCACACAGCTAGCAGTAAAGCTTTCAACCACAGTGGTCTGGCTTGAAGGGCTGTGCTCGCACAGAACTGTCTTTGCCAGGCACTGGTAACAACCACACTATCAGACTCATTTACGGAACCCCTGCTGTGTCTCTGGCATGGAGCTGCTCCTGACCCCCAGGACTGTGCTCCTAAAGATGGTGCTGCTGAGCCAGGTCCAGAGGCTACACAACAGAGATACCATGGCAAGGAGGGCAGAGCCTTCTAGGCTCTCAGCCGTGCTCCCCCAATGCTTCCCAACACCCTGCCCTCCCAGAGCATTGCACCTCAGCCTGAGAGTAAGACAGAGTGGGTCTTTCGCCTAGGTATGTAGGGAGGCTTCCTCGGGTGGGGCTTCCTAGCTGGGTGTTGGAGAAGCAAAGCCAGGCTGCCCTGTGGAGGGTTGGTGTGGAGGCTTGGGGATTCCAGCAAGAATTTGCAGTCCTCAGAGATGGGCCAAAGCCAGGTGACTGTGAGTGGTAACATCTGGAGGGCCCAAGACCAGCACCAGTCTTTAGGCCAGAGGTATTTCCTAGTGAGCCTTCGCTGAGTAGGTCAGTGCGGAATGTGGACTGGTCTCTCTTGGGTCCTGGGGCAAAGACAGGGTCAGGACATTCCCTAGAATTCTGCAGCTGCCTCCTGTCTCACTGTTCTAGAGCCTCGCACGGCTCCTTGCCTGGAGACAATTGAGCCCAGGTCCTGTGTCTTCACCCTCACTCCCAAATCAGGCTGAGCTGGATTGTGCAGCTGGCGATGAGCCTCTGTTGTCTCTCCCTTAGGTCTCCTCAGCTCCGACTTCCTCCCACCATGAGGCCAGCACTCAGGAGACCTCTGAGGGCAGCAGGGACTCAAAGGGGAAAAAGTCTTCCAGCCATAGCCTGAGTCATAAGGGGAAGAAACTGAGCAGTGGGAAAGGTGTGAGCAGTTTTACCTCCGCCTCCTCCTCTTCCTCCTCCTCTTCCTCTTCTTCCTCCTCTGGGGGGTCTTTTCAGCCTGCAGGTGAGTATGGGTGTCGTGGAGGAGGCTGGGAGTGGGAGCCTTTTGTCATAGCTGTTGTGGCTGGCAGGGGCCTGGTGCTTCGCAGCTCATTTGTTTTTACAAACTGATGTGGGGTAACATGGCAGGGAATTCCCCCATGTCCCCGTCCCCCCCCCCCCCCCCCCGCCACGTCCCCCAGTGGCTCAGTTCCCAGCTGGGTTCTCTACCCTTCCCTTTTTTTTTTTTTTTTTAAGATTTTATTTATTTTTGCATGTGGGTGCTTTCTCTGCACACCAGAAGAGGGCGTAGGATCCTTAAAGATGGGTTGTGTCAGTCCGGTTATAGGTAGTTGTGTTAGATGCCTTCATAGTTAGGTGGTTATGGGCTGCCATGTGAGTGCTGGGGGTTGAACTCAGGTCCTCTAGAAGAGCAGTCAGTGCTCCTAACTGTTGAGCCATCTCCCCAGCCCTCACCTTTCCCTTCTTAAGTCAGAGCTCCTCTGTTCCTTTCAGGGCCAACCCCTCCAGCTCCGCAGTAATGTCCCCTACTCTTGTGTCAGAAGGGCCATTCAGAAGCACCAATATTAGTTCCAGGCACAGAGGCCTGTAATCCCAGCATTTGGGAGCTGTGGGATTGCTTGAATTTGAGGCCAGCCTGTGCTGCAGAGTGAGAACCTGTCCCCTGCCAGTGCTCACGTAACAGTCATTCACTCAAGGGTGGAAGTGGCTTCCCTCCTGTTGTTTCCAGCAGGGGCTGTTAACCTGGGACACACAGCTGGGCAGGACACAAGGCTTCCTTCCCTGGCTAGTGTTCTCCCTCATGCTGGTAGGGAACGAGGGAGGGAGGTGGTCCAGCAGTAATCCCCTTCCTTTGTTGCAGGCTCGTCCTTGCAAAGCTCTCCTGACTTCGCGGCATTCCCCAAGCTGGAGCAGCCCGAGGAAGACAAGTACTCCAAGCCCATGGCCCCCACTCCGCCAGCCCCTCCCTCGCCCACAGCCCCTGAGCCCCCTAAGGCTGACCTCTTCGAGCAGAAGGTGGTTTTCTCTGGCTTTGGGCCCGTCATGCGCTTCTCTGCCACCTCCTCCAGCTCCAGCCGGGCCCGAGCCCCCTCACCTGGGGACTACAAGTCTCCCCATGTTTCGGGAGCTGGGGCCTCAGCAGGTGGCTCCCATAAGCGGATGCCTGCACTGAGTGCCACCCTTGGACCTGCCGAGGAGGCTCCTGAGACAGGCCTGAAGGAGAAGAAGCACAAAGCCAGCAAGAGGAGCCGCCACGGGCCAGGCCGTCCTAAGGGTAGCCGAAGCAAGGAGGGTGCCACAGGCCCCACTGCCTCTCTTCCTGGGGCTCAGCTGGCTGGTTTTACTGCTACTGCTGCCTCACCCTTCTCCGGAGGCTCCCTGGTCAGCTCCGGCCTTGGGGGTCTGGCCTCCCGGACCTTCGGGCCTTCAGGAAGCTTGCCCAGCCTGAGCCTGGAATCCCCTCTTCTGGGGGCAGGTTAGTGACTCCTGTAGCTAAAGAACGTCTCAAGGACTAACCAGTCCTGTGAGAAGGCAGGGACATAAATGGAAGAGTTAGAGGAAATGTAGCTGGGTAGAAACTGCTCCAAAAGACAGAATGGAGGTGGCCATTAGCTCTAAGATGTCCCCTGCATGAAGAGACTGGGGTCCACGCCAGCAGGATTGGGAGTGTTCTAATAGAATAGTAAGAAAAGCTCAGAATTGCCCAGACCAAGGCGGGGTAGTAGAATTGAATGGCCAGAGTCCCAAGAGGGGCTGCCTTCACCATCTGAAGAGGAGTCTGGGGTATAAAGGGACCTTAGGGTTTCCTGTGTGTCTTTGTATTTTTAGGAATCTACACCAGTAATAAAGACCCCATCTCTCATGGTGGAGGGATGCTGCGGGCTGTCTGTAGCACCCCACTCTCTTCCAGCCTGCTGGGGCCTCCAGGGACCTCAGCCTTGCCCCGCCTCAGCCGTTCCCCGTTCACCAGCACCCTCCCATCCTCCTCTGCTTCCATCTCCACCACTCAGGTGAGACACTGTTCCTGGGCAGGTGGGGACAGCTCTTGTCGTGTGCCCTCTCTTCTCCAGGTGTGCCTTGTCCTACCACACATTCCAGCTGTGGTAGATGGCGAGCAGGCACCTGAGGCTGGAGTCTGGTCCTCCCAACAGGTCTTTTCTCTGGCTGGCTCTACCTTCAGTCTCCCGTCTTCCCACATCTTTGGAACCCCCGTGGGCACTGTTAACCCCCTCCTCACCCAAGCCGAGAATAGCCACACAGGTATGCTGGCCCCTGCTCCTGTTCCCTTTGCTTCTGAAGAACATGAGTATAGAAAGCATGAGGGTCCCCCCACCCCCGGCCATTGCCTCCTCTGCCTAAACAAATTTATCTATCTACACACTTCCAGCCTGGGGACACCTTAGGGAAAACAGTGTTGGGCCCAGCAGGGCAATTCTGCCCCATCCACAGAAGAGAAGTGACCTCAAAACCCTAGGTAGAGAATGGCAAAGCCAGCTCAAGACAAGCCAGCACCAGCCCAGTGCACTTAACCTCTCCCCGGCCCCTCCTGTGCAGTGGTAGTCGGGGTCACAGAGGTCCCGCCAGCTGGGCTTTCTGCTCTCCACGTATCTAGGAATTAAGGGGGTGGGAGGCAAGCTCCCACATCTTCTCCCCAGAGTCTACTCAATCCCTGAGAGCCGAACAGAGATTGCCCCCCCGCCCCCCGTCAGCCTGGGGGCGAGGCTTGACTGTAAGCTGCCAGTTGAGTTAAAACCAAATCTGACTTCTGTTTCTGGACTTGGTTGAGTAAAATTGGTGTGTTTTCTATAACCCAGAGCAGCAGGTGTGTGTGTGTGTGTGTGTGTGTGTGTGTGTGTCTCCTGTGGACAACAGTTTTCTCATCTGAGTTTATGAATATAAGAAGTCAAAGCTAATTAGGATAATACAATGATTAAGGGCTTGCTTTGTGCTTGCTGAGCCCGCCAGCTAAGCCCGTCACTCTTCCGACCTTATTTTAATCCTGAGAACGGTTGCTGTAGAGAGGCTGGTTACCCTCTCAAGGTCACACAGCCAGTGTCTGGTTCAGTTGCTCCAGGTTTGTCTTGACCTCAGTTTCTGTAACTGGAAGATCTAGAAACAGACAGCAAGAGCCCCGTAGGAAGGGGAAGAGCTTTCCTGAGATGGGGGTGCCAAGCTCAGCTCCTTGCCAGTATGAGCTACCAGCCTAGGCTTGGGGGGGTACTGAAAAAGGGGGCTGTGTTGAGGTTCTAGGAGCAGCACCCACTTTCCAGGGAGGGCCCTGAGGCAAGTAGCTTCCCCTCCCCCTGACCCTTGCCATCCTTCTCCTTCCAAGAGCCAGACCTAGAAGACTGCAGCTTCCGGTGTCACGGGACCTCCCCCCAGGAGAGTCTCTCTTCCATGTGAGGGAGGGTGCACCTTGGTGGAGGGAGGGCTGGGTGGGGGCAGGATTGAGGACCTGGTTGGCGGGGGTGGGCTGGAATCAGTGTGCTAGGTGAGCCTGAGTTGATGTCTCCTCTGGTCTCAGGTCTCCCATCAGCAGCCTCCCTGCGCTCTTTGACCAGACAACAGCGGCGCCCTGTGGGGGTGGCCAGTTAGACACCACAGCCCCGGGCACAACTAACATGGAGCAGCTGCTGGAGAAACAGGGCGATGGAGAGGCTGGTGTCAACAGTGAGCGGGGCGCACAGGGACGGGAGGCCTGTCCCAGCCACTCCTTCCCCTTTCCCTAGGGACTCAAGCCTTTTTACTGGCCTTGCCAGTGGCCCCAGGGCTGATTTATTTTTTAAACCATTTATATTTAATTCATTTTACGTTCCAACCAAGGTTCTCCCACCCCACCACCCCCACTCCTCCCAACAGGTAAGGGCTCCCATGAAGAGTTGACAGAGTTTGGTACATTAATTTGGGGCAGGATCAAGCCCCTCCCCTCCACATTAAGTCTGAGTATGGCACATACACACATCCCTCACCCCTGCCCCAGGACTCATCTTTAACCTTGCATAGGTGGTGCTCTCGGTAGTCAATGCTAACTCTACCTTTGTTCCTCATGACCTCCTGGCACAGGTCATAACCAAACCCCAGATTGTACCCACTCCCCTCAATCTCAGTGGCATCAGGAGCCTTCTGCAGTCCTCAAACCTCTGTATCCCAGATCTTCCTCCCCAAAGGCATCTCTCTGGGTAGCCTTTGCCCTCTAGACCCTGTCCCTCCCGCTGGCCCTGCCTCCTTGATGCAGTGCCGCACTAACCTCAGGCTCCTCCTCCCTCTCTGAAGTTGTGGAGATGCTGAAGGCCCTGCATGCGCTGCAGAAGGAAAATCAGCGGCTCCAGGAGCAGATCCTCAGCCTGACAGCCAAGAAGGAGCGACTGCAGATCCTCAATGTGCAGCTCTCTGTGCCCTTCCCTGCCCTGCCTGCTGCCCTGCCTGCCGCTAATGGCCCTGTCCCAGGGCACTATGGGCTGCTTCCTCAAGGTGAGGGCCTCCAGTCCAGTCTGGGGTGAGGAATTCCTGCCCAGTGGCTTGAACTGGCCCCATTGCATCTCCCACATTCCTTCCTTTAGCGGGCAGCAATGACTCCTTGAGCACCAGCAAGAGCCCTCCAGGGAGGAACAGCCTTGGCCTGGACACGTCCACGTCTTCCGAGGTGGGCACTGCAAGGAGGGGACAGGGAGGAGGAACTGGAGAGAGTCCTTTCAGTCTAGTTCTACCCAGCAGCTGTTGGAAGCTGGCCACTGGAAGGATTGGTTGTTACTTTAAATAAGTAGTATGGGTGGGTGCCTCCTTAACACAGGGCACTGGCTAAGCAGACAGTGAATGAAGTAGACTCAGGCCTCCTGGAGATGGGCTGCACCCAAGAGAACAGCAAATTGCAAAGGAGAAATAATAGAAAGATGCGCTCAATTAAGGGCTAAAGGAGCACGAGAGAAGGCCGGCTGTCTTGGGGAAGGAGTGTTGAGAAGCCTTTGTGAAGGGTTCCTCACAGTGCCTCACACACACTAATCCCTGTGTAATTGGTGGCGGTTGGAATAGCAGTTGCTATTGTTATGTTGTGGTTATTATTGGAATCCAGCAAACCGGGCTCTTGGTTCTTCTCTGCCACTTACTTACTGTGACTTGGGGCAGTCATAATCATAAAAGCAACACCAGTTGCGAGCTTGCCCTAAAGAGTTTCTTAGTCTTCACAGTGACCTTGTGGAATGGATATTGCTGTCACATACAGTACGTGAATACATAAACCAAGGCCCCCAAGGCCCTGAAGTTGTGGGATTTGAACCTGAGCCTTTTGCTCCAGTGAGAGCTCTTGGCTGCAGAGTTCCTTAGGTACCATCAGTGACTTTAGCCATGTCGTGGAAATGACAGAGTAGTACAGGTCCGTACTCACCCCTGGACCTGGTTCCCTTGGAAAATCAGTTGTTTGTCATTAAGCCAGAATAGCAAAGGGTGCTGGACCTCTGGAAGTAGCCATTAAACATGATCTGCAGCCCTTTGGCTTTCCTCACCAGGCCCTGCTGTTTCTCCAGGGTGCCTGGAGGCTTAAGGGGGCTTTGCTTCAAGAGAATGCTGGTGGATACTGGGCTGGGGGCCAGAAAGGTCCTGCTGGCCCCTACCCTCTGACCTGTCCCTTCCCCCTCCTCCCCAGGACCCACACTCAGGCTGCCCGAGCCGCAGCAGCTCATCGCTGTCCTTCCACAGCACGCCCCCACCGCTGCCCCTGCTCCAGCAGAGCCCCGCCGCTCTGCCCTTGGCCCTGCCCGGGGCCCCTGCCCCGCTCCCACCGCAGCCACAGAATGGGCTGGGCCGGGCACCCGGAGCAGCGGGGCTAGGAGCCATGCCCATGACTGAGGGGCTACTGGGTGGGCTGGCTGGCAGCGGGAGCCTGCCCCTCAATGGGCTTCTGGGGGGGTTGAATGGGGCTGCTGCTCCCAACCCTGCGGGCTTGAGCCAGACTGGCGGGGCCCCCACGCTTCAACTGCCAGGTTGTCTCAACAGGTGAGGGAGATCTCAGCCCTAGGGAAGGGAATGGGAGGCTGGATGTGGGAGGGATGCCCCTTGTCACCAAAGGTGTCACCTTTTCCTTGTCACCCCCAAAGGAAAAAAATGCCCTTTGGCCCTATCGCATTTATAGTTCTGGCAGTCTGTTGACTTTAAGGACTCCTCAGACTTTAGCTCTGGGTGTATCTGGACAGGAGTAGTTCAGGGGACAGGATCTGAATCATGTCCCTACTGCTAGTCTTCTGGACAGGTTGTCCATCTGCCTGGGCTTGAGGGCATCTGGGAACTTGTGGGTGTGGGGTCTTCCTCTCGGTACCTTCTTACCTATGTTATACCGGCCTCAGCCTGACAGAGCAGCAGAGACACCTCCTTCAGCAGCAAGAGCAGCAGCTCCAGCAGCTGCAGCAGCTCCTGGCCTCTCCACAGCTGACCCCAGTGAGTACCCCCTCCCTTGCCATCCGCTGCCAGCTCTACCCAAAGAGCCTACTTCCAAGAATGCAACCATGGGGAGGGTCTCCAGGCTGGTGGGCTTGAACCTGGGGGACTTGTGAGCAGTTGAAAGACAAGACTGTTTTCAGGGCCTCCTGGGCACTGGTCTGGGGCTGCTGGGTCACACTGCAGTGACAGGGTTTGGAGAGTGGCAGGTCCAGAAAGGAACTGAGTTTTGCAGTCGCTGCTCCAAGAATCTTCAGGGGATTTCCAGGATCTCGGGGAGGTTTCTATGCAGAGGACATTCTCTTGATTGAAATCTTGGATCTATCTTAGAGAGAAGTGGTTTCACCTTTTAAAAATGAGGGATTGAAGCTGGAGTGTGGCTTAGTGGTGCCCCACGCATTAGGTCCTTCTCTGCATCCCCATCAAGCCAAACAAAACGAACAGATGATGGTCGCTGGGTGTGGTGTGTGGTAAATGACAGTAGTCCAAGCATTTTGGAGACTGAGGCTGGGGAATGGCCATGAGTTCAAGGCAGGCCTGGGCAACATGATGAGTTGGAGACTGCCCTGGACTTGAGAATAATTCCTGAGTCTTAAAGAAATAAAGTAACCAAGAAAAAAAAAACCAAAAAAACCAAAACTCCAAACAGTAAGAAGTCTGTTAAGATGACTCCACAGAGCTGGGTAGTGGTGGTGCACACCTTTAATCCTAGCCTTTGGGCAGCAGAGGCAGGCAGATCTCTGTGTTTGAGATTAGCCTGGTCTACAGAGGGAGTTTCCAGGGCATCCTCCAAAGCTACAGAGAAACCCTGTTTCAGACCCCCCCCCCCCCAGATGGCTCCACAGGAAAGGACCTTGCTGTCAACTTGGTGACCTGAGTTCCATCTGTGGAACTCACATGGTGAGAGGGGAGAGTAGAGTCCCTGACCACCAGTTGTACCCCCAACACAAAAAGTAAGTAAGTGTAATTTACCAATAATTATTCAAGAAGAGAAGCAGTTGAACTGATTACTTTATGGAACAGAAAAAGCACGATTTCTTTGACAGAATGTTATTCTCTGTTTTTGAGACAGCTGGGTGTTTTGTTGTTGTTGTTCCCACACAAACACGCACTAGGTTTCTCTGTGTAGCCTTGGCTGTCCCATAACTTGTTTTGTAGACCAGGCTGGCCTTGCACTTACAAAGATCCATCTGTCCCTGCCTCCCAAATGCTGGGATTGAAGGCAGTCATGTGCCACCATGGCCAGCTTTATTTTGGTTTTTGAGACACTGAAAATAAATGCCTTTTAAAGTTAGATAAAAATAAATAGTTGGGGATGGCGTTTTACGCCTATAATCTCAAGAGGCAGAAGAACCGAGAGTTCAAGATCATTATCAGCTCCATATCAAGTTTGAGGCCAGCCTGGGCTGAATAGGACCCTGCCTCAAAAACAAAGCAATTTTTTTGCCCCCCCCCCCCCCCCCCCCCCGCTTTTCCATTTACTTTTATTTTATGTATCTCCCTGTGTACTACATGTGTGCAGTGCCCACAGAGGCCTGAAGAGGGCATTAGGTACCCTGGAACTAGGTTTGCAGATTGTTGAAAGCTACCTTGTAGCTGCTGGGACTTAAATCCAGGTCCCTCGGAAGGACAACCATTGAGGCCTCTTTCTTGGCCACAGACAAAATTTTTTTCTTTTTGTTTTTTGAGGCAGTGTCTCACTAGCCTCTGATTAGCCTGGAACTCCATTTACAGACCAGGCTGACCTTGAACTCACAGAGATTCTTCTGCTTCTGCATGATGAGTGCCACCAAGTCTTTCAAACTAGTTTTTGGAAAGAGGAAAAAAAAAGGGGGGGGAGTGCTTGGAGATTGTCCCACTTCAGTGCATTCTGTTTGGAGTGTGGTTGTCACAGGGACTGAGGACCTGACTCGGTGGGCAGGGCCAGAGCTGTGTACGACCTGCACTTGCCCAGGTGCTCAGTTGGCAGTTGCTTACCTGGCCACATGTAGTCCTTTTCTTGTCCAGATGGGGAGACGGAGGCCCAGAGTGCCAAAGTAGAGACAGACTCTTGGTCTTCCTGTCGTGGGCCTTATGGTTCCAGTCTGAAGGGCCCTGCTCTGGCAAGGCAGGTAGCCTTGGGGAGTCAGCAGGGCCACTACCAATGAGCAGTCTGTCCTTGCAGGAGCACCAGACTGTGGTCTACCAGATGATCCAACAGATTCAGCAGAAACGGGAGCTGCAACGGCTGCAGATGGCTGGGGGCTCCCAGCTGCCCATGGCCAGTCTGCTGGCTGGAAGCTCCACCCCACTGCTGTCTGCGGGCACCCCTGGCCTGCTGCCTACAGCATCAGCCCCACCCCTGCTGCCTGCTGGAGCCCTGGTGGCCCCTTCGCTCGGCAGCAATACAAGTCTCATGGCTGCAGCAGCTGCGGCTGCAGCAGTAGCAGCAGCAGGCGGACCGCCAGTCCTCACTGCCCAGACCAACCCCTTTCTCAGCCTGCCCGGGGCAGATGCCAGTGGGAGTGGCCCCAAAGGAGGGGTAAGTAAGGGGCATGGGTCTTCCTTTGTCCCTTCTAAGGGACAAGCAGAGGGGGATGGCTACAGTGACATCATCAGATAGATCTGTAGTGGGAGGCAGCAACCCCTAGGTCAACCAGATAGCTGGCTGCAGACAGCAGGACCTCAGTGCCCATTGGGGTTCCCTTCTTCAGAGGCAAGAAAGGCCACTCTGAGCCATTTAGAGAAAACAGCCTTCCAGCTTGGTGAGATGGCTCAATGTATAAAAAAAGGGTGCTTGCCACCAAACCTGATGACCTGAATTTGATCTCAGGGACTCATGTGGTGGAGGGAGAGAGCTGACTCCAGGAATCTGTCCTCTGTTGTGCACACATACATGATACACATGCATATACACATTGACTGTGATTTTCTGTTTTATTTTAAAGTCTATTTTAAAAACCAGCTTTCCAATGGGAAGAGTAGTTAGAAAATGCTGTTTCCCTCCTGTGTGCAGCAGTTAGAAAGAGATGCCTTCTGGGCAGGCCTGTTTCTTCCTTGGAGAATTCACTCTCCCGAGCCCTGGAAGCCAGCTATGGGTACAAGTTAGGCACTTTCTCACTCCACATACTGCAGGCCTGGCTGCTCCATACTCTGTTCCAGCAGCCTCTGCCGTCCTCAGGAGCTGTTCCTACCTGGGCATTAGGGCCAGATGCCTCCAATACTCAAAACCTCCCTTCCTGTCTTTTCAGACCACTGACAAGGGAGCCTCAGCCAGCCAGGAAAAAGGCTAACTCGACCCTGCCTCTCCTGACCCCTACATGGCTTGAGGGTCCTTGCCTGGAATGGGTACCTGGGCCCGGACTCTGGAGAGCCAGCCCAGGGAGTGTGTGCCTGGAGTTCCAGGTCCTGTGGAGAGAGACTGGAGGGAACCCCTTCCACCTGGCCCGTTCCCGCACTGTACTGGCTGCTTCAGGAGCGAGGATCGGGGAGGACAGGCTCCAAGCCTGCCTAGGAGCCCCCATCCTCTGCAGATACCTAGGGCCCCCCCCAAAGAACAAAGCAGGTCATGGCATAGGAAGTGGAGAGTTGGTTGGACCTACCACGTAAACCAGTCAGCACTTGAATGGGGAAGCTGCAGGGTAGGCCCTTGGGCCACCCCTGTGTGGTATTCCTTATGGAAAAAGGGCTGGTCCCAGTTGACCTTCAGAGTCTTCCCAGCAGAAGGGGTCCCTTTGACTGTTTCCCATCATCCCTCCCCGCTGAGGGTCACAAGCTGAGCTTGGAAAAGCCTACAGATGTGGGGGGCTGAGGAAGGGCAGGATAGCACCTCTTGGGGCCCCATGATGGGGCTGGGCAGGGGATGGGGGTGTCCCTCACTGTCCTTGGTGTCCTGCCCCTTTTTGCACTATCGGCTTGAGGAGTGCCGAGGGTGGGGAGAGGGAGAGTGTGTGTGAGTGTGAGTGTGAGTGTGTGTTTATGGTCAGTCTGCTTAACCTGTCTGTCTGTCACCTCTTTCTCTGGACTTGGGGCAGCCAAGGGCAAGGACAGGAGCAGTGGCCAGAACCAGAGCAGGACTTCCTAGCTCTTGTAGCCTGTACCCCCTTCCCAGCTCTGGTCCTTTTCCAGGGCATGAATGGTAAAATTAAAAAAAAAAAAAAAAAGAACAGTACTCCAATATTGGAGAATTCCTGGGGGCTGAAGGCTCTGAATCAGGGTAATATCCTACCTTCCCTTCTCTGGACCCCACTCTGTCTCAGGGCCCCTCAGGGCCTCTTCCCCCCACTGGTAATCTGGTCTTTCCTGGCACAAGAGATTAGGGAGGGGTAAAGCACTGCTTCTCCTATCTGAAGTCTCCATCCCTGAAGTAGCTCGCCTGCCCCTTCAGCCCCACCCTCACCAGCTAGTAAAGCCACTTCAGCTAACCACTGTCCCTTCCACCCACCAGCTGTTCTCCAGGGTGTGGTTGTAGGCGGCAGAGTCAGTCTGCCCAAGGCCGTTGTGAGAAACATTGAGTGGGGCCTCGGAAGCGCAGCCATGGAGGCCTGTGTCCCTTTTGATTGCACTGGCTGGGACTGAGGGCCAGTTTTCCCCGATGTTCATGTCTGTGGGTCCCTTTGCATGTGTGCATTTTGGTGTGTTTCTGTTTGGGTTTTGTTTCGGGGGTTGTTTGTTTGGGTTTTTTTTTTTTTTGTAATAAAAAAGATGTGTATATTTTTGGCAATGACAGAAACGTAGTGCAGATATATTTTTGCCTGTGCTGCTCAACTTTTTTTTTTCTGGTATGGAAAATAATATTCCTGTTGATAAGACTTTGTAAGATACTAGGGTGGGTTTGGGACCTTCAGGAGCAAGTTCTTTGGCACTAGGAAGGATTTGTTTGAGGGGTCAGTTGTGTTGACCTCAGAAATACTCACTTTTCTAACTGCTTAGTATCGGAAAGACATGGTCCTCATCTTTTCAGCTCTTAACTTCTAGTCTAAAAGCCAGCGATTCTTCAGATTCTTAACAGCTTGCTTGCTCATCCAGGCCCACACCGTTACCCCAGCCTCCATTCAGAACCAGTCGTCTCTGCTGTGATGTCTGGAAGGCTGTCACATGCGGAGTAAGGAGGAGCCCTAGGCGCCCTGCCCAGATGCTCCTAGGCCCCACTCCGATCTCCGGAACTCTGCTCTCAGCTGTGCCGAGCTCCTCTTCCTGTTCTGGGCCAGGATGCTGAGCGCTCTGGGCCTCGCATAGATTGGTGCTGCTCTTTGTTTGTTTTTGGTTGTTTTTTCGTTTTTTGACACAGGGTTTTTCTGTGTAGTGGAGCCTCTCTTGGAACTCAACTCTAGATCAGGCTGGCCTCGAACTCACAGAGATCCACCTGCCTCTGCCTCCCAAGTGCTGGGAGTAAAGGCGTGTACTACCAACTACCACCTTTTTAGCTTTCAAAACAAGGTTTCTCTGTGTAGTCCTGGCTGTCCTGGAAGTTGCTCTGTAGACCAGGCCGTACTCAAACTCAGAAGTCTGCCTGCCTCTGCCTCTGAGTGCTGGGATTAGAAGCTTGTACTGCCACCACTGCTGGGTGGTGTTGCCCCTTGTACTGAGACAAGAGGGAAATTGTGACACTTTTGGTGAAGTGACAGGCACAGGGAAAATTAGGAACAGAGTACACGGCAGGATGGCAAGAATGACCTCACATCTTACAGTCTTAGTGGTTTTTGTTTTTGTTTTCCTGGGACAAGGTCTACTCTATTATGTAGCTCTGACTGTCCTGGAGCGTACTATGTAGACCAGGCTGGCCTCAAACTCAGAGAACCACCTGCTTCTGCCTCCCGTGTGCTGGGATTAAAGGTGTGCACCACCATGTCTGACTTTGGTCCATTTTTTGATAAAGAGCTTTGGTGGGGTAAGGGGAAAGATGCAGAATTGGAGCCATCTCTGTCTGGGGGAGCGGGAGGATGTGGTTTGCAGAGCGGAAGTGGAGCCTGAGAACGCATGAGTGGATCTTTACATCACCACCCTCAGTGAGAAGAGATGAATGAGCAATGCATGCCGAGTCTGTGCCCACCAGAGTGGTCATGGCTGGTGGAGCTCAGTGCTGAAAGGGATTCCACTGTAGTTAGGAGCTCATTGGAGCTGACTTTCCAGGTGACTGCTTTAAGCCTAGGAGGGACCGCAGCGATGAGCCTCAGTACCTAGCCTGGTCATTCCTGTCCCATTGCCCAGCCTTCCAGCTGCAGCTAGTTGGTTGGCTGTCCCTGTGTGTGTGGTATGTGTGATGGTGTGGTTGCGAGTGTAGGATGGTGCCCATGGTGGGAAGGTATCTATGTAGCACTGACTGTCTTAGCTCCGAGCTGACGAATCCTCTCCATAGACAATGACACTTTAAGGGTTGCCTTTAAAAAGAATAAATTGTTATCTCCCCATCCCCTCTCCCTCATCCCAGCTTGTGGTTTCTCCCTCAGGCTCTTGGGTCTACCGCTGCCCCTAGGTGCCCTGATCTTGAGGCTGGTGACCCATTCCCTTTACCGTGTTGAGACCCAGGGAGTGCCTACCCTAGACTCCTAGGAAGAGGCTAGACAAATGAGGGGAGCCCAAAGAAAGGGTAACATTTACATTTCCCTCTTCCAAACTGGCGATGCTAACAGGTTTTCAAAGACACAGGCTCCCCTGCTGCTTTCTAACATCTTTAAGAGTGCAGTGGGCCAAAGGGAATAAATAGCAGGCAGCTGGTTCCTGGGGAGAGGTGCCCCATGGACGGAACTTCACCCACATCTTGGAGGAAGGTGGGGCCGGGAAGCCTTTCTGATCCCTCTACTCACTTCCTCCTTGATTGCCGGTGTGTTTCAAATTTCCACCAGACCACCTTGTCTTGACCTACTGAAGAGGTGGGGACTGAGGGCTGCCCCCATTCTCCTGTGTTCACTTTCTCCAGCCTCACTTGGGACTGAAGACCGAACTCTGGCTCCCTTCCTTCCATCCCAGCCTGTTTCCATGTAGCAGACCCTTCCTAGGGGAGCAAGAAAGGGAAGCCACAGATTGCAAACCCAGGGGCTCATTTTTCATTCTTTCTGAAACCTTTATATCCTCAGTCCAAGAGGCAGTGTTCCCTTGCGACCTCCAAGCCTGGAATTGTGCATAGCCTGGGTCTTGTATCTTTGTATAACGGATGTTATTTGTACGAAGGGCAGTTCGTAAACAGCACTTGTTCTTTTAATAAAAGAATGTTTTACTAAAAAAAAAAAAATCCAAAGAGAACTTGCTTTGTTTGGCTTTACTGAAGGGAGGGAGATGGGGTGCCAACTGTGGGGGCCTGTGGGAGGAGGAAGACGGGTATATATGGTCAATGACCTTTTTTTCAAATACTTGGAGGAATAGTTTAAACCCGAAAGCATGTCATATGCGGTGCAGGTGAAGATGCAGGCACCCGAACCCTGTTGGGTGATAGATCTCCACACTGCCTGTGTTTCTAAACACTGCCTTCGACTCCGCAGAGCCAGGGTGGCACCTGCGGGCTCCAGGGCTGCATTGCCTGCCCCTCCTGCACGGGGCCGGGCGGCGTCTTCCGGAAGGGGGAGGGGTGGAGGAAGAGGAGCGGAGAGGGTGGCGACCCGGACGCGGCCGCGGCGGTACGCAGATTGGCCATGCGCGGCTTGGGGACGAACCTGCACGCTGTGGTCATGCGCGCGGCCTCGGTGAGCGTCCCCTCTCTGGTGACCCCGGGCCGTTCAGTCCCGCCTCCCCGGCCAGGGCCAGGCTCCGCCCCTCGGCCTCGCGATCCCTCGGGGCAGTCTTTTCTCTAGAGGACTCTCCTAGTGGATGCCAAGACCTGCCTCTACTGCGACCCTTTTCCCAATCTTTTTTGTCGCTCCCACGCCCCCTTAGCCTGTGGTCGTTTCCTTCCCAGATGGGCTTCCGGCGTCCTCCCTTCTCCACTGATTTTATTTTTCTGTTTCCAAATCACATCTGTCTGCCGGCCTTGTCGAAGCTGTGCCAGAGGCGGGAAATCTCCTCTTGGCTGGTGAGTACAAGAACGCCTTCTCTCAGCACACAAGTCCCGTCCATTTCCTGGATCTCAGGGCTACATCGAAGACAGTGACCGGGGACACCCCCGCTCCCAGCCGGGTCTAGGGAAGGTTTGGTGGACCAGAGGGCAGAAGGCAAGTAGCCAAGTCTTCTGGGCTGAGGGGAGGTCAGTCACATGATAAGCCAAGTCCCAGGGTTAGAAGAAGGTAGCTGGGATCATGCAAACTTACAGTATTTCCAAGGTTTGGGATGACCCTGAGCCTCTTATCTTCCCTGGCCATAGGCCCGATGGTTCCCCAAAGAACCAGCCAAGCCCGTGGTGGCACAGAAAACACCCATCAAGTTGGAGCTTGTTGCAGGAAAAACCTACAGGTGGTGTGTATGTGGCCGAAGCAAGAAACAAGTGAGTTATTCCAGTTGCCTTTCACCCAGTTCTATACCGCCCTGAACAAACCTGACCTCAGAAGCTAAGCAGGGGTAGGCCTGGTTAGTGCTTGGATGGGAGATGCGACACACACACTCACACACCCATCTCCACAGCTCCCTCTCTTGCTTGGGGTCAGCATGGGAACTTTCAGCCCATCTTTATTTCCCATCTTTCTGTGTATACCCTGATACAATGGGAGGGCTTGATAGCAAAAGACCCGCTCACAGTGCATCCCTCATGCCCTTCTGAGAAGCATTCGAAGCAGAGACGGGAAGATGCCTGTGCTGTGACTGGCTCAGTCTCCTCTCCTTCCAGCCCCTCCTCCCTGTGTGTACACTTCGGGGCCAGCTCTGGGGCACCAAGGGTTTGAATGTTTTTCCCTCTCCCTCCCCGTGGGCAGCATCTCTGCCACACGCCAGGCTTTGGACCTCACTGCTGGGAAGGTTCTGCCGTCTTCCCCGGGTCTCTCAGCCTGCCCTCTTTTCACCTCAGATATGATTTATTTTGCCTGGTGCCTTCTGAGACCATCCTGCACTGTAGCGGGAGCCTCCCTCTTTCTGGAGAATTCTGCCCTGTTCCCCAGCCCCTGTGATTGGCGTGAGAAGCCCAGATCCCAAGGCTTCCTTTGCCACACTTTTGTTGTGGCCTTTGAACAGATATTCCAGAGGGTGGGGCACTTTCAAGGGCATGCCAGCCTGAGGACTGTGGGTGGGGTAGCTGCACACGCCTACTCTATGCCCTTTAGGAGGGTGTGGGTCTGCCTCTTCTCTCTGGTCCTACAAAGCCTCTCCCCTTTGGGCCTGTCTTCGTCATCCTATTTGGAGGGACATGGTGCATGCATTACTAATGCTACTCCAGGCAGGCAGGTTGACACAGACACCCCTTGCTGTTTTCTGAACTCTGGAAAGGCTGCTGGGCTCTCCCTGGGGGACATTGTGAAGAATGTCACTTTCGTGAGTCAGTGGGGATTCACTCAGCCACTGAAAAAATAAATAAAACAAAACTCAGGGTGGGATGCAGCTCTGTGGTTAGATGTTTGTCTCATGGGCATGGAAGCCTCTGGATCTGTCCCGTGTGGAATGAACAGGGTGACAACACCCGTCTGAAGTCCTAGCACCTGGAAGGTGAAGGCAGGAGAATAAGGGTTAAGGGTCAGCCTCAGGCAGCAGAACCTGTTCAAGGTAGGCCTGGATTGCAGGAGAACTTACCTAAAAATAAAAGAGAACTGGTAAGGGGCTCGGTGGTTCGAGGCGCTTGTCAGAGCAGCTGGCTGACTTGTGTGATCCCAGAGCCCGCAGGGTGAAAGGATAAAACCAACTCCCACATTCGCCCCGTGACTTGTGTGTGGGCACGAGCATGTGCTCGCATGCGCACACATACCAAATTTGAAACATGTAAAAGCCAAACGACAAAAGACTCCATCCAGCCTTGTTTGTATTGACATTGCCTCTACCTGAGGCCCAGTTCCCCTTGTGAATTGTTCTGGCTTTCCCAAAGAAGAACAATGAGAAATACTTATGTTACTGTATGGTGGCCTCATGGCAGCCTTCCTGTGACCCTGATATTGCAGGGCTGGGAACAATAACTGTGGTCAGCGCTCCTCCCACCCCACTCTGACTTCTTTTTCTCCCACCAGCCCTTCTGCGATGGTTCCCACTTCTTCCAGCGCACCGGCCTTTCTCCGCTCAAGTTCAAAGTCCAAGAGACCCGCACAGTGGCCCTGTGTACCTGCAAGGCCACCCAGCGTCCTCCTTACTGCGATGGTACCCACAAGAGTGAGCAGGTACAGAAAGCAGAAGTGGGCTCCCCACTTTGAGGGGTCCCGTGGCTCCTGGCCCTGCTGCAAGCTTCCGCTGTGATGGCCACAGTGCTGAGGCATGGAGGAAGGGTACGTCCAAGGACCATGGCTGCTTGTTAGCAATTGTCCCCTAAAAAACCTGTGGTCTCCTGTTATGTAATTGAGAGCAGGCCTCCTGGTAAAGCTGTCATTAAACAGTGAGGCCTACCCTCTGAGTATCCCTGTGGTTACTGGCAAGGCTCATGCCACCCCTTGCAAGAGAGTATGCATGATCTGTGGAGACAACTGGCCAAAGCAGGGCAGTTCAGATCTACTCAGTCAACATGGTAGGGCTAGGGAGCACCTCCTCCCTCCTCCCTCTGCCCCAAAGAACCACAGGCTCAAGAGTATGCAGCATTTATTACAAAACCAAGAGATACAAATGACCCAGGACAGGTGGGTACAGTCACAGAACCTCAGACTCAGGACATGGCGCAAAGAGACCCCACAGGCTCAGGACCTCACATACCTGAGCCAATACCCTGGTCTCCTCCCCCCACCTCCCCCCATCTATGTACACTTGAGGAAAACCAGGTAGGCAAGGTCGGCCCCTAATAGGTGGTCCACTAGGTAGAGTGGGGTCAGCTTCCACTTTATTTTCTTGTGCTTCTAATGCCTCTGTCCTGTCTCCGCTACGCCTTAGCTAGGGGAGGGGAAGTGGACTAGAAAGCTGTTGGCCTGTGCTTGTCCGGGGTTCCACGCCCCAACCCTTCACTCCAGGCCCCCAGGGAGTGTCACCTCCCTGTCTTGCTAGTAGGGGTTCCTGGGTCAGGGTAGGGTAGAAGGAAAGTCACACATAGACTTTGCAGGGCTGGGGTCTCCCCATAGCCTGAATCTTCTCTTCCATAAAGATAAATGATACAAAGGCCACACACAGGAAAAAAGAAAAAAAAGAAGGGGGGGTGGGGGATAAAAAGGTGGAACCATCTATTCTTTGCACAAGGGCCCCACTGTCCAAGGAGGTGAGGGAAATGCCTTCTCCATGGCCAGTTGATCCTCGCAGCCAGAGGACAAACTGCACTTTTTAAAGGCACTGTCTTAGCAATTCTCTGGACATTCAACAATAGGGGGGGCTTAGAGATAGACCCCATTATCTGGTCAGCTAGGAGACCCAACATGCCCTCTGCCCCGGGAAGTGGAACAAATACAGGGGAGGGCTTTAATACTTCCAGTGGCCTCTTAAGACCACCAGGTACCCCCCCAGAAGAGCAGAGCAAACTACAGAAGACCCCCTAGACACACACACACACACACACACACACACACACACACACACACACACACACACACAGAGTTTGTTTCCTGTGGCATTTAAATTAATCTGGTTGGTCCATAGAAAATAAGTATGTATATTTGGTTTTTCCTATGTACATATATATATTTATATATAGATAGATAGATAGATTTATTTATAAAACCCACCTCCCACTCTGAAGATGGGAGGAACCAGGAAAGTCAAAGGTGGAAAAAGGGGACCAGAAAAAGTAGAAGGGAGGGGGAGAGGTGGCTGCTGCGGGAGAGGGTCCCTTTCCTCAAGTTAAGGGGGGCAAGGAGCTCCGTTAACAGTCATCTTGCGCCCCCTGTTGGTGGAGGATGGCGTTTGCAGGCAGTTCGAAGTGCCCCCGTTGGTAGCAGCTGTGGTCCCACAGGCGGTCGAAGGTGGAGTCGGGGAGGTAGGGTGGGTGGCTGGGGGGCCGTGGGAGCTGGGAGAACCATGGGATGGGGTCGCAGGGCTGGGCAAGGAGGAGGAGGTGGCCGGAAGGGTGGCAGGGCTGGGAGCCTTGTCGCTGACAGACTCACACTCTGATGCCCCGCTGGTGTTGGTGCCCTCTGAAGGAGTGGGCACTGTGGGCAGGGTGAGCCGCTTGCAGGCTGGCTGGACACGGTACTTGAGGGGGAGAGGCCCATTCTGTGGTGAAAAGGAAGAGGCCGGCAATAAGAAAAGAAACTGTCAGCAGAAAGAACAACCAGGGGCCACCCATCCTGGCATCCAAACCAGGACCCAACCAGGAGCAGAGGGGAAGGTCTGAACTTTGAAGAGGAGAGGGGCCTGCAGAGTGGAGAGTCAGATGAGAGCAGACCCAGTGAAGTAAGAGTGTAAGAGACGGAGGCAGGAGTGTAAGGCCACCATATGCCACAGTGGCCACCCTTACTGCTGACCCCAAGTCTGGGTGGTAATAGCCAGCGGAAGGCATCAGCAACAGATGTGGTAGGTATGCCGGTAATCTCAGTACCTGGGATGGCGTGGAAGTGGGGGAGGAGGACTGGACCTCATACCAAGTTTGAGGCTAGCCAAAGAGAGAACCTATCTCAAACAAACAAACAAACAAAATGGCCCAGCGCTGACCTGGTATGATGAGCCACCAGGGCCAGGCCTGGCTCCAGAGACCATAAGAGGGTGTCTCATGTCGCTGTGGCCACTGACCAATGCCAGGCTCAGTAAGACCTCCTCCCTGGGACTGCCCCCATCTTGTACCACCTGCTCACAGGCTCACCCTCCGCCAGGGGTAGATGTAAGCAATGTCCATGAGGGTATAATATTCCTTCAGGGGCTCATCTTCATAGAGGATCTCCACCTGGAGGGGAAAATGTCACCTTGAGGCCTGGCAGCTGCACCCCTGGCTGCCAGGGTGGGAGTCCCAGGGGGTTGGATGTGAGCAAACCAAAAGGTGGCTTGCAGGAGGCTCCTCCTTCCTGTAGATGTGACTTCCCTTCCAGAATGTCCCTCAACCTGCTCCTAGAGAGCCAGCAAGGCCAAAGGGACCCCCTTGACTGAGGTCCTTGCCTGTGATGGCCCTGTCCCTGCATCTGCCCTAACTGGTGAATGCAACAGTGCCTACTGTCTCCCTGTCCCAGGTGTGGGCTAAGGGAAGCCTTCGCAGGAGCAGAATCTCAGAGTGTGTCAAAGAAGCAGGGTCGGCTGACTCAGAGACCTACAAGGGAGCCCGTGTTACCGTGTCCAAGAGCTCCCTGACCATCGTTTTCTTTTTTTTTTAAGATTTATTTATTTATTTATTTATTTATTATGTGTACAGTGTTCTGCCTGCATGTGTGACTCCAGGCCAGAGAGAGCACCAGATCTCATTACGGATGGTTGTGAGCTACCATGTGGTTACTGGGAATTGAACTCAGGACCTCTGGAAGAGCAGTCAGTGCTCTTAGCCTCTGAGTCATCTCTCCAGTCCCCCTCCATTTTTTTCAATTTATTTAACTTATTTCTTTTATGTGCATTGGTATGAAGGTGTCAGATCCCCTGCAACTGGAGTTACAGACAGTTATGAGCTGCTATGTGGATGCTGGGGATTGTACCCAGGTCCTCTGGGAGAGCAGCCAGTGCTCTTAACCATTGAGCCATTTCTCCAGTCTCCCTGACCCTTTTGAAGGCCCAACATTTTTTTTGCACGCACACTTCCCTGGTCTTGGGCCTTTTGCACACCAACTACAACAATTACAGACTATCTTATCCTAAACAACTGGGCTAGCCTACCCGTTGCTGCAGGTCCAGCTATAGAACCATGTGATGGATGGGATGCCCACCAACCAGACACATTGATGGACCCCCGATGTCTGAGACGGTGCAGGCATTCACCTTGTACTTGCTGGGTACGTCCATTTTGTTGCGGAGAAACTTTGCAAGGTGCATGACCGTCATGGCTGCTGGGCACCGCAGGAAGCGCACCCCTGTCTGTGGGGAAGAGGTCCCAGTGAGAAGGTCTATCCACGGCACTCTCGGCTCACAGCTCACTCCTGTGAAGGCCCCAGCGCTCACTCACCTTCTCCTTGTCCCCATCCCCGTTCTCCATGAGGCTCTTCTTCTCCTCTCGGTCCCTGGAGGAGACAGAAAGGAGCAGAAGATTGTGCACTTGCTGGGTCAAATGCACAGGTCTGACGGGGTCTTGGAGGATGGGCCAGGGTGAAAAAAGGGCTTAGGTTGAACTTGCCTGACTCCTTCGTAGAACTCAATGGAAAGACTGACAATCTCATCATCGCCCAGAGCCCCCTTCTCCTGCTCTAGGACCTCGCCGCGGTCCTCGTTGGAGCCATTAGGGACTGTAGAGGGAGACAGCTCAGAGGGGTTGGTCAAAGATAGAGCAAGGGACTGAGGACCTAGGGAATGGGAGTCGGTGGCTCAGAGGCTGAGCCCTACCCCCTCTGGACAACACTGTCTAGCAGGGAGGTCTGGTGGAAATGGGAGGGCCAAAGCTGGTACCCTCAACCCTCACAGCTGGGGCAGCCCTAGGCTCTCAGGTTGCCCTCAGGAACCAGAACATGCTTGAGCGTGGGCACACTCACCCTCCGTCAGGGGGTATGCCGCATAAAAGTCCCGACGCCGTTTCATCTCATCTAGAGGAAGGAGGCGGGCATGAGCGGGCAACAGCTGGGAAATGGGGGAGGTGAGCAGGACAACACAGGGGCTCGGGGTACCTTTAAAAAGCCCAGGCACCAACTTGTAGACAATGTCCTGGAGGGTTTTGTCCGACCTGGGAAGGAATGTACATGAACGTTAGCAGCCATGGGACCTTCATCCCTCCAGCCAGGGATCAGCATTGTACCCCTTTAAACCCAGCACCCAGGCATGCAGGTTCTCAGTTGGGCATTTCTTAGCCTAGGTCAAGCTGGAAGCCACTGGGAGGCAGGATAAGGGGATACAAGCCCACCTGATGCTCAGGAGTGGTCGGGTTTTATGAACCTGGACGTCACACATGGGGCAATATTTGTTGGTCTCCAAGTAGCGCACGATGCAGGTTTTGCAGACTTGGGGTGTGGACAGAGAGAGGACAATCAGAACCCCTTTCTGCCCAGACCTATGCTTCCATTCGGCCTTCCCTTCCCACCAGGACCCAGGAGCTCAGGACTGCTCCCAGACCCAAGGTGGCAGTGTGCTCACACATCTGGCCTGTTGCGCCTTGTCTACCCTTAGGCCCAATGTCTCTGTGTGAAACAGGAGGGTGTCCTTGTCCTGCCTAACATACACAGTGTGCCAAGCCTTAGGCTCCTCCTTGCCAGCCTGCTAAGACATCCCACGGGTCCTGGATCTCTTGTGACCGATCTGACAGTGCAAGTGAGTGACCCCTAAGCCTTCAGGGGTCAAACTTCAGGCAGAGCTATCAGAGAAAGGGGAGGTTTCTAATACTGTCCCTGGAATGAACTGGGTCCAGGATTACCCCCACTTTGTCCCTCCTTGGCAGTTTCTGGGTGACCCAGGGTCCGCTCTCCAGTGTCCCCAGGCAGCGTCCCCACCCTGAGCACCCCAGCACTGAACTCACAGGAATGCAAGCACTCCACAATGGTGGTGGCGTCGATGAAATAGCCCCCACAGAGGGCACACATGAGGTGAGGGTTCAGCTCCGTGATTTTAATCCGTGTGGTTCGATGCATGATGCCAGGGGTCAGGACTGAGGAGACTTGGGAAGTGTCACCCTGGGAAACAGAAATGGGATCAGAAACCCAGCCGCCCTCAGCCACTTCCCCACACTGCTTCCATCAATATAGCTTTCCTGAGCCCACGCCCCATCCCATCCCATACCCCCCCCCCCCCCCCCGTCTCAGATGTGAAACCAGACACATGTTTGAGACTGGCTGTTTCTGGGCCTCCCTCTGAGTGTTCACTGGGTGTTAGGGGCTCGGGAAGCTTCTGTAACTCTGAGAAATAAGATGAGATGGTCGTGGACCATCTCAGACGCAATAGGAAAGACTGAAGTCAGACCCTAAGAAGCACTAACCAACTCCTGACGATAGATGTGGGAGGGTGGGAAAATGAAAGGTAACGGTGCTTTAAAGATCTTCCTGGGATCCACTGCCGGCGGGCAGTGGCGCACATCTTTAATCCCAGCACTTGGGAGGCAGACAGGTGGAGCGAGTTCAAGGGTAGGTTCCCAAAGCTATACAGAGAAACCCTGTCTCAACCGCCCAGCCCCGCAAAGATCTTTCTGGGAGCCATGGGCCTGTGAGAGGGCTCACCAGGTAAAGGTGATTGCAGTCAAGCCTAGTGACCCCCACATGATGGTGGAAGGAGAGAAAAAAACAAGGGCTGCAAGTTGTCCTTTGACTACTTGCAAATACACACACACACACACACACACACACACACACACACACGTGCGCGCACTAAATGTAATAAATTTTTTTTTCTTATTAATACAGTATTTATTTGTCTTCTCTCTGTCAAACCCTGAGCCAATCCCTTTGGTACAGGAAAAGGAACATACAGGGCAGATGGGACACAATTATGGGACGTGGAAGTGGAGACACCTGCTTCACATGGTGAAAAGGATGAGAAAGGCCACCGTTAGGTGAAAGAGCCCCAAGGCCTCTGAGAGGGCAAAGCCCAGAATGGCGTAGGAGAAGAGCTGTTGCTTCAGAGAAGGGTTCCTGGCGTAACCAATGATGAGGCTCCCCAAAACAGTTCCAATCCCAGCCCCAGCCACCCCAACAATGAACTTGGCGGCTGTGTCGATGTCCCTGGAAATGACACTGGTTTGGAAGCTGCAGCTAGGGACAAGTGAGGTCAAAGGACAAGAGACTGTCAAACCGCCTCATCTGTCCGTGTCTGTGGGTTCAGCTCCACTGCAGACAGTGGACGACTCAGCAGCTGAGAGGCGCTCCTGACCAAGGAGTGGGTGGAGATGGATTTGGAACAGGCATACATTTTCAGGGGTGAGGGGCCAAGGCAAGAGAGCTGCTCCCAGGGTAGAGAAGACAGAGCAAAAAATTTTAACAATATTCCTGATTCCAACCATATCCATTCAAGTGGTCAAATATTTACCAAGTACTAACAGCTATGAGAAATTGTCCAGACAACCCCGTTCACGTACCAAAATGAATTGCTGCCCCAGCAATGAGAGATTTGTCATGGGGAAGCCTTGAGGGACATTAGGACACAGGCCCATCACACTCCCTCCTCTACTGTCCCTGGACACATACAGCTCCTTGCAAGGCTACCATGTGCTGACCTGGCCTTCTGGCTGGGAACCCTGAAGCTGGTTTTCATTATGTCCCAAGTTATGAAGGAGCTGCAGGCCCAGCCTGGCACTGCAGGCCTAGCCTGGCACTGGACTCTACAGGTAGTCCAAGAGCCTGGTAAGAAGACCTTTACTGCCCTATGTGAGAACCACCCCACAGTATCCACCCCCCAATAGCACACTGAGTGCTCTCCAGTGTGTGCGTGGTTCAGGGACCTACTCTCATGAACACACAGAATTGCTTCATATGCCGCTGGGACCCCACCACATCCTAATGTGGTGACTTCTCCCACCCATTCACAGCCTACCACCACCAAACCACAGACTCTCCTAGACACCTGCCAAACCTGGGCAGCGAGCATTCTCTGTCCCCAGCTCTCCAGTGCACCTGGCCAGGCCCTAGCAAGCCAAGGTCGTTTCAAAGCTGGCTCTGACTCTGGGCTGGAGGAGGCTGCCTCTTTCCGTCTCTCCCACAGCAGAAGTCCAGGAGCCGGGCTTGAGAGGCTGGCTAAGCCCCAGCGACTCCTTTACAACATACATCCTTCTCTTTTCCAGAAAGATTTCTAAAGCCACCACGCTGGCTTTTCTAGGACAAGAAATTCACAGCCAGGATCAGCAGTTTCTATAGAGACCCCAGGATGAGCCTGGCCTGGACCCAAACAGCCAATAAGGCCCCAGGGCACCTGGCCAGAGACGAATAGATGGAGAGACACAAAGGCCACACTTGGGACAGACACGGAACTGCAGAAAAGAAAGGGGGACAAGCCAGCCAGAGGCAGTGAGGCAGCCACCCCTGGCCTACAAAATTTCTGCCCCTATAGGTGGCCCTAGCTGGTCTTCCCTGCATGGGTCCCCCTTCACAATTTCAAAGAGGCTGTTGGCTACTCTACTGTTTAGTTGTTTCCATGGTAACATAGTCCCTGGCAAGAAGCCCAAATATTATTACAACCATCCAGAGGATAGAAGAAACTCCAAGTGGCTGTCTCTTTGAGCGTGGGTAATAGCCACGGTGGTACGTGCTGTCTGGGCTTCCAAAGGTACGTCATGTGACTGCTTGCCTTGTGTGTGCCTGCGTCCAGAGGCACACAGAGACGTAAGCTGTATCAGAGTAGGATCCAGCCAGGGAATCTCGGTTGCTACGGTAAGGTGTCCCCCCCCACATGTGCAATACAAAACACACACACACACACACGAATATATGCGTTCTTCACAATGCCTCAGCCACTTCAGGCACACGCTCACTTCATTAGCAGATAGAGAAGCCACACAAACCCCACTCAGTTCATCTTTCTTAGGTTTCACACAAGAGCAGCCCCCAGGTCCCACTTTGGGCTCAGTCAGGGTAGTGAGGGAAGGAGATGCTATGGACTGAAAAGCTCCTTGTCTCCCCTGGGAGCAGAGAGCCTCCATGTTCCCCATCCCCAGGGGCCTCAGAAAGCCACAAGAGGCACTGATTGGCTCCTCACCTGATTGCCATGGTTACCTGCAGGGCCCTGTCAGCAGGTGCCAAGAGTGTCTGTAAACAGGAGGTCTGAGTTCCCAGAGCATCCCCTTCCCATTTCCCTGCCCAGCATCAGGACCTGTATTCCTTCTTCCCCATGCAAGTGGCTGTGGTGCTGGGGGAAGAAGAGGGAAAGGAATGATGCACTGCATCACTGTGGAGGAGACAGCCTGGAGGGGACAGCCAAAAGAGACAAAGGGCCCATGGAAGGAAAAGGGAAAGGCAGAGGTCCCAAGAAGCAGAAAAGGGGCAGAGGTCATTTGCAGCTGGTCTCTGTGAAGCTGAAGAGGCTAGTCCCAACTACATCTGTTTAACACCCCCTACACACACACACACACACACACACACACACACACACACACACACATACGCCGTGCACACGTGGCTTTATCTGAAGTCTTGGTCTCTGTTCTTTTTGGCCCTAGCTCTTGACTCCCAGGGGCCCCAGGCAGAAAAGGGGCTTGGTCAGCACCTAGCTAGCAGTCCATTGCCATCTGAGCCCATCTGTGTCTCTCCCCCATGCTCCCAGCCCCTGCTGACAGACGCCTCCCATCTCTCCAGGGAACCAGACTTCCTTCTCTCCTGTAGGTAGGTGCTGGCCTCTGTCAAGCAGAGAGAGGTCCCAGGGACACCAGCCACAGCCCTCCGCCTCGCTGGTGCACCAAAACAAGCCCCAGGTCGTGAGAGGTCATTCAAGGTCACATCCTGGCACTTGACTAGCAGAGGTGGAGGTGATCTTTGAATGCCTGTTATGCAGTCTTCTCATTTTACAGATGTGACTTGGCCAAGGTCACACAGCTAAACGGGGGCAATGCTCAGACCAGTATCTGCCAGCCTCCTATTGTAATGCTCTTCCTACTTTGGTACCCAGAGGGTGCTGCTTACTCCACAGAGCCAGTGGTAGAAGGGTGGAGGGTAGTTACTTAGCGGGCAGGAAGCCCCATACACTGGGCCTGCTGAAAGGGAGGCAAAAGTTAATGCCCACACCACTCCCACAGTATGGGTAGAAACTGAGGCACCATAGGAACAGAATAAGCCAGAGTATAGTGTGTAGACAGAATTCCTAGTGTTGGTTCCTCTTCTAGGTTCATAGTTCCAATTAAGCAGAACTTGTGTGTTCATGTATGGACCAGCCCACCCTCTCATCTTTTCCTGCCCTTTGACACAGGAAAAAGGCTGGAAGCCCCCCTTCCCCACCACTCGGCTCCTGACGACAATTTAAAAGAAAAAAAAAAAGGAAAATAATAGTAGTTAAAAAAAACAACAACAACAACAACAAACCCAAAGAATATACGCAGGGCAACAACTGCAAGACACATGCCTATCCAGAGCCAGACACACCCCCTTCATCTCCTGTCCACAGCACCCAGAACCAGATAAGAACAGTCACACAGAAGGCACACAGACACTTGGCCAGACACACACCACCACATACGCAGCTAGTCAGGAGTCAGACTCCCACTCCACAGATGCAGAAATCATTCCCATCTACCCCATCGCATGCCGCCTGAAACCGGAGCCACCAACATTAATTAACCTTCTATGAACCCCTGGTCTTCTCGGGGTAAATTATAATTTAAGCCTTCCAGCAACAAAGGCAGTTCGACCCCCAGCTCTGCTCTGGGGCCAGAGGCTGGAGGGCTACGGTTGACATCTGACCTATACAATATGTAACCTCTTCCACTTCAGGCTCTCTCTGTTCCCATGGCAACAGCTCCATCAACCAAGATCTCAGGGAGTCATTTCCCTCCTCTCTGCTCACCTCCCAATAGTTCAACTTGAACAGAAACAGGCGACAGCCGGACTGGATCGTGGAGTCTGTTTCCTACCGCATAGCAAACACAGGTTCTAAGTGCACAAGCCCCAACCTTAAACCAGGGGAGCCCCTGGGAAAACCTCTCCACCAAACGCTGCAACAGAGCTGGCTTTATGCTCCTCCGATTACAGTAATAACATCTTGGAGCAGGGAAAGGGATGTGTGTGTGTGTGTGTGGGGGGGGGGGTCATGAGTTTCAGGAACACTGCAACTGCAAGAAGTCCAGAGTGGGAGGCCCAGGACTGTGTGAGCTGGCTAAGAGAAACCCCTCCCTCAGTGAGAGGGAGCCAAGAGAGACCGAGGCAGCATGGGGGATGGCGGGAGCAAGGCTGGGGGCCAGGAGAGACAAAGAGGCGGGGAAAACTCTTAAGTATATAACACCTGTATATACTTAAACATTTCATATTCACACATACATACCCTCCTCACTCAAGCCAAGCATGGCAATTTTAGGTAGACCCGGGGAGTGTGGGGGGGGGGGCTTGACTAGAAGCCCCTAGGAGACAAGAAGGGTGCGGGGTGTCTGCAGGCCCAGGGTTCCCCAGCTTTCAGAGCTATTTACGCCAGGGCTCAGGGAAGAAAGAGTAGCCGCTTCCATTTGCTCCCGCTGCTCCATGGAAAAAGGACCAGCTCATCAGACCCCTTGGCCACTACTGGTGAAAGGGAGAGAGCATGCTAAATCTCTCCTCGTTCCCATTCTACCCGCTCCACCCCTGTTTCCCCCGGAGCTCAGGTCAAAGGATCAGGCACCCCAGTGACCGAGTGGCCACTCCCTCCTTTCCCTAGAGCCAAACTTTGGTGGGGCCCCAGGAGGGACGTAGGGGGAAAAGCTCTGGCGAGGTGGTTCAGGGAGGGGGCGGGGCGCCTCGCACCAGGACTGGGGAAAGGGACCTCTGGGGGAGGTGCCCAAGATCCGGACCCCAGCAGTTAGGGCGCCCTCCCCCGGCCTCGCAGCCACCAGAAGGCCAAGTCCCCTTCCTCCAGTCCTCGCGCGTCTACCACGCTCACTGCCCACGCGAGAGGCGACCCTTGCCCGACTCGGAGGGGGCTGATCTGCCAGAGCCAATCTGTTCCGGCTGGTGGAGACACTGGGGTGGGGGTGAGACCCACCCTAGCGAGTGTCCCCAAAGCCCTCGTGGCCGCCCGGACCCTCCCCCTCGATACCTCGCGAGCAGGGTCTTAGCAGGGGGCTGCTGCACAAAGAGGAGGTGGTCGAGGGAGACGCCAAATCGTTAAGAGGGGGAATCCACTTCGGCCATCTTGGAAGGGAGGAAAGGAAAAAAAGAGAGAGAGAGAGAGAGACCGGGAACGGGAGAAAGAAAGGCGGACGGGGCGAGCTTGGACAGCGGCTGGCGGGGCGGGAAGGGGACGCGATCGGCAGGCCAGGCCGGGGCTCCCGGCTCCCACTGGGGTCTGCGGGGAAAGGTGGACCGGCCAGAGTCGCCAGCCCCAAACGCTTACGAGGTAGCAAGGAGGCAGGCGCGAGTCGGCGTCCGCTTACCTGGCTTCGGGGTCCGGTGGGTCTCGGGGAGGGGGGGATGGGAGGGAGGGAGGGAAGGGAGGGGAGGGGGGGCCACAGCCCTGTCGCTCGTTCGGTCGGCGGGAGGGGAGAAACCTATGGTAAGAAAGGAGTTTGTAAGAGCAGCTTGGGGTGGGAGGGAGAGTGGGGAGGGGAGGGGACGAGAGGGGAGGGGAGGGGCCGTGGAGGGGGGGCGACAAAATGGCTTTTTTCCTACAGACAAGAGTAGGTCCCGCCCACTACTCACCCACGTGACCTCATTCCTTCAGGATGTTTGCAGAGAGGGAAAGAGGAGGGGAGAGGCTAGCTTAGCTGCTCTTCACCGTGTTCTCCGTGCTCTGGGCTTCCCCTAAACCCGAGACCCCTTTTATCCAAACAGATCCCTTGAACCCGGAGGAAAGATCCTGTTGTGTTACCTCCAGTCATGATACCTCCTCTTCCTAAAATAAGTGGGTCCCCCCCTCTCCCACCGACCCTGCGACCCCTACTCTAGCTGGGGAGCTTGAAAAATAGTTGAGATGCAGACTGGGCGGAAATGTGTTTTGCAGTACCCGATGCCTCGCCGCCACCGAAGGGCGTTTAGGCTGGGGACACGGCGCCGGCGGCCACGCGTCCGAGCGAGGTTTACTCACTCCAGCTGACATTCCCTTGAGATTCCTAAGTGTGTATGTGCGTGTGAGAGAGACCCGTAGCGTGTCCGTTCCCCTCTCCCCCGAAACGGCGGAGCACCTCGCAGGGAGCGCACGGTGGCCGGGGGGCTTGGCTGTGGACGAGGCTGGCGCGCTCGGCGTGCTCGGGCGGAGAAGAATGGAACGCAATCCGAGGCGGGGAGAGCAGCCCGAGACACGAACTCGGGCGCTGGGCCAGAGACACAATAGCCGAATTCGAGAGGGCCGGGCGCAGTAGGAAGCGAGGAGTCGAGAGAGGACGCGCGCCTTTTCGCCGCCGGTGCGCCTCCCTCCCTGCCGCGGGGGAGCCAGCGAGCGTGAAGGCGGCCGGTGCCAGCCGACTCCGATGGTCACTCTCGGCTCCACCCAGCGCTTGCTCTCGGGTCCCCAGCGGCCCCGGCCCCAGGCGGGAGAGGAAGGAGAGCTGAAAGAGACGGCGCCGAGGAAGCGAATCGATTCTGCGTTACCACGAGAACCTTGGGCCTCATTAGGTCGCTCGATTTCGCTTATTCGTTCCTTCTGATTTATTGGGAGTATTCACTTGACTTTCCCTCCAAAGGGCTCTATTATCCGGCCTCAAATGCCTTTAAGCGCCAGGACTGTGGATTGGCTCGAGTAGGGAACGAATCTTCGTTGAGCTTCGGAGCGCCCGCCTCCTTTCCTTGTCCCACGCCTAAAGCAGCTCCGAAGTTGGGGGCCTCCGGACAGTGTGCTTTTTGCACGCTGGCTTACGAGGAGCCCTGTGACCCCACCAGTTTCAGCCCTCAGCCCTAGCTGAATGAGGGTTCAGAGGAAGGGCGGGAGAAATTTCCGCCTACACAGGGTGATCCCAGGGCGAGTGGGAGAGGCCCCGGGATAATCGGTCACCTGCTACCTTCCCAGTCCCTTTATCGGGTATCAGGAGCTCATAGGCTCGAGTGGAAAGGGGGCTCGAATTAGACACGCCCACTGTCATCAAGACCAGTAGGTCACCGCATCTTGGACTCTGCTGTAACGACCCCAAGTGCTCAGCACGAAGGGTACCGCAACAGGGACCCCGTCTCTGCCATTCTTTCTCTAGAAGTTCCCGAACAAAAGAAACCTGAAGGGGTGTTGTAAATCTCGGTTCCATCAAACACCGGCACCCGGGAAGTCTGGCTGCCCCTGGCTACCTTGCTTATTAAATGGGCATCCAGTTACTCCTCAAACAGCTGTTAGGTTCCAGTTCCGTGTAAACCGCTAGAGAGGAGGATCATGCCCAAGACCCACAGCCCACTAAAACACCAGTAAACCATCGATGCTAGGACATTGTTAAGCTTCTCTGGTTTATCAGGAGAATAACCCTTCCCACATCCGAAGTTCTCTAGTCTTTCAGTCTTAATTCTAGTAGGCATCTCGAAGCCCCTGGCACGTGCCAATGTCAAATATTGCTTTAGGCAGAGTAGGTAGGCTAGGTCAGAACATAGATTAGGATCACTGAGTAGAGCCTGAAAAGACCCTTCTCCTTTCTCCTTTTGAAGCGCCAGGTGTCCTTTAGGCTGTGCATACGGGTGTGCAAACACGGGAGAGTCCAGAAGAGACTTCCTTTGAGCCAAGTGTCTAGAGAATTCATTGAGAGTCCCCTGCACTTTCTCCTCAACGAAGGCAGCGGCTTCCTGCCCACCTCCGCCAGCACATCTCTGCAAGCAAGAAGAACCCTTACTTCCCTCCATGCTGTCTGTATCCTACCGGCCCTCTAGCTGATAGCTACTCATGGGGAGGGTCACTATCAGACATATGTCCCAACGGGCAGGAATCTGGGACATCAAGGCAAAGACTGTTTCCAGTGCATACAGAAGATCTGCAAGGAGGAGATCCCTTGTAAAATGGTGACAATGGCCACTGCTTTCCTGTGCAGCATTACGTCTGTGTCCTTCGCACCTCTCCCTCCTGCAAACAATACCCTTTGTCCATCTCTACATCTATTTCCTCATCTTTCTAGCTCGGTGTCTCTCTTTTTCTCTTTAGGGGGAATCTTATCTACTCCCCTACTTAGGTTCGCTTAGGTCCCCTCCTTGTATTCCGTTCTTTCACCTTTATCCCTCACTTTGTGCCCGAGGTTTCTTTCCTGACTCTTTCTTCCGGAACAGATGTCCTATTTCAAGTTTATATCGCCACTAACACAGACAATGGAAAGCTGTCCAACCTCCACAGCAAATTCATTCTCAAGCCTAGGAAAAAAGCATTGTGAAACATGGCAGCGAGACAGAAGCCTGTGTTTTGCTTTCCGGTGATCCAGATTGGGGGAAAGAATGTGAGTGGCAGTGTCGAGACGCTAGTAGGAAATCCTGTCATTGACCACAACGAATTTCTAAATACAATGACTCTCGGTACAGGATTTGGCTTTTGAGCATTTGCGATTTAAAAAACAAAGCTCAAAAACTCAGCCGTCCCTGGGTGGGCTCGAACCACCAACCTTTCGGTTAACAGCCGAACGCGCTAACCGATTGCGCCACAGAGACGGTGACAGTTGTTAGAGAGGCAGAGAGTCGAGTCAATAGGAGCGACCGCGGTATGGCGCAAGAGCGGCATTAACGTAAGCAGTCACTGTAGCCTTTCCAGCGTAAGAAATGAGATCCCGAAGAACATAGAGTCGTGGCCGAAGAACCAGGCGGGTTGGGCTCGGGAGGAGAAGGCGAAGGACACGCACGTCCCACACGGGTTGCCCCGGTGCGGTTGGCCCAGGCTATCCTCGGTTAGTGACTTAGATGTGGAAGGACACGGAACGTTCCTTTGTAAAGTGAAGAGACCTGCAGTGATGGGGGTGAGGGACTCCAAAAGCTGAACAACCTGTAGCGTCCCCACCCCCCAAAAAAGACCCAACAACAACAAAACAAAATCCCCCTCTGGAGTTGAACCCTCGCAGCACGAAACCTCGGTCCTCTTCCCATTCTGCAATGAATGAGCGCCCTCAGTAAACTCGGCGCCAGTGGGTATTCGCAGCTCCGTGAAGTGCCCGGGGACACAACAGCTGTAGGGATTTGTGAATGAATACATGGAGTCAGCTAGCTAGAGTAAAATGCCCATCTCCTACAGTGCCACAGCAAGCCCGGGGATAACCTCTGGGTACAGCCGAAGCTTCACAAGGCCGTGTTCCCAGCCCACGTGTTGCCAGCTCCGCCCCACTCCGGGGTGGCGGGGGTGGGAGCGGGAGTCCAGGTCCGCCAAGATCCCGGCATGCCCCGGACCGCAGGCTCTTCCGCACTCACAGTGACTTTTCACTTTCCGCTTTCCAGACCTCCGTTTTGGTGTCTCAACCAAACTATGCGTATTAGTGACTGACGGGCTGTTTATCCAATAGAAAACTGGATTGTCAGGCAGAGTCGGCCCACCAGCCAATGGGGAGGCTCAGCGAGAGCGTTGGCCCTGAGAAACCCAGAGCCGGTTTACAAGAATCGCAGTGGCGATCGTAGTCCTACTAGAGCGCAATCATGGTGAGATTGGGGAGCAAAGGGAAGGAGACTGGGGTGGGAATGGAAAGCGTGATTGGGAAAGGCTTGCATCCGGGACAGAGAGGGCCTGGTCGTCGGTAGAATGCGCATAGCAGGACCGTGCGGATGAGTGCGGTTCCTGGGTGCCCCACCGGGCCCATCTCAGGGCTGGAGCTCCGGGCGTCCGGGAACCTCCGGAGACAGGGCTGAAGGTTATGGCAACACTTAGCTCCATGAACTAAGCCTCTTGATTTGTCTTTCTCCAGTCTATTATGTCCTATAACGGAGGGGCCGTCATGGCCATGAAGGGAAAGAACTGTGTGGCCATCGCCGCGGACAGGCGTTTCGGGATCCAGGCCCAGATGGTGACCACAGACTTCCAGAAGATCTTTCCCATGGGCGACAGGCTGTACATAGGCTTGGCCGGGCTGGCCACCGACGTCCAGACAGTGTAAGTGTTCTAGGGCCCCGCCTTCACCTTGGTATCTTCGTGGACCAACTTGTCTTGAGCATTCTGATGTGAGCCATCTGCCAAATACCACCTCAGCTGGACACTATAGCGATACCGAGATGCGTCCCAACCTACATTTTCCAGCCTGACTCTGTGCTGGGCTCTATGGGCAGCATCTTTTCAGGGAGTCCTTTAATCATGGTCTTAATACTACCCGCCAGCTGTTTCATTCTGCAGATGAAGAAATTAAGAGTCTCAGAGAGCCTTTTGTTCAAGATGTACATTAATGAATGTCAGCCAGGACCCGAGTGCTGCTCTGAAGCCAAAGGCTTTGCGCACTCCCTAAAGCACTAGGTGACAGAGCGGTAGCTAATCCTGATGAGCTGGTAGGTGTTAACTGCCCACTTACCTAGCTGACAGTGGTTAAGTGATTTGAGAGATGGAAGAGTCTAAAAGGGGAAGCCAACAGGTCGTGGTTTGTGGTGGCCCGAGCGTGGAGGTTATGATTGCTGTGGTTGGTGATGGGGGAAGCAAGGATGGGACTTTAAAAAATAAAATATTTTTTTTTCTTATTTTTATTTTATGTGTATGGGTGTTTTGCCTACATATATGTCTGTGCACCACATGCATGCAGTACCTGCAGAGGCCAGAAGAGGGCATTGAACAGCTGCCCCCCACCCCACAAAATGGTTGTGAGCTGCTATGTGGATGCTGGGAATAGAAGTCAGTTCTGGAAGAGCAGTCAGTGCTCTTAACTACTGAGCCGTATCTCCAGCCCCTACATTTTAAAATCATCATTATTATTATTGTGTTTGTATGCTCAGGTGCCACATGTGTTTGGAGGTCAGGGTACCAAGTGGGTTTTAGGAACTGGACTAGGCAGGCTTGGTATTAGGCGGTTTTGCCTGTTGACTAACTCAAGGTCTTCAGGGATGGTTCTCTGTGGGCTGTCACTGATTGGCCTTAGTGGCTGTTGTGAGGCCAAAGAAAGATTCGTTCATTGATTCCTTGAGCACTGAGGTCGAGTCAAGCCTCTCTTTCTCTTCCCCTCCGTCCCTCTTCCCCTCCATCCCTACTAGAAGCTGAGACCAGGATTTAAATGCTTAAACATGTGATGTGCTGTGGAGCTACATCCTCATGCCTTAGCCTCCATGTCCTTATTATTATTATTATTATTAGACTTATTTTATTATTTTATGTGTATGGGTGTTTTGCCACATGTATGCCTGTGCACCATCTGCATGTCATGGCCCCCAGAAGCCAGAAGAGGTTGTTGGATTCCCCAGAACTGGAGTTGCAGAAGGCCGTTAGCTCCTGTATAGATGCTGGGAATTGAACCTGGGTTCTCTGGAAGAACAGCCAGTGTTCTTACCCACTGAGCCATCTCCCCAAGCAGACCCTTTTTTCCCCCATCCCGGGGCCTTTTAAATGTAATACAGCCCACCCTCTGTGTCTAAAGGTTCTGCAACAGATTGGTCTAACTTGAATGAAAAATATTCTGCTGGAATGGGGCTATACTTCAATGGGAGGATGTATGTTTAGCAAGCACAAGGCCCTGGGTTTAATCTCTAGCATTAGCTAAAGAAGAAAGGATGATCATGGTGGTTTGTGTTTGTAATCCCAGCAGTAGGGAGCCTGAGGAAGGAGAATGACACCTACCTCGAGATTAGCTGGAATACCTGGTGAGTTCCAGGTTAGCCTGGGCTACAGAGCCAAAGGAGGAAAAGATTGCATCCATACTAAACAGTATCCTCAGACACTGGGCCAGCAGAATCGTTCTCATGGCATTTACATTGTTTCAGCACATAGGAGCCCAGGGTGTTGGAAAACCCTGGGGACTGTTCCATATTAAAAAGTGATCGTAAACAATGCCGTTTCATATAAGGCACATCCAGTCGAGTGCATAGCAGGTTTGTTGTCAAGTGACATTTCCAGCTCAGTTCCTGTTGTGAGCAGGTGGAGACTGAGATCCAGTAGTTACGGCTGTTACACGTTATAGGGAAAGGTGGTGATTTTTCTTTTAATAATTATTTATTCTTATTTTATGTGCACTGGTGTTTTGCCTGCATGTATGCTTGTGTGCGGGTGTCAGGGTGCCATGTGGGTGCTAGGAATCGAACCCTGTCATCCGGAAGAGCAGTCGCTGCTCTTAATGCTGAACCATCACTCCAGCCCCAGCTTTTTTGAGACAAGGTTTCTTTATGTAGCCTTGGCTGTCCTGGAACTCAATCTGTAGACCAGGCTAGCCTCGAACTCACAGAGATCTGCCTGCCTCTGCCTCCCAAGTGCTGGGATTAAAGGTAATACACTACCACTGCCAAGCCCCAACTTTTTTTTAATTTTTAAAAATTTTATTCATGAGTGCTTTGCCTGCATGTATGTCTGTGCACACATGCTTGCTTGGTGCCAGAGGGCGTGGTGAGCCTCCATGTGGGTGCTGGGAATCGAACCTAGGTCCTTCTCAAGAACAAGTGCTCTTAACCACTGAAAACCTTCTCTCCAGCCCTGATGCTGTTTTGTCTTGCTGTTTTAATGCCACTTTTGGTGTGTTCTCTGTGGGAACCATGCTGGAACTCTGGGATGACCTGGGGGGCACAAGGTCGTCCTTTGTAGGCACCTGCTCCAACCGTCCTTGGTAGGGGCAGAAAGGGGATGTCTCCTTGTGCTGCTCCTGGCCGCGCAGGTTGAAGGCCTTTTAGCAATGACTCACTCCCTGCTTCTACCCAGTGCCCAGCGCCTCAAGTTCCGGCTGAACCTGTATGAGCTGAAGGAAGGTCGGCAGATCAAGCCCTACACCCTCATGAGCATGGTGGCCAACCTCTTGTATGAGAAACGGTGAGTGGGAGCAAGGCTGGCAGTGGGGGGAGTGTGGAAGCGCAGAGGTTTAGTGAGGCGGAGTAAGGCCGGGAGGGGCTGTGGGGAAAGTTTCTCCCTGGCCTCCTCTTTCCTTCATTTCTCATCATACTCTCCTTCCCCCCTCCCCCATCCTTCCTTCTGAGACAGACTCACTCTAGCCGTGGCTGGCCAGGCTGGCCCTGAGGCTCTGGCTCATAGGACCTGCCCTCCCATCCATTCTGACGGGCAGCAGTATCTTTGTTTGATCCTTCTGAGTTCTCTGGGTCTGTCTGACAATCAAATAGGAGCAAAAGGAGTGACCTCAAAAGCAGGGAATCCAGGTAGTCCATGAACTTGCTTGAAGTTTTACATTATTTGACCTAGGTTCTAGATTCTCGGGATTGATGGGTTTGCTTTTTGTTTTTATGTGCATGGATGTGCACCCTGTTGTCCTGTAACTGGTGTCATAGACAACGATGTGCCACCATGTGGTTGCTGGGAAGCAGATCCAGGTCCTCTGCAAGAGCAACAAGTGCTCTTTTTTTTTTTTTTTTTAAATGATTTCTTTATTTTTATTTTATGTCCATTGGTGTTTTGCCTCCATGTATGTCTGGGGGAGAGTGTCATGGTCCCCTGGACCTGGAGTTACAGACAGTTGTGAGCTGCATGTAGGTGCTGGGAATTGAACCCGCATCCTCTGGAAGAGCAGTCCATGCCCTTAACTGCCGAGCCATCTTTCCAGCCCCCAGCAGCAAGTGCTCTTAACCCCTGAGCTGTCTCTCCAGCCCAAGTGTGTTAGTTTTATTAGTAAAATTACACACAGAAACTGGGGTGGAGCTAAAGGGAGACCCCATGGGTATTTTCTTCCTCCCATCTCTGGGTCTAGGATACAAATCGAAGTGTGGTTTGTTGTTCTCATTTTCTTTTCTCCTTAGCCTTTTGTTTTGAAGTGCTTTCAGGTTTCTAGAAAGGTGCTCCACAAAAACAAAAATGGGGGCAAGGCTGGAGAAGCCGAAAATTGGTTAAGAGCATCAAATTATCCATCCTGTTTGACCTGGTGACATACACCTGCCATCACAGCATGGGTAGTTGGAGGAAGGAGGATCTAGAGTTCAAAGTCAGATACATATAAAGTTGGAGGCTGCCTGGCTTCGGCTCCACAAGTCCCTGGTCTAGGACAGAGAAGAATCTTTTTTTTTTTTTTTAGGTTTATTTATTTTTTTTTATATATTGAGTGCTCTATCTGCATGTACATTATGCCAGAAGAGAACATCAGATCCCACTATAGATGGTTGTGATCCATCCATCATGTGGGTGCTGGGAATTGAACTCAGGTCCTCTAGAAGAGCAGCGAGTGCTCTTAACCACTGAGCCATCTGTCCAGCCCCTCAAACTTGTGTTGTTCCTTTTTCCCTTGCACAGACCAGGCAGGTGTTCTACTCTGTATAGCTGTTCTTGGCTGTCCTGGAACTTACCATGTCCTCAGAAATACTGCTAGCCGAGTTTAATCCCCAGGACCACATGGGTGGAAGGAAAACCAACTTATACAAGTTGTCCAGACCTCCACATGCACATTCTCTCTCTCTCTCTCTCTCTCTCTCTCTCTCTCTCTCTCTCTCACACACACACACACACACACTCAATTTGATAAAAAGCTACAAGCCAGGCAGTGGTGATGCACACCTTTATTTATTTGTTTGTTTTGTTTTGTTTTTTCGAGACAGGGTTTCTCTGTCTAATAGCCCTGGTTGTTCTGGAACTAGCTCTTGTAGACCAGACTGGCCTTGAACTCACTGAGATTCACTGTCTTCCGAGTGCTGGGATTAAAGGTGTGTACCAGGCCGGCTAAGGCTATACAGTGAAACTCTTGTCTTGAAGGGATAAAAAAAAGTGCCACAAACCATCAGGCAGCACTTGGGAGGAGGCAGAGGTGAAGATAGAAGTTTCTGTCCTGCCCAGTCCAGCAGCCGTTAAGTCCCAAAGAAACACACAGAGGCTTACTAATTATAAACTGTTTGACCTATTAGCTTAGGCTTATTATTAACTAGCTCTTACAACTTAAATTAACCCATAATTTTTGTTTATGTTTAGCCACATGGCTTGGTACTTTTTCTCATTAAGGCATTCTTATCTTGCTTCTGGTTAGTGACCCCCACACACACACTTCCCAGAATTATTCCTAGTCTGGTCGCCCCACCTATACTTCCTGCCTGGCTGCTGACCAATTAGCATTTTATTAAACCAATACGAGTGACAAATTTTTACAGTGTACAAGAGCATTATCCTACAGCACAGAGACAGGTGGATATATGTGTGTTTGAGGCCAGCCTGGTCTACAGAGTGAGTTCTAGAACACAGAGAAATACTATCTCAAACACAAAAACAAACAAAAGTGCTATAAACCAAGGAGATACACAGGTAGTTTGTCCTGTGTAACATGAGGGCCGGCTTGTTGGGGTATCTGTTCCCGCCCAGTACCCCACAGCCGGCAAGTCCCAGAGAAAATCGATCACACAGAGATCTCTATAAGTTATAAAGTTGATTGGCCCATTAGGTCAAGCTACTTATTAGCTCTTATAACTTATGTTACCCCATTATCTTTATCTACGTTAGCCACATGGCTCAGTACCTTTTCCAGCGGGCAGCTTACATCTTTCTTCTCCGGTGGTCTGGGCAGACCTGCTGAGGGAGCTTCCTGCTTTCCAGAATACTCCCAGTCTCTTTGCTCCACCTCTACTTCCTGTCTGGCTTTCCCGCCTATACTGCCTGCCTGGCCAATCAGCGTTTTATTAAAATATGATTGACAGAATACAGACAATTCTCCCACACCAGTCCTGGGACTGGCCATTCAGTATTCAATCTTTTTTTTTTTTTTTTTCTTTTGTCTGTTTACTTTTTGAGATAGGGTCTCTGTATAGCCCTGGCTGAACTCTAAAGCACTATGTAGACCAGGCTGACCTCAAACTCACAGGGATGCCCTTGCCTCCAAATGTTGGTATCAAAGGCGTGTGTCACCATGCTCAGCTTGAACTTGCCCTTAAGATCCCAGAGGGTTTTGTTTGTAGTGTGGGTTGTTGTCCAGCCCAGTCCTCCTGCCTCGTGAATACCAGGACGAGACGTGTGCCACCACATCTAGACACATTAACTTCTCGGTAGCCTCCCTTGTCTGAACAGACGAGTATGAAAGCCAGTACTCCTGACCCCTGGACTCTCTCTCACCCTGGCCACAGGTTTGGTCCCTACTACACAGAGCCTGTCATTGCCGGGTTGGACCCGAAGACCTTTAAGCCCTTCATTTGCTCTCTAGACCTCATTGGCTGCCCCATGGTAACTGACGACTTTGTAGTCAGTGGTACCTGCTCCGAACAAATGTATGGGATGTGCGAGTCTCTCTGGGAGCCCAACATGGTAAGTTAGCACCGTCTGGCAAGGCTAGCCCCTGAACCCATGACCTCATAGACAGATGTGTTTGTGCAGCAGGAAGTGGAGAGGAGGGTGTGGCAAGCGAGCAGTCTGCTGCTCTGTTTTAGGGTCTCCAGAAGTTCCACCTGGGCTGGCTGGCCTGGAGGAGCGTCGCCTCTGTTGACCCACCCTGAACCAAGCCAAGCTACTCTTCATTTTTACAATGAATTTACTGAGAGGCTCTGTCAGAGGATATAATTATGACACTTGCCCAAGATCATGCTTTCAGGCTTGAAGTGTCCCTTCATCCTGTTTCGTCCCGAGGAAGGAGCTGAGAAGTTCCCATATCCGAGGACCCAGCCCGCACACCACGCAAGGCAGGGACTAGAGCAGGGCAGCTGGGGTTTCAAAACTAAGAGGACTGAGAAGGAACACGACCCAGTCTGAAAGCCCTGCTCTGTTGGCAGGATCCAGAACACCTGTTTGAGACCATTTCCCAAGCCATGCTGAACGCTGTGGACCGGGATGCCGTCTCGGGCATGGGCGTCATTGTCCACATCATGTGAGTATGAGCTGGGAGGAGTCTAGAATCTTCTCACGCTTGAACTCCTTCCCCACCAGCACACCACTTCCCTGTGAACCCTCAGCAGTGTCAGGCTAGCGGGGTACCACTGGAGGCAGAGCATGGTGAGAGGGGCAAGATGGGGGACATTCCTATTCTTGGCACTAGGGAGGCTGAGGCAGGAGGATTTTGAATTCAAGATTAGCCAGAGCTTAAAAGTTAATCCATTTCTCAAAAAAAGAAGGGGACAGAGAAGGAAGGAGTGAGCCAACAGTAGGCCCAGAAGAGCAGAGGCGAGTGCTTTGCTGGAGTAGGCAGCTAGGTGCTGCTCAGACCCTCCAGGCCCGTTGGATGGCACTCTGTGACCCAGAGTCCCCTCACAGTAGGCATTTCTTTCCTGCCCTAATAGTGTCCCCACAGTATCAGAGATGACCACGGGCAGTGCCTACCTTCGCACTGAGTGCCTGCGGCTCTGCATCCTCCACACACCCTCCGGTCTGCAGCCCAGAGCTGTGCACATGGTTCCTGTCCCACATCCCAGTCCCTAGCCGGACCTGAGACAGCTCCCTCCCTGTTTGTCCGAGGCTCTCACCAGGAACCTGACAGAATGGGATAGCGTATAGTGTCCTAATGTCCTGGCTATTTACCATGAAAAGTAGAATTGAGTGCCTGTGCCCACTGCAGTGAGACACGGGTGTTCTCTGCTCCTTTAGAGGGTGTCCCGGTGCAGCCCAAATGATGTCTGGAGAAAAACTCACCTGCCCCTGCCCATGCTGCCTTTGTAACAGCCTGAGGGCAGCAGGTGCCAGGCAGCCTTACCTGTTCTTACAGCTGAGGGCTGAGGGGAGGTGGGGGGAGGGGGGAGAACAGTATATCTGATTATTTGCGTGTGTGATTTTTCTCCCTTGGCAGTGAAAAGGACAAGATCACCACCAGGACACTGAAGGCCCGGATGGACTAACTCCGCTCTCTGGTCCCGGTTTCCTTTTGTTAGTTTTCTTTTTAATAAAATTGCTTTTCTTTCACTCCTGCTTGTCTTTGTTTGATGCCGGGAATTGAACCCAGGCCCTTGGACATGCTCAGCACACATTCTGCTACCGAGCTACACCGCAGCCCTGTTTTCTTTGGACCTGCCTTGGTTCGTTGGCACACATGGGGCTCCTTCCTAGTCACCAGCTGATGCCTGCACTGTGCTGGGCTGGTCACTCACACAAGTGTCCCAATCCATTTGCTAAGTGCTGTTGCAAGGATTTGAACTGGTGTTTCGTTTGAGCCTCCACTAGACCTCCTTCATGAAGCTCCGTAGGCAGTCTTCCATTATTCTGGTGCGACAGTGGAATCTGGCCAAGGACCCATGAACAATCTAGGTCAGCTTTTATCTTTGTCTTCATTTCATCACCCGGGGTGGTGGGGCGTGGTCTCCTCCTTCAAGATGATTTCATTGACCACTTAAAGCACCATCTGGTTCACAGTAGCTTATCTTGAAACCTGCAGCAGATTCAGTGCCCCAGTAAGTGGATGTTTGCATGGTTCCTAGGCAGTCTCTATTGTCTGGAGGGCCCATTCAAACTCACTCCTGTTTAAAATAATTGTTTGCAGTGTGTGGGAAGTACTCTACCACTAACCACAGCCCAGATTGTGTCTGCCTTCCATACACACAACCATGGTGGGATCTGGCTGCCTTTTTTAACCTTTCTGAATCAGAAGGTCTGGGATGAGCTAAGAGGTTTTGTTTGTTTGTTTTCTGAATCTCAGGTGCCACTGATAATGGCTGGTCCAGATCCACACTGAGAGCTACTAAACTGTGTGTGCGCGCGCATGTGCACATACTGGGAATGGAACCCAGAACCTTGCACATGCTGGGCAAACACTGTATCACTGAGAAACACCTCCAGCCCAAATACTATAAGGTACACGTATGTAGATGGAAAGTTGGAGGCACACAGGGATGCTGCAGTCAAAAGCTCCTAGCCATTGTCTGTCCATAGCTGAAGTGAGGGAAGGGGCGGTACATGGTGCTATTATCTGTAGGCGTCCCAGCCAGTGCTGTGACCCTACCACTGCATCTCACAGTGGGCTGTTGGCTGACTGCTTCTCCAAACTATACGCTGATTTTGCCCGTGCCTCTAAAACAGGGACAGGATTCTAATTTTAAAGAGGGGTGGCTTACATCAAAGGACTCACATACCAGATGTACACAAAGCTTTTCGAGTTTTATTTTGTCCTCCAGTTGGAGATTCATTTAACACGCATGCATTTTAAAACAGTAACAGGGGCTCGAACTGTTCAGATTAGACAAGCACAGGGGTGAAAATTCCTATTTTAAAAAATGGAACTTGCAGCCGGAAATGGAGAAGTCACATGTGGTGGGTGGTACTTTAATCCTGCGTTCCCAAAGGTGAATCCAGACTTCATTCACATTTTGTGTGTTCATTGTTCTGACCTGCTGCCAAGATGTGCTGAGCAGATGCCCCTCCCCAAATGTAAGAACTCCCCCTTAACAGAATTGGCTGTGGGCAGGTAAGTGACAAGCTCTTCCAGTATTTCCTTCCCCAGCCTCTTTCCTGGTGTCTCAACCTGCTAAAGGACAGCTGAGTCTCATTCCCCTTGAGTCACTCTTCCTAAGTGGCGGATTTCAGAGGACTAGGCTGGCAGATTTTCAGCAGCTGTCTAAACGTGTTTCCCTTTGGACCCCAGCCCCCATTACTGCCACAAAGAGGTGGTCTCTAAACTCAGGAAACCACAGCCGCTGTCACACTTTGGAGAAGGTCAAGTGCTAGAAACAGCTAATGTTCTTCCCTCTCAACCTGAATTGATAAAAAGACAGCTGGGGATTGAACTGGCTACTGAGGAAGTCCTGGGTCTTTGGTCCACCTCCCCAGGCAGGCCTGGCACCCTGAGGAAGGCAGGGCTCGGCAGGACTCCAGCGGCTTCTGCCCTGAGCACTACCAGGGGACCTGACCTGTTCAGGCCTAAAGCCCAGGATGAAGAAAATGATTTGGGGAGGGAGGAGGAAGAGCTGCCTGTGGGGGGAACTGCAGTGCCACTGAGAACAGCCTAGGGGCCACTCATGGCGCCAGCCACAGACCAGCAACCCCTGAGCTACATAAGGAGAGATTGAGCTCACCCCTTGCCCTGCCCTGCTTCCACTGGGAACACAGCCTGAGGCCATTATTTAGTCTGCTAGAGTCTTCACAGTACCCTCACTTCAGCTGGATGTGACACAGACTTTCTCAGCTTCACACTTTCCACTAGAGGGCCAGGACCAGAGAAGTTGTAACTGGACACTACACATCAAGTGGTCTGATGAAAATAGGATTCCGTCCCCTACTGCGTTCAGGCCTCACCCGACTATCAGGGTCTTTATTCTTAAAGTTCTACTCCTGGAAGACCCAAAACGATTCTGGATGCCATAAGATGGTTGGGCTGTTCTTCCTGGCCCTTGCTTGCTGTCCAGAAAGTGAATGGTGGGAACTCAGAAGAGGGAGCAGGTGTGTGTGTGTGTGTGTGTGTGTGTGTGTGTGTAAGAGAGAGAGATCACTTTGAGATTGAAGTCAAATAGCACATCTTTGTCACAAAGAGGAAGAAAACTTGTATGAACCAAGATAAATAGCTTTTAAACATATGAATGCCAAAGCAATCAGAGGGCCAAACCAGAGGTTTTGGAGACAGCACAGAGAATGACCTTTTAAAAAAACAATGTAAATAAAGTCCACCAAACCACAGCTCAAATATTTTGACCCACTCAACAATACTGTCAGGAAAACAAAGAGCATTTGAAACAGAATGCTACCTCTCAAAATTGTAAACAATATACAAAAAAAAAAACACAAAAAACAAATCCCCACAAACTCAATGTTAAACAAGTTAGATCTGATAGTTGCATGATAAGATTGTTACACTTTTCATACGCATGACAATAGGATCAGCCAGGAACCTCGCCTTCCAAGCTTGGGGCTACTGCAGCTGATCCGGATTTTTCACCCTTGATTGTGAGGTGGGAAATCATGTTCAGACATTATTCCTATATAACACTCTCCTAAATTAAAACATTTCTCCACGAACCATGTGGATCTGAGTACTTCTCCAAACCCTTGCGGCTCTGCTCCCCAAAACCTTGTCTATACTCATCTTGGGAAGAAGTGTGGCTCCCACCTGCCTCACCAGGCCTTCGACCCAATGTGGTAGCCCTAGAGAAAGAAGCCCAAGATTGCTTCCTTTAGCGCTGGGTAGGGAGGACACCGCACAATGGCTCCCGCTCCCGAAGCTGAGCTCGGCTAGTTTGGGAGGTAATCACAGGAAGTCATCTATTCACCCGAGATAGTTCCACAAACCCGCTTCACATCTTTGGGGTTTTCTACACATTTTCCATATCATCCCAAATTCCTGATTCCTTCTGAGGGTTGGGAGGAGGCAGGAGTGTGCCTCTCCCAGTGCAGGCCAACAGGGCCATTTTCCTTCCTGGCCACCAGTTGCTCTGGTGGCAGCAGAATGACTTGTGTGGCTCCCTCCTGAGACCCTGGGCCGGAATCCCGAAGGAGGCTGTAGGGTATGTCGCTCTTTCCCAAGGAGGCCTGTAGGTAGACCCCCAGTTCAGAAAGGGTGAGGGGGCAACAAGGAATATCAGCTGGGGATGGATGGGTCCAACCCCACATCTGGCCTCCAAATAGGCTTTCCTGGGTCACATCCTCAGTGACTCAGGCAAGCTCAGGTGGAGCACCTTGCTGGCTGAAGCTGTCCCGGTTGAGAAATCACAGGCACGGCACGGGGGGGCCAGACACCTACATGGTAGGCCAGGGCTCGGAGTGGTGTCTCTGCAGCGAGCACCCAGGTACTCAGGGCTCTGCCCCTGACCATACGCCAGTTACAGGTGACTGCACGCACAGGTCAAGAGTTAGGATATGGATGATGCACACGACCCTGTATTAGTTTCTGGGATTTTTTTTTTTCCAAAGAGAAACAGCCATTGAAACACAGGAGTCCTGATAAATGCGAAGGTGCTCTCTAGTTCCCCAAGCCAGTGGGAAGCAGGCTTGACAGACATCAAAATTCCAGGTCGGAGGTTGGTGATCACCGGGTTCTTTGAGAACCAGCTGTCTGAGGGCCCAGCTGCTTTCCGGGCACTCACCATCTCATGAAGATGAACCTGTTTCCCCCTGAGGCCTCTGACTCTGGTCTGAGATGCTGGGGTCAACCTGCAGTGTTCTTCCGCGAGGGCAGCATGGAGAAGTGGATGCAACATTTCACTTGAACCCAAGGTGGAAACACGGAGGGAAACTATGCACAATACTCCAGGAAATTCAAAAGTCCGTCTACAAGAGATCAAAACATGGCTGCCGGAGGCGTCTGGCCTCCACTCGTGGGGTCAGTGCACTTGCGGCTCAAGGCCCCTGTGCCAGTCTTAACTGAAGGGAACCGAGAGTCGGACAGGACAGGGAGGGCGGCAAGGATGCTGACGTGGAGCAGTATAAATAGCAAACCCGGAGCGATGATCTTCAGAGACAAACCCAAATAAACCCACCAAGTCATCTCTAGCCCCAAGGTATCACAAAGGTTACAAGATACCAAAGAGAGAACCCCAAGAGGTTCCTATCAAGGGCGGGCAGGAAGGAAGGCTACATCCTATGGGCACACGCACAAACAGCATGTCTCCCTGTAGAGCTGCTGTGTTCTCTGTGTCACAGGATGAGCCCCTCTACTAAAGCCCTCCTGACCCCCCTCTGCTCCCTACCCTCTCTAGCCCAAACACACCCTTTCCCTCTCCCGACCCCCGACCCCTTGTCCAGCAGTCTGGCCCTGGCAGAAGGTAGAGACGACTACGTCAGGATGTTGGACATGAACTCGTTGAAGCGTTTCGAGTACTGCTCCGGGTTCACAGTGGAGATTTCAGCCCCTGCCTGGAACACACAAGATGCAGACCCGGGTCAGACGGGGAGGGGACAGCTGAGGGGACCGAGTCTGACGGAGCCTTTCTACTTGTTTCCTTTTTTTTTTCTTTTTTTAAACAAAAAGCAAACAAATAAACAAAAAAAACCCCACTTAGTCTTAGATCAGCGGTTCTCAACCTTCCTAATGTGTTACCCTTTAATACAGTTCCTCCTCGTGTTGTGGTGACCCCCAAGCATAACATTATTTCATTGCTACTTCATGACTGCAATTTTGCTACTGCTATGAATTGTAATGTAAACATCTGATATGCGACCCTTGTGAAAGAGTCATGTGACCCCCAAAGGGGTTGCAAACCCCAGGCTGAGAACCACTGTCTTAGACAAAGAAACAACTGTTCTAAAGATAGTTTTGGATGTGTGTTTCATGCTAATCTTGACTGACATAGTCTTCCTGCCTCAGCATCCTGAGCACCGATGTGTCATGAGGCCATGAGCCTGACCACAGGCCACCTCAGGAAGTGGCTCATGTGTCACGTCAGAGCTCTCTGACTGACAGACCACGGTCTCTGTGAGGGCAAGGTGTGGAGAGCAGCAGCTACCAGCCCGAGGAGGACTGGCCCGTGGGGAGCAGTGTGAGCAGGGAAACAAGGCTATTCTCGGTATCTAACAAGATGCACAACATGCCCGGCCACCAGGGGGAAAAGGAACTGGCAGCTCAGGCCCAAAGGCCAGACAACTCCAGGGAAAAACAAGTTGTTTATTACCTGGCTAGGCAGGGAATGGAGCACAAGCAGGCGGTAAGGAGCACAGGGGAGGCAGTAGGGAGAATAGGAGAAGCAGTAGGGAGAATAGGAGAGGCAGTAGGGAGCACAGGGAAGGCGGTAGGGAGCACTCAGAAGGTAGCAGGGAACATAGGGGAGGAGGTAGGGAGCACAAGGGAAGTCAGGAGGGAGCACTGAGAAGTCAGGAGGGAGCATAAGGGAGACGGGAGGGAGCACAGGGGAGGCGGTAGGGAGCACAGGGGAGGTGGTAGGGAGCATAAGGGAGGTGGGAGGGAGCACAGGGGAGGCGGTAGGGAGCACAGGGGAGGTGGTAGGGAGCACAAGGGAAGGCAGGAGGGAGCACTGAGAAGGCAGTAGGGAGCATAGGGAAGGCGGTAGGGAGCACAGGGGAGGCGGTAGGGAGCACAGGGGAGGCGGCAGGGAGCACAGGTGAGGGGGCAGGGAGCACAGGGGAGGTGGTAGGGAGCACAGGGGAGTCAGTCAGGCTGCTCTTCCTCTCTATCGGGAAGAAGGTCAAGACTGCCCTCCCAGGCGCTCTGAGGAGGGCGCAGATGCTCTCCACTGGGCCGGGCCCTGGAAGGAGACTGAACTCACCCCGTGCTTCACTGTTTTGGCAGCATGTGCAGCTTTCTTCTTAGCATCATATGGTGTGAGGATATCGATGATGGCCATGAAATAGACCTCCTTCTTCGGGGCGCCTGGACAAAGAAGACAACAGATAAAGGTTGGGGCACCCATTACCCCTGGACCCAAGGTTCAGAATTTCTCGGTCATTTGGAGTCAGAAAAGCAAAGGATCCCTTACAGTCCCGTCTCCTTTGACCTTAGCTACTCTGTGGGACCAAAGCTGCAATACAAAAAGGCCTGTCCTTCCTAGGAACTAGGTCTTATTACCCAAGGCTGTCAGAGAGATGACACGGACCTGAGAGAAAAAAACCCAGGTTCCAGTTCTCAGGGTGACCTTAACCAGAAGCCTGGAGGCAGGAGGTGGCGAGTCAGCAAGGAATGAGGCGGGGACGCAGACACCCCAAACCCCAACAGTGAGCAGAAGCACTCAGGGCTGGCTGGGCACAGTGGCACAAGCTCCTACTTACTTTCATGGCTTTTCATGGCATAGACGTCGACAGAGGGGTCGAACTCGCCTGGTCCAAAGAACCGGGGGAAGCTGAGGAGGTTGCCAGGGCTATCTGGAGGCGTGCCGTAGGAGCAGAGAAGGCTGCCTCCCACGCCCACCCCGTCGTTCTCGCATTCCTCGTCCTCGGCTCGCTCTTCCACCTCCATCTCCTCCTGCTCTGCCCGGTCTACATCGTGGATGCCCACCAGTAGACTGTAGTCCATGATTTTTAGCTGGGCAAGGAACTATGGAGGGGAGAACAGGAAGATGGAAGGAAGCGGTTATTATGGGATGTCGCAGTGGCATCCAGAAGGAAAGAAAGCAACCCTTGCCATTCACTTCTATACAGGCTTCAAAATGGAGCAGGAGTAAGACACTGTTGTCTCTACCATGAGAGCGGTGTTTAAGGGCAGGCACTCAACAGGACAAGGAGGTATAAGGCGGGCAGTGGGGCGAGAGGACTCCCTGAGGGCAGACACAAGGCTGCGGCTGCAGGATGAAGAAGAGCTCCACAGGCCCAGGCTGGAGGGTAAAGGTCAAAGAGCTCACTGCCAAAGGAAGAGCTGCCAGAACCAGCTTGAAGGACAGACACAAGGAATGCCTACTGTGGAGAGACTGGTGCCAGCCAGTGGTCTATCTCAGACCACAAATCTCAAGCCAGTGGAGCAGGCTGGGATTCAGAATTGTTTTTATCAGCTGGGTGTGGCCACGCACAATTTCTTTCCCCCCAGCATTCTGGAGGCAGAAGCAGAGGCAGGGAGATCTACGCGAATTCAAGGACAGCCAGGGCTGCATAGAGGGACCCCATCTCAAACTCCCTCTGCCCCCGCCACACCAAAAAAGAGAGACTGTCTCAAAACAAAGAAGAATTTTTAAAAATGTATTTAACACATGGGGCCAAGCTAAAGAACTGGCTCAGCAGTTAAGAACACTGGCTGTGGGCTGGAGAGATGGCTCAGTGGTTAAGAGCATTGCCTGCTCTTCCAAAGGTCCTGAGTTCAATTCCCAGCAACCACATGGTGCCTCACAACCATCTGTAATGAGGTATGGTGCCCTCTTCTGGCCTGTAGGCATACACACAGACAGAATATTGTATACATAATAAATAAATAAATATTTAAAAAAAAAAAAGAACACTGGTTGTGCTGAGCGGTGGTGGTGCACGCCTTTAATCCCAGCACTTGGGAGGCAGAGGCAGGCAGATCTCTGTGAGTTTGAGGCCAGCCTGATCTACAGAGCGCGTTCCAGGACAGCCAAGGCTACTCCACAGAGAAACCTTGTCTCAGAAAAAAAAAATCAAAAAGATTAAACAACTGAAGCAAAAGGCAGCTCCAGTCCAGTCCATCACTCTTCACCTAAAGTCAAAAGAAGCCGTATGCAGCGGAGAGGAGTTCGGGACCCTCCCCTGGGGATGCAGGAGTCAGAGCTAGGGAACGTCTGGTTGGCTTCCTAGCTCTCTGTGAGAGCTCCAGGAAGGAAGCATTCCACATTGGCTCACAAATGCCCCACTGGTAAAACAAAATGTGTGGAGTTTAGAATGAGAACGCCCCCATGAGCCCATGTGTTTGAATGCTTGGTCCCCAGTTGCTGGAATCGTTTGGGAAGGACTGGGAGGTGTGGCCTCATGAGGAGGTGTGTCACTGAGGTGGGTTTTGGGGTTTCAGAAGACCTAGGCCATTGCCACCTTGCTCTCTGCCTCCTGCTTGTGGTCAGAGGTGAGCTCTCAGCTGTTCTAGCCCATCATGGACTCCCGCCCTCTGAAACCGCAGCCAATTAAACGCGGTCTTCTAAAAGCTGCCTCATGGGTTTTTGTCACAGAAAAGGAACTGATACAGTTATGCCCCTATAGAATGCCTATCTGTACATGCTGGAGGTGCGCCCCCCGCCGGCACCACTGACTGCTCACCCCACCACCCGTCCAATGGACTCCTGGGAGCAATGAGTTCCATTTGCCGAAGGTTAAAGCAGGCCCTGATCTGGGAAGAGGACGTAGGCAACCGTGAGGTAGTACCTCAACGTCTCGCTTCAGTTTTTCCAGGAAGTTCTTCTTACTCTCTTCTCCCACGTGCAGCTTCTGCCCTTCATTGAGGAAATCATTATCTTTGAATGTTGGCAAATCCTTGGCCTGGGAGAGCAACAGCACAATCCAGTCAGGCAGGCTGACTTGCTCGCCCAGGCAGGATGGGAGCAGCGTGCAGAGAGGGGAAGGGTCTTTAGCACAAGATGCTCAGCACAGGACAGGAGCCGACAGACTCAGGCATGGGACAGGCAAAGGCAGCAAATGTGGCGTGGATTGAACAATGAGAACCAAGCAGGAAGGATCCGCCCCTGCTGAGCCGCAGGGAGCTATTAACCAACTCAGGCTGGACGATGGCCTAGAAGCCTTCTTCATCCCAGCACAACCACAAAGAACCCAGCAAAGGCAGAAGTAAGATGCTGCTTATGCCAAGGACAAGCAGGTGCCGCCGAAGGACACAGAACACTTCAGGGTGACGGACTGCATGCTTGGGAGCTGAGATGGGGGGTCACAGAGGGCAGGTGACAGACGGTCAACAGAAGGTGCTACCGATTGCAAGCGACCCTTCACCCTTGCTCAGCGCCAACATACCTTTTCCTTGTCGCTGGCTTCTCGGGCAACAGTAGAACCCTGGAAGGACAAAAGTCATCAGAAGTCCTGCTGAGGCAAACACCTTCTGCAGATACACATGTGTGCAAACCGAAGTGCAACACATGCACACGTGTTAGGGGCCAGAGCGCTTTCTGCTTTTTTGTTTCTTTGCTTGTTTTGGCTTTTTGTTCCCTGGAACTCACTGGGTACAGCACGCTAGACTGCCTCTGTCTGCCCAGTGCTGGGATCTCTGCCTTTTGTTGTTGTTGTTGTTTTTTGTTTGTTTTGGACAGTGTCTCTTACTGAACTTGGAGTTCATAGAGTTAGCTGGGCTGGCCGGCAAGCAAGCCCCAATGACCCTCCTGTTTCTGCTTCCTGGGATCAAAAGTGAACAATCCCACACTTGGCTTTCACTTGGGAAGTGGAGATTGAACTTCGGTTCTCATGCTTGTCCCACTTAGCCCTCTCCCTAGTCCCTGAGGCAAACTCTTTTGAACAAGCCAATGTACGTGAGACACTAGACACAGTGAGCAAGCAAGTGGAAGTAGATGTGCTGGTATCTTAGAGGAGCCAGAAGGCAGCCCCGGTCCACTCGAGCACAGCCATTTCTTGAGCTATGACTAAAAGACATGGCAGAGGCTCAGTAAACAAGACTGCCCCGGAGACCTCAGTTCCTTACAGCAGTGGCCAAATCATTTCTCACAGGGTGCTAAGTGGTAGAGGGAGGAGACACTCCAAGCATGAAACACAGGGCTGGGCCAGGACTGGAAGGCAGCAGTGGCCGGGCCTACTTCTGGCTGGGAAGCAGGAAGTGTTTGGTTAGGGGAAAGAGAAGGTGTGGGGGAGTGCAGGGCGGCTGGGAGGGAACCTCTTCAGCCTGCACATGAAATCCCGGCTAGGGGGAGGGGCAGGGCTGTGGGGACACAAACGGGATGAGTGAGGCTGCAGCAGAGATGTGAGGTGACAGAAACCAGGAAGCCTGGTTCAAGGACAGAGTACCCCGGTTCACAGCCTTAAGTGCATCCTTCTTGGTGTCTAGAAATGCGTGTGTGCTTTCACTTCATGGTTCCTGGACAAAAGCCACAGTGTATGCATCAGCACAGCCTGTTCCCACTCCACTGCCCTCGGAGTGCACATCCCACAGACAGGAATTGAAGAGCACCAACTGCCACACACATATGGCCTACCTAGGACTCAAATCATCTCTTCATTACTATCACCTTGACTTCAAACAGCCTTTGGTCTACACATCAACTCTAGAGTCGTATATCTCGCTGACATGTGTGCACCAGCCTTCCCAATACGTGAAGCTGTAAGAGCAGCCTCTCCTGGCCTCAGAGAAAACAGTGGACACACGGGAACCCAGGGCCCTTTACCTTGAGGTCGTATTTGCGATGTACAGTAAGCCGATGACTGAACACATTCCTGGTGACCACCATGTAGGTCTCCACGCCGTCCACAGTCAGGCGGTACATGCCCAGGAACTGTGGCAGGAGGGTATTGCCATGACACTCCACTATGAACTAGAATGGAGAACAGGAAGAGAGGGAAGGCTAAGGAGCAGGAAAGCTCTTGGAATGACGAGGCCTCTCCCAGACCGAGATGCGCTCTGAGATTCTACTTTCAGACTAGTGGTTTTGACAGGAGGCTCTGGAGAGAGAACTGAATGGTAGGAGAGCCCTGGCTGTCCTTCCAGAGGACATGAGGACAACTAAACGGCCGTATGACCAAATGACCCGCAACGCTGACTATACCGTGGTTTAAAATCCAGGGCCTCTGCTGTGATGTCGGAGATCGCAAGTTCCCTTTATCGTTTCCCACTGCCTGGTTACCAGGCATAGTGGTTAACCTTGATTGTAACCGAACTGGATTAAGATGCAGCACCTACGAAGCCAGGCAACAGTGGCGCACACCTGTAATCCCAGCACTCGTGAGACAGAGGCAGGCGGATCTCTGTGAGTTTGAGGCCAGCCTGGTCTACAGAGCCAGATCTAGGACAGCTAGAGCTGTTACACAGAGAAAGCCTATCTTGAAAAACCAAAACAACAACAACAATAAACGTACCTAAGAGATTAGTTCAACATTCCTCTGGGGCTATAGGAGATATTCCAGAGCCAATGAGACCATGGGGGGGGGGGATGATCTAAGGAATGATTTAATCTACTGATGACATCATTGGCAAGTGGGAAAGGTAAAAGATGAGAACAGCTGGAGAAAATACGGAACTAGGGCTGTCTTCAGGAGCTGTGTCCTGCTCTGCCCACTTCCTGCATGTCCTCGTCCTCCTCCAGCCTGCCCGAAGTAAAAAGTAAGCAGCTGTCCTCGCCACACACGTCCAGCACTCTGCCGCTCTGCCCAAGTGCAGCCAAGGGACCGAGCTCTCGGAAACCACAAGCCAAAACACATCCTTCCTCCTCCTTTCTGTTTCTGTTTTATTTCTTCGAGACAGGGTTTCTCTGTAAAACAGCCCTGGCTGGCCTCGAACTCACAGAGACCCACTAGCCTATGTCTCCTGAGTGCTGGGAGTAAAAGTGTGCGCTACCATGTCCATCTTGTGGTTTATTATTACATCTTACTGACTTATTTCGTGTGGTACTGCATGCTTGTGGAAGGCAGTGGACAGCCTGTAGGAACTGGCTCTTTCCTCCGCTGTGGAGACTGAACTCCTGCCGTCAGGCGTAGTGGTCTGGATGAGACTGTCCCTCAGTCTCAGAGGTTTGCATACATGGTCCTCAGTTGGTTGCACATTTGGGTAGGTTTATAGGGTGTGGCCTTGCTGAAGGAAGTATGTCACTGCAGGTGGGCTATGAGGTTTCAAAGCTACACACCATTCCCAGTCTGTTCTCACGGCTTCCTACTGCTCCAGCTGCCAAGTCTGCCAAGATGCCAAGAAGCCACTCTGCCATCATGAATGCTAACCGTCTGGAACTGTAAGCCCAGATAGAATCTTCTATAAGGAGCCTTGGTCCTGGTGATTACCACAGCAATAGAAAAGTAAATGTTCCACCAGGTTTGATGGCAAACACTCTTACCACTGAGCCACCTCACAGGCCCCGGATCTTCTATTCTTGAGACTGTTTCTGTCAGGTATTCTGCCACAGCGATGAGAAACAGAACTAAGGCATGAGGAAGCAGCTGCCATCGCCAGAGCGGAGCAGGCCCTCCCAGCCAAGCCCCGCTGGAGTGCTCTCTTTCTCTCTCCCGACCCGTCCTCCGCAGCCCAGGCTGGGACTCACCATACCTGGTGGTATTTCTTTAAGATGTTGTGCATCTCGGCCACGTCCTCACTCGACACTGTCTTGATGACAAAGCGCCGGTCATAGGTGGTGAGGAAACGGGTGCCACACCTGCCCTGGCTGTCACTGTTGATGGGGGCACTGCGTGTCACTGAGTTCTGAGGAGTCAAAACGAAAGCCATTGATTTTGATGAGGAACACAGTATTTTTTTTTCCTTTTCTTTCCTACGGGGCTAAGAGGTGAACCCAGGGCCTGCACACGCTGGGCGAGCACCCTACTTCTCCATCCCTAAGATTCTGACCACACCCTACTGCTCCATCCCTAAGATTCTGATCACAACTCTGAATCTTTTCCTACAGACTGAATCGCTTAAAGACCAACAAGTGTCATGACAGAGGTCCCCAGGGTGGACCTCCCCTGACTCCCTTTCACTTGGAGTACTTACAGACCTCTCGAAAATTTCTCTCCCGATAAGATCTACTCCTATCCTTGAACTCAGAGTAGGCTGGGTGTATGACACTCTGTTCTGACCCAGAGAGCTGCTCTAAAAACTAGAATTGCCTCACTGGGAGGGGACTGAGTTCCAATCCTGACCCTCACAAGCAGTGTGGCCTCAAGTGAGCCATTTAAGTTTCCCTACTTGGAACACAGGGAGACAGACCAAGAAAACTGACCGCCTGAGGGTCGCGGTTAACAATGCGTAGCAGAGTCAGAAGGTCCATCACAGGGAGCAATGGGCACTTTTCTATGTAACCATGCACTTTTCTGTGTGTTGATCCCATCGCTTGAAAACACCTCCAAAGGAGAGAAGTTGGTCTTCTCTCTCTCCCCATGCCACCCAGGTATAGGCCTTGCTCATCTGTGTAGGCTGGAAGACCATCCTAGGAGCCCCTGTGGCTCTGTCTCTGGTCCTCCTCAAGACCTGGGCCCCATTACGGTCAGACAGAGAAGCCCAAAGAGGGTGGGGCAGTAGACAAGAGCGTGTGGACTTTGGAAGGTAAGGGCAAGGGAGATCCCTGCTGCCCACGTTCCTGGAAATACACCCACTGGGACCTGCTGGCGGGAATGCTTGGTCACTTAATACAACCTCACCGAACCCTCTGGAGGGACCAGAGAGGTGGCTTGACATGCTGGCCTTGCAGGAAACTGGAGTTTGACCTCCAGCACTCAACTGTAACTCCTACTTGAGAAGAATCCAATGCCACTGACCTCCATGGGCACCCACACTTACACACAGACACACACACAGACACATACACACCGACAGACACACACATACCGACAGACACACATTAAAAAAAAAAAAGAGGCCAGGCATGGTGGCACACATCTTTAATCTCAGCACTTGGGAGGCAGAGGCAGGTGGATCTCTGTCAGTTCAAGGCCAGCCTGGTCTACACTGCAAGTTCCAGGGCAGCTCCACAATGAGTTTTAAAAAAACAAATGAACAAAAGAACCCCTGGAGGACCAGCACTGTCTTCACAGGAGCAAAATGGAGACGTAAGGCATGCTGGACATTCTGCAGTAACGGTGCTGAGTTAGAGAACACCCTATGAGTCCCCAATCTAAAAAAAGTGGGCAGGCTTTATAAATGAGTCTCCTTTCTCCCTGCCTAGCCCTGCAGTAGAGAGCCAGGTGGAGATTCACAGCTCTGTTGCCTTGTGTTTAGCAGAACCCCAAGACTCTCAGTCACTGGGAGTCCCCTCCTGGAACAGCAGCCTTGAGCAGAGTCGTGCCTGCGGGGCTATCACAGGCAAGATGAGGACAGAGTGGTGAGACAGCCCAGGGACAGAGAATAACCCGTGTGGTAGGAACAGAGAGCCACGCAACACGGGGTGCCGAAAATGGCAAGACCGGTTCAGAAAAGCGGACTACATTCAGGTTAAGACTTGGTTCATTGTTTGGCCCCAGCAGAGGGGGCTGGAGAAACTGCAGGACTTCTCGGTCATGGACATTACTGGGAGCTTAAGGCTGGCGTTCACTCTTCCTTTCCTCATCAGAGCACTCCTGTCTGCATGCAAGCTCTCCAGAGCTGAGGAGGTGGAAGGGGAGAGGAAGGGGGCCTGAAGGGAAGAGGGCACTTGTCCCCAGACTCATCCCAATCCTTGGAACTCTCCAAAGTTTACAAAATGCTTCCGGGCTTTAGCATTTGTTTTTGATCTCACTGTGGTATCAGCATGGACAAAGGGAAGAGTCAGCTATGGTCCTACTGCTGAAGGGCAAAGACAATCTCTTCCACCTTCTCTAGCAGGCCGTGTGCCAGGAAAGAAGGGCTCGGAGTGCAAAGCAGAGAAGGTGCGGAGCCACGGCCGCCCAGTCAGAAGTTGCTGGCCTGAAGGATATTCCCTCTAGGCCGACAGCTTCTGTGACAGGATCATGCTCTGGAGAGCGCAGTCACTCTGGCATGCCTACCTCCTCCCACCACGAGGACAGCAGACGCTCGCTCATACTTGGCAGTAGGTTGCACAACCATAGGTGTGTCTCTTTTCTAATTTGTTTTATCGGTTATAACAGACCTCATTGCTTTCTCTCTCTCTCTCTCTCTCTCTCTCTCTCTCTCTCTCTCTCTCTCTCTCTTTCTCTGTTAGTCAAACCATGAAGGAGAGGGTTCTTCAGCCTAGACTGGGAATGTGGCATGGAAATGAAGCCGTTCCCACACGGTCCCCTCCCTTCCGCTGCTCTCCCTCTCCCTCCCCAGAGCAAGAGCCTTGGAGGCCCCCTCGGAAGCTTCCGATGCCCCACTGGCCCTGTCTGCTAGCACTGGAGTGAGCTTGGACAGGGAGATGCTCAGGGACTGCTGACACTCTGCCCCCTGCCTGTCTTGTGACTTCCTAACCCCCTCATCCCTGAACCCTCCGGCTGTGCCCAGACAGCCCCATACCTGGTAATCCTGGTCATCAATCCCAAACCTCTCCCTGAGGTTTCGGAACACCATAGGGCAGTACTCCTTGAACTTGAAGCGGCTCGGGAGGTTTTCCCTGGGGAAAGTAGATACACGCTTTGTGAGCTGCCCTTACTCACCCTGAGTGACACCAGAACCCTTCAAAGTGTGGCCCGTAGAAACTCTGGAGTCACAAACTCTGTATTGTCAACAAACACTGTAAGTGATTCTGGCTGGGTAGAGCTTTCAGCAAACTGTACACTTAGAATCTGTATGACTTTCTTTGTTTTTTTGTTTGTTTGTTTTGGTATGCTGTCCTTAAAATTGGCAAAGAAAAGCATATCCACTGGGCGGCGAGACCCAGAGTGTGCACCTCCTCATCGAAAGGACATTCTTCTCTAGGAGACTGTCATGGTAACATCCTGGCGATGCTCGTGTCCAAGAGGCCCTGCCTGCTGCATGTGTGCAGATGAAGGTGAAGCTGGCGTGAGCCAAGAGCTCACCTGCAGGGCCAGCATTCAGGAGACTGAGGCAGAGGGACACTGAGAACTTCAGGCCAACGTGGGCTACCTAGGTAAGTTCCAGAACAGCTTGGGCATCGCATGAGACACTTCAGCCAAACAAACTTGGTTTGTACTGAAGAGGTCTTTAGTCAGCTGACGAGGAACCGGTTTTTTTGGTTTGTTTGTGGGTTTTGTGGTACTGGGAATCAAGCCCAGGGTCCCACACATGCAAGGCAAGTGTTCTACCATTGAGTTACAGACCCAGCCCTGGGACCACACCTTTACAAAGCCACGCCACTCCTTAGTCAGCCAGACTTCTAAAAAGAGAGAAAATGGCCTAGAAATGAGGGCTCTTCCCTATCTCTTCCTTTATGGTAACTCTGCCAAGGGGCTCCCTTCTCGACTGAGGTCCTCTGGCTATTCCAGGATGCAGACTTCCTGAAAATCCAAATAAATGGCTCCTCCTGAAGCCTCCCGACACATCTTCTAGAATAGCACTGCTGCCTAAAAGACATTACATCTGGGATTATTGAAATGAACCAAAGCAAAGATGAAAGAAAAGTTTAAGAGCTCAGTGTTCTGTCTGGACCAAGGAAGGCATGAGTGGGAACAGAGACCTGGAATGGGATGTGCGTGATGTCTGCCCCTGGAGCCCAAACCTCTCAGACTGTACCAGCCTGAGCTGACGGCTACCTACCATTCCTTAGGAGGCCACTTGGGAGGTGGCCGTTCTGAAGACCAATGGCTTCCAGAATAAGATGCTCCTGCCTACTATGACAGAGAAAGACCACTAGAAGATGTTCTGACCAAGCTTGTCCTCAGGGCTGACAGTCTAGAAATGGGGTGGGGGTGGCTGTCCAGCTGGTGAGGTGGTGGAGACTAAGGACAATGGACAGCAGGACCCAGGGGGAGCATGCAGAACAGAGGGAGAGCCTCAAGGTTTCTGGTGTGGCCCAGGGTGAAATGTAAAATTAAGGTTACAAAAAGGCTTAGAAGCCAGGAGCGGGGGTGAACCCCATAACTCCAGCCCTGGGAGGTGGAGGCAAGTGGACTGTCAAAAGCTCGAGGCATGGACTGAGATCAGACTACATACTGAGATCCAGCCTATGCTACAGGAGATACTGTCTCAAAGCAGCAGCAGCAGCAGCAGCAAGAACAAACAAAGCTTGGGAGGCAGGTGTGTCACATCTGTACCTCAGGAGGTTGAGGCAGGAGGACTGCCAGAAGTTTGAGGTCAACCTTGTCTACACAGTGAGATTCACACCAGCCACAAAGTCAAAAGAGAGAAGAGTTTATTTTGGGAAGTGACCTTAAGCACCAAGCTCAGCCTGTGGCCTACACACAGGTGGGGCAGAGGCATGCCTGGCAGCGGAGATGAAGATGGGTACACTAGCTACCTCAGCTCCCAGAGCTCCCTTCTCCAACCTGGGCCCAGCCACATGCCCCAAGGGACCCTGGTGGTAGCTGACGCAGCAAGATGACATGCGTGGGGGAAGTCACATTTAAATGCATCTTCCAGGCCTGTTTGTCAACTCTGTCAACAAGTGTACTTGTGACACATGTCAGGTGCTTCAAGGAAGTAAAAGGCTGTCCACAAAACCCAACCCTCCCTCCAGGAGCCTACTTACTTATTGAAGAGATGATTGTCCACCTTGATCTTGCTGTAAGCTTTGAAGTCATCTGGCATTAGCATGACAGGGACAGGGACATTGCTCAGCTCATTGATCTGCAAAGTAAGACCAAAGCGAGGGTCTTAACCAGGAGGCCACAGCCTTAGAGACAGGGATGTGCAACCCGGAATGTATCCCCCCTCCAGGCTCTCTCCCTGTCTGACTTCTGCTCTTCTTTGGAGTAATCCATTCCCAGCCACACCTCCACCAGTTGAGAGTCTCCTCTGCCTAACAAGGTAGAGTTCAATGTGGGATTCCCTTCTGTCTGCTGTAAATGTTTTATTACCACTGGTTAATAAAGAAGCTTCTTTGGCCTATGGCAAAGGCAGAATATAGCAAGGTGAGAAATCCAAGCGGAGACAGAGGAGGAAAAAAGGCGGAGTCAGGCTGAAGCCATGGAGCTCCCGAAGAAGAAGGACACCAGACCCTGACCGGTAAGTCATAGCCTTGTGGCAACACACAGATTAGTGGAAATGGGTTACTTTAAGATGTAAGAGCTAGCTAGGAATTTGCCTGAGCCACTGGCCAAACAGTGTTGTAATTAATATAGATCTTGTGTGATTATTGGGGTCTGGGTGCCAGAAAACGAAGTATAGTCTCTGTTTACATAATGGTGCCCAACTGGGGCTAGAACCCACAACTCCGAGAGAAGAGCCGCATACTCTACTGACTGAGTTAGCTGGGCACATGTTCCACGAAGCTTTCCTTGCTCCCCAGGCCTCCCAAATATTGTGGTTAATGCTGATAAACCTCATGGGCCTGCTGGACTTCAGCTAGGCAAGGCCATGACTGATCTTTCTTTTCTTTCTAGTGCTGGAGGTCAACTCCAGAACTTTCCACATGCCAGGCCACTGATTGTGCTAGCAGAGATCATCTAGATGACCTCTGGGGACTCCATGATGGCACTCTTACTTGCACCTGAGAGTTATTCGATAAATATTTGTCAACCGTAATAAATGCATTAATGAATGAATGCCCTACAACCTCAGTGCATACTAACTGAAGCCTTTGGTTATCTTATAACAAACTGAGGACCGCTCAAGACATTAGCTCATGGCTATGAAAAAAATGGGTGGATCTTTGTGGGTGTAACTTCTATCTCCAGAGCAAATGGTTAAAATTAAAGGGATTGGGGTGCGTGTTGCACACCTTTAATCTCAGTACTCAAGAGGCAGCCTGAATTCAAGGCCAGCCTGATCTACATAGAGTTCCAGGCTAGCCAAGGCTACACAGTAAGAACCTGTCTCAGGAAAAAAAGAAAAAAGAGATTAGTAAGCTGAGGAGTTAGACACCTGGCCCTGGCTCGCTCTGATCCTCCTGATGAAAGACCAGTTCACCATGCAAAAACCTGCTTATGCTGAATTGTTGGGGAGATACCATGCCCCTACTGCAAACAAGCCTTCTCAGTGTCACACACACACACACGTACACACACACATCACACCCCCAGGTAATACAGGCCTGGATTGGAGTCAGGGAGACACAATACACACACACAAACACATACACACACCCGACCTCCAGATAATAGAGGTCTGAACGGGGAGTCAGGGAGACACAACACACACACACACACACACACACACACACACACACTGCACCCCCAGATAATAGAGGGTTGAATGGGGAGCCAGGAGACACACACATACCCACACACCCACATCCCACCCCAGGTAATAGAGGCCTGGATGGGAAGCCAGGGAGACACAACTTACACACACACACACACACACACACACACACACACACACACACACACACATATCTAGAGGCCTGGACAGGGGCAGGCTCCTCATTGGTGCAGAGCTGAGGGCAGATCCTGCACTTCCCCATCCTGCTTAGCCAACTAGTGGTCTAATTAGCCACAGATGTCCTCCTCTATCACAGCAGAGCATTTGACATTTGACCCTCAACTCAGTGGCCACTAATGCATCTAATGCATTCAGGATTTACTGCGGAAACCTTAGTCATGACTTAATGGACTGGGGTGAGGGGCACAGCCTGTGTCTCCCAGATACTGTCTTTGCAGAACCTCTATTATCTACAGGAGGCCCCATGTGGCAGGAAGGGGATAACCTATAGTCATTAGGACTCCATCAGGAGTACAAATGGGGGAACTGGCATTTAATTTGCTTCTCCTTTTATAGTCTAAACCTTCTTTAACTTAGAAATGTCAGGTGATGGAGTAAGCTTCAAGTTAATTGGGCTAACGAACCACTTTCCCGAAGTTGGTGAAAAGCCTGTTGCACTTACAGGTAAACTGAGGAAGATGAAGTGAGTGTGTGTGCGCGCATGTGCGTGTGCGTGTGCGTGGGGGGGGGGTATTCAACCCACGGCTGGCAAAGCCTTCACTGGAACCGACACAGAAGCACATGCCAAGTACTTCCATCTACATGAGACATCACACATTACAGCCTGGGTAGGCTGGGAATTGCCAAGAGGAAACGGACATAAGAAACATGTTCCTTTTCAGGCATGGTAGCACACACCTTTAGAAGCACCCCAGCACTCTGTAGGCAGAGGGAGATGGAAACTCAATGAGTTCAAGGCCCGTCCGATCTACACAGCAAGTTTCAGGACAGTCAGGGCTAGAAAGAAAGACCCTGTCTCCAAATAACCAACTAAACAACTCAAAAAGCAGCAACTGCATGTTCCAGGGCAATGAAAATCACCTAAGACCAGGAGTGGTGGCACATGTCAGTAACCCTAGCACTTGGGAAGAGAAAAATCCAGAGTTCAAAGCCAACTGAGCTACATGAGACACTCTAAAACAAAACAAGACAAACGGCTCATCATGTAACTCAGGGGCAGAGCACCACAAGGTCCTGGGTTTGATCCCTAACACTGCAGAATAAATAAAAAGTAAATATAGAAAAACAAAACAAAACCGGATCTCTGTGGGGGCTGGAGAGATGGCTCAGGGGTTAAGAGCACTGGCTGCTCTTCCAGAGGTCCTGAGTTCAATTCCCAGCAACCACATGGTGGCTCACAACCACCTGTAGAAAGATCTCTTCTGGCCTACAGAACACTGTAGACATAATGAATAAATAAATCTTTAAAAAAAAAAACAAAAAACTGGATCTCTGTGAGTTCCAGGCCAGTCTGGTCTATGAAGCAAGTTCCAGGACAGCCAGAGCTCTTAACACAGAGAAACCCTGTCTCAAACCCCTCATCCCCTCCCCTCCTAAAAAAAACAAAAAACAAAAAACAAAACCAAAAACCTATGTTGTTTGGTCACATGAGCATAACTTTTTTGTCAGAAGTCAGCAAACTGCACATTAAAAATTTGTGCTTTATTGTAGGCCCAGTTTTCCTTGATAAATAAAGTTTTACAATTCCCACCATCCCCTTCTGTGAGGACCTTCCTTGGCTACACTTTCCATCAACCAAAAGCACAGCTGCCCTGCAAGGGTGCTCACAAGAGAACATGACTGTCTAATCTGTGCCTACAGCGGAAACCAGCCCGTTTCCTGGTTTCCTGCTATGAGAGACAATTCACGGTGGCTATCCCACCTCCTTTTCCTGGCGTTGCAAGCCTTACTCTCTAGAGTAAGAGAACTAGACACTTGGAGGCTGAAGCAGGAGGACCTCGAGTTTAAGGCCAGCCTGGGATACACAGAAGGATTCTGTCTGAAAAATAAGTAAGAGTGGGTGTGGTGGGCATGCCTGGCTCTGGCAGCGAGAAGGCAGAGGCAGGAGGGTGAATCAGACAGGGAGACCACAAACACTAAAAACAAAGGAGCAAGCAGGCTTGTCTTTAATTCCCACACTTGGGAAGCAGAGGCGGGCAGATCTGTCTGAGTTGGAGGCCAGCCTGGTCTACAAAGCCGGTTCCGGGCCATTCAGGCCTGCATGGTGGTCAGGCTCGATCTCAGAACGAAAGGAAACCCGTGAAACAAAGAGCACTACAGAAAACGGAGTGCAGGGCTCTTACGCAATTCTGACTTTTCTTTTCGGAGACAGTGCCTTCTATGCAGACCAGGCTGGCCTGGCATCTGATGTGTAGAGCAGGCTGGCCTCGAACACATGACCCTCCTAGCCTCTGTTTCTCTCATGCTCAGATTGCCGGCGTGCACATACCAAACTTCACTTCTGGCTTTTCGGTTCATCCCTCCATTCGAAAGACCATTTGCCTGGCTCAGAGAATACGTTTACTCCCAAACATTATAGTCACTGCTACAAGCTGATTCTGGATTAGTCTAAGACACAAACTTAGTGCTAAGGCCAGGGCTTGATACTTCTGGAGCTAGAAAAGACTGTCTATTAACCATAACTGATTATTCTAATAGGACCAGGCCGAATTAGTCTAACAGAACCTTACTAGAAAACTCTTTACTCATTAATTCTCTGAATCCTTATTTTTTTAAAAAAGCTTTATTTTATGCATATATGTGTATGTCTGTGTATAGATATGTACATGAGTGTAGGCAGCTGAGGGGGCTAGGAAAGGGTGTCAGATCCTCTGGAGACGGAGTTACAGGTGCATGTGAGCTACTTATCACCAGGGTTGGAAATGAAAAGCAGAGCTGGGGTCCCCTGCAAGGGCAGCCCACACGTCTTGAGCTGGAGTTACAGGAGCTGTGAACCACCAGCCACAGAAGCTAGGAACCAAACTCTAGTCCTCTGAAAAAGCAGCAAGCAAGCGCTTAACTTCTGAGCCACCTCTCCAGCCCTTCACGGAACTCTTACTGTAAGAAGGTTTGAATAGCTGTACACTGGCTAGCTCTGGGCTTCAATTTCATCCTCATTATTGAGTATACAACCTCGTAACAGAACTTTTAAATGCAGCTAAAACAATGGCGAACAATCTAGATCTCACCTTTGGTTCTACGAAGCCACATATACAAGTGGTAATTCACTCTAGGGGTCAAAAGTAAGAACCCCCCCCCCTTAGTTGTGCTAAATTTTATATCCCGAGAGAGCTTTATTCAATTTCAATTGAACAGTGCTTATCGAAACAGCCACTATATGTTTTTTTTAATATTTACTTATTTATTTGTTATGTATACAATATTCTGTCTGTGTGTACGCCTGCAGGCCAGAAGAGGGCATCAGACCCCATTACGGATGGCTGTGAGCCACCATGTGGTTGCTGGGAATTGAACTCAGGACCTTTGGAAGAGCAGGCAGTGCTCTTAACCTCTGAGCCATCTCTCCAGCCACCCCCCCCCACTATATGATTTTCCATGTTAGATATATACATGGCAGGAGGAGGGTAGTTAGGGGGATATTGTATACACAAAAGAAACAAGACACCACGCTCTTGGGGGCAGGAAACTAACCCGACCCAGGGACTCTCAGCGAGTACACGAAGAAGTGGGAACAGCTTCGAAGAGAATGAGCAAAGGTTCTAAGGGCAGCTCTCTGGCCCTGACACATCAGGCTAGAGACAGGGCACCTAAGCCTCTCCCAGCACTGCTAAGAATACTCGACACTGGAAGAACCTACAATAAGATTATGTTACATCTCTGCTTAAAATTTTTTTATGGCGGGTGACAGTTACGTGGCTTGATCTGTTGGGGGAGGGGAACCTGGCAGTGGCACCAGGTACACAAACTGGCTATTTGGAGTCCACTCCCTATGGTGGGATACCTTGCTCAGCCTTGATATGGGGGTGAGGGGGACTTGATCCTGCCTCAAGTTGGTATTCCAAACTTTGTTGACTCTCCAAAGAAGGTCTTAAGCACTCTGAGGAGTGGAGGGGGATGGAAAGGAGGGGGTAGGTAGGGGACAGGAAAAGGGGAAGGAGGGAAAACTGGAATTGGTATGTAAAATGAAACAAATTTTCTAATAAAAAAAGAAAAGAAGGAACAAGATGTAAAATGGAGTTAATCGGTTTTTTTTTTTTTTAAAAATCTTTCATGGCTGCCAAGAGGTGGTGGCGCATGCCTTTAATCTCAGCACTAGGGAAGCAGAGGCAGGCAGATCTCTTGAGTTCAAAGCTAGTCTGGTCTACAGAGCAAGTTCCAGGACAGCCAGAGCTACACAGAAAAGCCTTATCTCAAAAACAAAAGACAAACAACAAAAAAACAAAACAAAAAAAAAACTTCCATGGCTCCTCATCAACTCAGGGCAAAGCTGTAACTCATTAGCCTAGCATTCAATACCTTTCCTGGTCTGGCTTAGTCTCTGCCAAACTTCTACTCCATTGACTTGAGGCCAGAACTCGGGATATACAAACAAAAAGACATCTTTCCATTTGGCTGGGAAGACAGACAAGGAACAGAGGCGATGTGATGGGCGCTGGAACTGCGTGGAATATAAAGGGAGAAAAACAGACTAAGGGGCGGCTGACTCTGCCCGCGAGTGCTGGAGCCAGGGGCAGAGAAATGCGGATGGGAAGGGCTAGGGTCAGACTCCAAAACAAGTCAGAGGAAGGGAATTCCAAGTCGGGGGGGGGGGGGGGGGGGACGACGACAGTGAGCACCAAGCCTCAGGTTCGAAAGAAAAAACACGTGTTTCTGGAGCAGAAAGTGTGCAGGCACTCATGGGAGGGGGGCAGCACTACAGGTCAGGGGCAAGGGGTGGGGGTGGGGAGACAGAGCAAAGACAAGTAAATGCTCCATCGCGTTAGGAATATCAGCATATCACGGCTAACTGGACCTTGTGGTGCAGGAGGCTAACCTGGAGGGATCATGAATTCGAGACCAGCCTGCACTGGGTTTGGGAGCAAGTTGAAGGGCAGTTTAGAAAAACATGTCTCAAAGAGTTTAAGAAGAGGGCAGGACAGTGGGTGGGCTGTGGGGCCAGGGTGACGGTTTGGCAGGTAAAGACACCTGTTACCAAGCCTGGTGGCCTGAGTCCCATCCCTGCACTTCTCCTGCTGGAGGGAAAAATTGAGTCCTAAAACCTGTCCTCTGACCTCCACATACACAGGATCACAAACAAACAAACACACAAATAAATGTTTTAAAATAAAATGAGAAAGAGTCGGGGTGGCAGGGTAGCCAGGCTTAAAAATAAAAATAAAATAATAAAATGAAGGTTTTTGGGATGTAGTTCAGTATCAAAGCACTTGCCTAGCTAGTGCATGCAAGGCTCTGAGTTCAACATCCAGAGCCATGAAAGATTAATTAGTTAATAATGAAAATAACAGGTGCTTTTATTGACTAAATTCCAGGTTGATGCTTTCTAAGACTGTAACATCGATATATTTAATAAATTTTCTTTTCTATGTTTTTTTTTCTCAATTACTTATTTTGTGTGCATTGCATGTGTGCCTGAATGTGCAGGAAAGTCATTGATGGGACCACAGCAACAGTTCAAATGGTAGGCAAGGGCGCTAAGAATGAGAAGGGGCCAGCACGGTGGCGCATGCTTTTAATCCCAGCACTTGGGAGGCTGGGGCAGTGGGGTCTCTGTGAGTTCGAGGCCAGCCTGGTCTACAGAGCTAGTTCCACGACAGCCAGGGATATACAGAGAAACTCTGTTTTTGTAAAACAAAACAAAAGGGTAAGTAAAAAGAACAGAAAGGATAAAGACCACGAGAATAATCCAAGATCCGGCTAAAAGTCAGCCATGTTCTGAAAGGCTCCCTGCTTCCCCCAGGTTTAATTAATTACCCATTCCTCTGTGCATCTTCACGAGCAAAGTGTCACATTTAGAGTAATTTTTAAAATTGCGTTTACTTATTTATTGTTTATCATGAGTGCCAAGGCGCATGTGTGTAGGTTAGAGGACAATGAATGGGGGCCGTTTTCCCCCTTCCTCCACCATGTGAGTCCCAGGAACTGAATGCATATGGTCAGGTCTGGCAGCAGACACCTTTACCTGCTAGGCCATCTCACAGGCCAGGGTAAGTAATTGCTTTTCTTTCTTTCTTTTTTTTGGGGGGGGGGTTCATGACAGGGTTTCCCAGTAACTATGGAGCCAGTCCTGGAACTTGCTCTGTAGTCCAGGCTGGCCTAGAACTCACAGAGATCCACCTGCCTCTGCCTCCTGAGTGCTGGGATTAAAGGCGTGCGCCACACCACCTGGCAGTAATTATGTCTTTACATGTCGATTTCTCTGCTTGGCTGAGAACCCTTAGCGCGTGGCTGGAACTAAAAGAGTTGCTTGATAAATGTGGAGCTGAGGGATGGATGAGCAGAAAAAACGAGGGAATTGGGGTCTGAGAATAAGGGAGAGACAAGCAAGACTGCTGTAACTGCTGTTTGCCCATCTGGAGGACGGGAGGGTTAGCTGCTGAGGCTATGGCCAGAGTGTGAAGCCTCAAGTAGCAGAAAGAGAAAAAGAAGCTTTACTCGGTAGACAAAGGGAACTTAAAGTTTTATAGCAGGCACAGTCCAGAAGAGGTGCACTTGCTTTCCCGTCTGCACGGTCCAGAGCCTGTCTCTTCTCCTTCTGCAGCATCAAGAGCATCACGGAACACAGACCCATCTGAATGCCAGGCTCAGCACACCACATTGGGAGGCAAGTCTGTCGCATCTCCTCACAGAAATGGCTTTTGGATTATCCACATGATTAATTCCACGAGCCATGAGCATAAATAATGCAGAGGCTAAACAAGCTGAGTAAGAAGCAAGGCTGAGCACAGTGGTTCACGCTTCCGCAACGGGGAGGAGGAAGCAGGCAGGTTACATGCCACACAGTGAGATCCTGGCTCAAAAGAAAATAACCCCAGCTACTTAGGAAGACTGCAAATCCAAGGCCTGCCTGGAAGACAGAGGAAGTTTAGGCCACCCTGTGCAACTAAGTGAGATCCCATTTAAAACAATAAGAAGAAAAATGAAAAGAGGCTAAGGGTTGGCAGAGTATTTGCCTAGCTTGTACATGGTCCTGGGTTTGGTACCCAGCACTGCATAAAACTGAGAGTAATGAATGATACATGCACATAAATCTAGTACTCAGAAGGTGGAGGCAGGAGGTTCAGAAGTTCAAGGTCATCCTAGGCTACAAAGAGAGTTTGGGGCCAGCTTGAGCCAGGGAGATGAGGGCTACATTGCTCCTGGTGGGTTGCTAGCCCTTCTTGAAGGTTCTCTTTCTTCAGAAGCCTGATGTGAGGTTATTAAAGGTTAAAAAAAAAAAAGTGCTTCCCTGTCTAGCATGTACAAGTCTCTGGATTCATAACCATATTCTAGGACTGCAAAATAGATAGCTAGATAAATAAATAAATAAATAAATAAGCACAATTTGTTTTTAAATGCACAAAGGATTTAATAGACATTCTCCAGTGAAAGTATACAATGGCCAGTGCATATGGAAGGATGCTTAACAATCATTAGTTACCAGAGAAATGCAAATCAAAATCACAATGAAATACTGTTTCACACCCACTAGGATGCCTGTGCTAAAAAAGACAGTAACAAGTGTTGACAAGGATCTGGAGCAATTACATCACACGCTGCTGGTGGAAAAGTACAATGGGCTAGCCACTCTGGGGAAGAGCTGGCGGTTTCTCAGATGAGTAAATATAGAGTTCCCATCACTGCTACTACTCTTCCTGGTGAGCTCTGCATATGTGTGGGTCCTAAGGGGCACACAAACACCAGCAGGGCAGCCCTCCTGTTCCGTGTTCCTTCAGAGAGTACCTAGTCCCTCATCCCAGACCCTGGAACAAGGTTATCATTCACTAAAACCCCAGTTTTCTGTCTTTCCTCACGTGTTACGCCCTGTCTGGCCCAACGGCTTCTACCCTCTTTTCTTCCAGAGATCAGCGGCTGTCTGTCTTATCCAGGGACTCCCGTGACAACACTGAGTTCAAATGCCTCTCTTAGCAAAACAAACCAGTTCCTTTAAAAGGGCTTCTTCTTTCCACGCAGAGGTAAACCAACCGACTCATGAGAGGGTAAGTGGCTTTTGCAGAGACACGTGCACCATTTTAGCTCCGGACCAACCTGACTAAAGGTTTCAAAAGCCAATGAAGACCTGAAGAAAAGGTGATATCTGAAATCTGAAGGGGTGAAGAGGTCTAACAGGAAGCTTCTGAAGAAAGGGAACCTTCAGGAAAGGCCAGGAACCCAGCAGGAGCAGTGCAGCCCTGATCCCCTGGAAAAATGGCCTTCTGGGTACCTAACTCACATGCAGCCTGTGCACCGTGCTGAAGGCCAGGATGCAGTAGGACAGGTAACTGGCCTTCGAAGCTCGCCTGTCCAGGTGGTGCTCCACATCCCCCTCCCATCTCCCGGGAGCGTCGTGTTCACAAGTGTGCGGATCTCGCCTAAAGCCAATGCTTCTCCAGTAGCCCATCAAACTTTCTCAAAGTTAGCAAAGGTGACGCCCAGTCTACTTGCCGCTCTGAGTCTTCCCTCACATGCCCACATCTCTGTCGACTTCTAACTGCCCGTGAGAAAATCAAATACCATATACACTCCCAGGAACTGGTATGCACAGCAGGCGCACCCAAGTGCACAGACACACACACACACACATACACACACACCACAGAAGGTGCACCCAAGTGCACAGACACACACATACACATATCCATACAAGCATGTGTGCATACACATACACATACACACACACACACACATACACATATCCATACAAGCATGTGTGCATACACATACACATACACACACACACACACATATCCATACAAGCATGTGTGCATACACATACACACACACACACACACACACACACACACAAAACCAAAGCAGGCACACCCAAGTGCACGGACACATACATACATACATCCATACAAGCATGTGCGCGTGCACACACACACACACACACAGCTTCCATCTAACCTCGGTCATGGCTGAGAGAGTAAAAGGAACAAGAGACCTGTCACTCAAGAATAGCCAGGTGATGGTGGTGTATACCTTTAATCCTAACACTTGAGAGGAAGAGAAAGATCTTTTTGGGTTCCAGGCCAACCTGGTCTACAGAGTGAGTTTCAGGACAACCAGGACTACACAGAGAAACCCTGTCTTAAAAAAAAAAAAAAGAAAAAAAGAACTGTCACTAACCAACAAAGCCTCTTGGAGCAGGACAAGGAACAGGTCTTACAGTGACCACAGGCACACTACCCTCTGCCAAAGGCTTCGATCTCACGTGTGAAATAAGGGACCTGAAGTTAACCACTTTCAGGCTTCTACCAGTTCTCTGCCCAGACAGGACGCTTTCTAGTGAGAAGCAGATGTCAAACAAAATCAAGGATTGACCTCCAAAAGGGGACTTAGGGTTCACATTTTGCTGACCCAGTTTCCCAGGAAATGTCAGATGACCCCAGAAGCAGCAGGAAGCAAGAGGAACAAACTCTGTTCATTGCTTTAGAGGTCCGAGATCCGAGAATCACACTGCCCTGCCAGGATACTCATTAACCCCAGGGAGGACAGAGAAGGCGTAAGCTGCCCAAGACCAAGGGGCCGGCAAGGACCCCACATACATACGCGCTCTCTACTGTATGGGACATAGAGATCTGACAGGCTGGCTGAGATTGCAGTTCCTCAATCTCCAGCCAAAGATCTCTCCAGGTCTTCTACCAACGCAACAGAAGATAAAGTCTTGCTGATCCTGGGCCCCTGGGTCACTGTTTGGTCTTACAGACAATTTCAAGTGTCCAGGAGAGCAGGGAGACTCAAGAATGAAATCCACAAGAGATCCAACACTTCATTTCCCTCATTCTGAACTTAGGGTCCTCTCACTCGCCTGTTCCCAGTGGAGGGACTCACAAAGGAACGGCCAGAAGGCAAGGAGCAAGCCCTCGAAGAGGAAGAGGACAGACCCTAAACGAAACGCACATAAACAAAGTCAAACAGCTCAAACTGTCCACATCTAACTTCTTAGCAGAGGCTACTGCACAGTCTCAGAGTACCCAGTACCCGGGGGACCACGCATCTCGGACAACAATCGCCTTTATCACATTCTGGAAAACCATGGGATAGACAAGAAGGCAACGTCTTTGAAATGAACACCACAGAAGATCGGAGTAGACATTATTTCTACAGCCAGGTCTACACTCTCTCAGGCCTTCTGTTCACTCTTCTTCATCCAAAGGGACCCAAGTCAAGAGCCTGTGGCTCAGAGAAGCCTCTGCTTCTCCAGTTGGTATGTCTTCATGAAGAAGAAGAAAAAGGAAACCTAGAGATGATTTCCACAGCGAGAGGTAAGAAGGCCTAGAGGATGGGAAACTTTGAGCAGCCACACCAACCAAACAACCACAAACAGGAATAGGCAGGCAAGCCAATGCCACTTGCCCTGTCAACTGGGCAATGATCTGGCAATCAGCGCTAAGGGACAAGAGGAATAGCCATGCAACAAGCAGGCTGAGGTTAGAAGTGGCGGAGTCGCAGCACCCAGGCCTTCCCTCGGAGATCCGGGGGCTGCACAGAGCAAGCATTCGGACGCAGGAAGCCAGAGGGGCTGGAGCGAAGGGGAGACGGCGACGGTATAGCACGGGGACACCAGGCCTCGCGTGTCGAACGCGGAGTGCACGCCCGGCCGGACAGCGTGCACGGGTGGGCGGGCATGCAAGTGGCTCGGCGGAGGGGTTTGCAGGCGTCACCCGCGGGGCGAGCGTGGCGAGGCCCGGGGGAGTAGGGGCGCGCATGGGGAAGCTGGTTACCGTGTGGTTCACCCCCCACATCAGGACGCTGAGGATCGGCTCGCTGGCCCGGAATAGCTTCACTTTCTGGCACACGAAATGCTTCTTCTTGGTCTTGGTTTTGCTGGCGCTGAGCGGCGCCACCGCCACCGCCGTGGTGCTGGTGCAGTTGGACGACATGCCCGGGGCGGCGGCGGCGGCGAAAGGGGGGGTGGCGGAGACAGCGCACCAGCGAGCGGCCCCAGGCCTCCCCCGAACCGATCCCCACCCCCGCTGCCTCACGGAGCCATGGTCGCGCCCGTCCCGTTACCTCCCCACCCCGCCCGGGTGGTTCCGTCCGCCCCACGCCCCGCCCTCGCTGCCCCGCCCCGCCCCGCCCCGGGGAACGGGCCAGCCCGTTCCTCACCCCGCCTCCGGGCGGCACCGCCCACCTACTCCCGGCCCCCCTCCCCTTCGGAATGGTACCGCCCGCCCCAGGGCGCCTGCGGCTGCTCCGCCCACCCCTCCTCCCTGGTCTGCAAGGAGCCCAGCCGTGTTCACGCGCGGGAATGAGGAAGGGGTAATGCACAGCCTTGAGGAACTCCCGAAGGGAGGCTCCTTGCTCAGGCCCTCCCAGAGCCGGGCTTCGGCCTTGCCTCAACCTGAGGCATCAAGATGGCGGCAGCGCCGCAGCTTCGGGATGGGTGGAGGGGCCGGCCTGCGAGGAGGCTGGGACATACCATCCCCACCCCGGGGGAGAGAGGATTAACGCGGCCTGGGAAAAGGAAGTCCTGCCTGGAAAACCAGGGACCGCCCCCTCGCTCCACCCAAGCGTGGCCCTTCCCACTCCCCTGGGCCGACGGCGCGCTCCACCCTCGGGCACGCCCCCTTCTCCCGAGGCCAATCAGAGGAGCCGACCGGGAATCGTAGGTTTTATGAATGGGCCGCGCGCCCACCCACCTGCCGCCTATCCTTTTCTGAACTGAGGGTCAAGTTTAGAGACCGCTAGCACCTGCGGACGCGTAGCCTAATAATCTTCTCATTCTTGCTCCAGAAAATCTGAGTAAACCGCCCAGGGCGTATTACGTAATCCTTCTTGGACGAAGAATCTCTGTATTCAACACAAATCACAGGTCAACATTTGTGTGAGGATATGAAAACTCAGTACCGCGCACGTGGTCGTTCGCTTTTTACACAGTTACAAAAATAAATGTAGCCTTTATTACCAAGTAATAAAATAAAAACCATAATTACCCATAGCACAGGGCAGCAGGATGAAGTGATTAAATGAATAGTGTTACATTCTCTGGGAGGGAAACGGTTTTAATAATTACAGTGCCTGGCATTTTAGTGCTTGAAAATAAAAATCCAAATACGTTTTAGGCTGAACTAGGAACTGGTAGAAGAAAGTAATGGCTTGAATAAATGTGTGGGTTAAGAGGGCCTCAAGGTCTGTTAATCGCAGCTCCAGAGGTTAACACAGGAGGATCTATAGTTCAAGGTCAGCCTGGGCTAGGATAAATCTGTTTTTGGTTTGTTTATTTTTTAAAATGAGGGAACCTAGAAGTTTCCTGGTCAAAAGAGAGCTTCTGGTGAAATAACAGAAAAAAGAATGGCAGTAAAAACACAGGAGTGGCCCCTAGAGTCTTGTCTTAGATTTTTAGTTAAATTACTACAGGATAAAAGAGAAGTTAGGAAGCTAGGCATGTAGTTCATGCCAGGAATCCCAGCATTCAGGAGGCTAAAGCAAGTCAGCCACCGCCAGGCCCCAGCTCAAAAGACAGACAGTGAAGCAGCAGCCACCTGCTGTGTGTGGGGCTGTAATCACAAGCACTTGGGAGGTTGAGGGGGGGGGGGATCAAGTTCAAGGTCATTCTCAGCTACCTGGGAAGTTCAAAGCCAGAGAGAGAGAGAGAGAGAGAGAGAGAGAGAGAGAGAGAGAGAGAGAGAGAGAGAGAGAGAGACCCTGCCTCAAATCAAACAAACAGAACCACCACCAACAGCTTCCACGAGCACACTGGCAATATGGTCCTGTTCCCTGCACCACTGGCTGCCCAATATGAAACCCTAAGGAACAAAAGGGCACACATACTTGGCAGATGTGTCCTTCCTGAAGCCAGCATATAGCTATGAATGCAACCTAACACGTGTAGAGGACAAAGTTACCTCCAAATGTCAAAGGCTAGCTACCCCAGCTAGATTCTGCCACTAACCCCAAAGCTCCTCCCACACCAGAAACAGAGAGAAAAGTAAGTCACGCCCCTTACCATGTTACTTCCTGACAGGGTTCAGGGTGGCTTCCACATAGTAAAATCATCAAACAAAACGTTCTCACAAAGCTAGCTTTTTTAAAAGCATGTATAAAATTATACATTTGTACATATACACATTATACTAGCACATCTCAAAGAGCAAATATAGGACTTTTTGGGGGTACTGTTTTATCTTCCAAGCTCTTCCTGACACTTGGCTATTCTGTCATAAAATCTAACTAAGGTCAATGCTCATTTATCCCAATACGCAGAGTCTATCTATCTGGGTGGCCGTGGAGAGAGGTCTCTGGAAGGTCTGATCCATTGGTTCAGGTGGGAGGGAAGAGGTGTGACAAGCAGCCAAGCTTTCCAGGACAGCCCAGTGCCCATCCATTAAAACACAGTCAAAGCCCACAGTGCATCCAGCCAATGTCCCCGAGGGTCCCCAAATCAAGTCACATTGGTTTTTAAAGAATGTACCATGTTTCAGGAGACAATGGGCAAGGGACACTTTGAACAGTGGTGGTTTTCATCTGTAGAAGAAGCTATTTGAACTCTTATAAAGAGAATTTTAGGAGTCAGCAGCCTCCCTGGAGAATTCAGGAAAACCAGTAAGAGAACCTGGTTTTCATCTTCTCATGAAGTTCTTCTCCAGAGCTACTGACGTTCGCTGCAGAGAATGGATGTTGCGCTTCACCCGGTCCTCCAGGGAGGAAGTAGATGCACTTTCCAGCTTCATGCGCCTAGGGAAGAGAAGACAGGTGAATGGGGGGGCGGTGAGAATATTTTTTCAAGTGGTCAATTCTGGCATCATTGGAAGAAAAATGACTGTCGTCGGAAAGCAGCTTTAGACACACAAGTTCTTCTCAGCCCACAGACAATTTTCAAATGACTCCATCTGGAACCAGGGTTTTTAAATGTCCATAAGGGAAAACTCATCTGTTTTTAGAAAACAAGTCAAGTCTCATTGGAAAAAGGTTTACTGAGCCATAAATTTTTACTTAAAAGGAAAGTCAAAGAATTTCAGTGATTTTGGGGAAAAAAACCACTTCTATTTCAAATAAAAACTCTCCCCACTGTCTGGCTAGAAACTGGGAGCAGCACCAAAACTAGCCCCAAGCTGAGCTCCAAGGTCTCTGGACAAAGATGAGAACACCAGCATGCCCCAGCAGCAGCCCCACCGCCACCCGGCGGCCTGGAGGCCATGCAGGTGGAGCCCCAGGTATGAGCAAGCACTTACTGGATGAACTTGCCAGAGCGAGAGTCTAGCTTCTCCAGTCTGCGCTCCCGCTCGTCCTCCTTGGCGTGTTTCTTGAGGGTGTTGAGCCTCTCCTCCTCCCTCCACTTAGCATTTTCCATCATCTCCTGCCGTTTCCGCTCTAGTTCCTCTGCTGAGAGTTTTCTGTGGAACACAGAAACCATCCAATTGGCTCTACCCCTTCCCTAGCAAGACAAACAAGCAGTACAGCACACAGGCAGGCCCGCAGGCTTGTGGCTCTCCAAAGAGAAAAGAGGACCAGAGTCATGCCAGGGTGAGTTTCCTTCCTTCTGATGTCTGTCAGGTGGTTCCCAGCAAATCATGAAAACTTTCGGTGAAGGATTTCATAATCACTCTCCTTAATTTCTAGGATAATTTTTTTAAAGATTTATTTATTTATTATGTATACAACATTCCTTCCATGTATGCTTGCATGCCAGAAGAGGGCACCAGATCTCATTATAGATGGCTGTGAGCCACCATGTGGTTGCTGGGAATTGAACTCAGGACCTCTGGAAGAGCAGTCAGTGCTCTTAACCTCTGAGCCATCTCTCCAGCCCCATAGGATAATTATTTTAACACAGTAAGTATGAAACACAGTAAGACTGAGAACTAACCAGGAACCTAACCTTACAGAAAGTGTGTCTTCACTAACAACTTACAAAACAAAGGACTGAGCCATCCATGGGATTGTTGCTACCTCCTACTCCATAAAGGAAGCTTAAGAACCTATAGATTAAAAAAAGAAGAAGAAGAAGAAGAAGGAGGAGGAGGAAGGAAGAAACTAGAGAGATGGCTCAGAGGTTGCTGGGAGCACTGGTTGCTCTTCCAGAGGACCCAGTTTCAAGTCCTAACACCCACATGGCAGCCCACAACTGTCTGTAACTACAGTTCCAAGGTACTTGACACCCTCACACAGACAAATGCCTCACACAGACAAACAACAACAACAAAGTCAAAAACAAAAACCCATGGATATGGGGATTGAGATGTTGAGATGTCTCAGTGGGTAAGAGCACTTGCTATACACAAATGAGTTCCTGAGTTCAAATCCATAGCAACATTGTAAAATCTGGGCATAACCACATATGCCCGTAACCCTGGCATTAATTGGAAAAAACAGGCAAATCCCAGGAACTGGTTGGCCATTTAGCCTAGCCAAATCATTGAGTTCCAGGTTCAATGAGAGACCTGGCTCTGGGAATAAGGTAGAGTGTTGTGGAATATTTGTTTAACTATGTAAAGATGTGTTGTATTTGTGTATGTAAAGATGTGCTGCATTTATGTTGCAGAGTATTTGTTTCAGTAAAGATGTGTTGCACTTGTTTAATTATGTAGCTGTTTTACCTTGCCTGCCTAACATACCTGGTTGGTCTAATAAAAAGTTGAATGGCCAATAGAGAGGGAGGAGGTACAGGCAGGACTTCTGGGCAAGAAGAGTAAGTAGGAGGAGGAATTTAGGCTGGGAAAATAGAAAGAAAAAGAGACACCAGGGAAACACCATGGGCCAGACAGACAGACACAGAGGAAGCAGGAAAGTAGGACACACAGAATGAAAAAAAGGTAAAAATCCCGAAGCAAAACAGACAAATAGAAACAGGTAAAATTAAGTTAAAAGAGCTGAGATGGGGGGGGGGGGGGGGACAAGAGAGATCACTCAGTAGTTAAGAGCACTGCCTGCTCTTCTGGAGGATCCGGGTTCAAATTCCCAGCACCCACATGGCAGCTCACAACTGTCTGTAATTCCAGTTCCAAGGGAACTAACACCCATGGGAAAACACCAGTGCACATAAAATAAAAATAAATCAAATTAAAAAAAAAAAGCTAATGGGACAAGCCTAAACTAAGGCCAAGCATTCATAATAATAAGTTCCCTGTCTTTATTTGGGACCTGGTTGTTGGCCCAGGACCTCCCCGTGTGTGAGTAGGGGTATACAGGACACACACATTCATGGGTACAACCCAAGAGTATACCACTTTGGGATGAAGCTAGACGTCAGCAACCTAACTTAACGACCGACCTCAGACTATAATGGGGGGGTGGGGAATAGAGGAAGCGACAAACCAGATTAGTCGTCACTTCACAAGGTTAGACATCCAAAGCTGCTGCTCCTAAAAGGGTCATGTTATAGTTTGTACATCGTTTGTGATACAAGATTTTAAAGAGGTCAATTTTTAAGAAATGCCCATTTGGAGAAACAAGCTAAAATACGAAAACCTGACATTTAGTATGCTCCTGACTTACCTGGTGTATCCGGAAGCATGCCGCCTCTGGTAGACCTCCTTTTTAGGTGATGGGCTATCTCTCTCTTTCCTGTTTACCTTAGAGGCATGCCTGTAATGCACACAGAAGGGACATGCCTTTTAATTTGGGGGATTATTAGTACATCCCTCAACCAATGGAGCTTCCTTAAAAGTATAATCCAGCCTGGGGCCAAAAAGACAGCTCAATAGCACTAGCCACCAAGCCTGATAACCTGAGTTCAATCTATGGGAATCCATAAAATTGTTCTCTGACCTCCAGAAGCACGCAGTGACACATATGTATGTACGCTCACGCACAATTTTTTTAAGATTTATTTATATAGCTGGGCCGAGGTAGTGCATGCCTTCAATCACAACACTCGGAAGGCAGAGGCAGGCCTGGTCTACAAGAGCTAGTTCCAGGACAGGCTCCAAAATTACAAAGAAACCTTGTCTCAAAAAACAAAAAGCAAACCAAAAAGTTTATTTGAGCCGGGCTGTAGTGGTGCACACCTTTAATTCCAGCACTCGGGAGGCAAAGGCAGGCAGATCTCTGTGAGTCTGAGGCCAGCCTGGTCTACAAGAGCTAGTTCCAGGACAGGCACCAAAGCTACAAAGAAATCTTGTCTTGAAACCCCCCCCCACCACCACCACCAAAAAAAAGTTTATTTATTTTATGTATGAGTGCTCTATCTGCATATACGCCTTTATGCCAGAAGAGGGCATCAGATCCCACTAGAGATGGTTGTGAGCCACCATATAGGTGCTGAGAATTGAGCTCAGGACCTCTGGAAGAAGAGCCAGTGCTCTTAACCACTGAGTCATCTCTCCAGCCCCTAGACACACAATTTATTTCAAGTGTAATCTGGGGTTTTGGAGGCTCAGTAGTTAAAATTTCTTGCTAGATAAGTACGAGGACCAGAACTGAGATCCCAGCACCCACATAACAAGCCAGACACAGTTCTCCCAGCACTGAGTGAGAAGGACACAGGATTTTTGGGAATTGTGAGCTTTCAGCCTTGCCAAAAAAAGTAAGAAAGAGAGAGAGAGAGAGAGAGAGAGAGAGAGAGAGAGAGAGAGAGAGAGAAAAGTGAGCTCTTGGTTTAGGGAGAGACTGCCTCGACGGAATAAGGTAGAGAGTGGTGTATGTGCGCCCACCCACACACGTGTGCACACGCTACACACATACAACAAAAGTACAACCCAAAGACGAGGGGAAATTCTGCTAGCAATAAAGTCCTACAAATGCGATTTGTTATGATTGCATGTAACTTCAGTGAGGTGCTGGAAAGAGTGAACTTCACCCAAAACAAACACCTGCCAGGACCAGGCCCTTAAGGTCACAGATTATTTCCCGGTGAGTCCCCACACTCACGGTTTGTTGGGCCTTGGGGATCGAGACCTCCTGTCCCGGGACCTCTCTTCCTTGGAGCTCTTCCTGCTGACATGTCTGGGGGGGGAGTGGGAGGAGCTTCTTGAGCGGGAATGGTTCTTCATCCCCCTCTGCTCAGCCATCACAGAGCCCTGCAGCCCCTGGTCACGGTCAGAGTCCCTCACCTATGTCATTAAGGAAGAGACGAGAGCATCCATAGGAAAAGCTAGCTGCTCAAACAGAAATGCAGTACAGCAAGGCAAAGAATGAACGAGAGTCTCTAAACTGCCAAGAGTAGGTGAGATGGCTATGCAGCCGCATGAGGTGTAGGGAGGCGGGGCATACCTGAATCCTAGTACTCAGAATGCTAAGGGGAGAGGACTGTAAATTCAGGCCAGCTTATGCTACATTCTGAGACTCTGTCTTAAAAAAAAAAAAAAAAAAAAAAAAAAAAAGACAAGCTGGGGCAAAGGCATGAAGATCAAGTTTGAGAACAATTTGAACTACGTATGGAAATTCTATTCAGAAAAGCCAAGAGTTACCTTCCTTCCATGTCTGTTCAGGATACAGAAGAATTCAGAATTAATTTTTTTTTTTAATGTGCATTGGTGTTATGCCATGGGTGTCCTCCCCTAGAACTGGAGTTACAGACGCTGTGAGCTGCTATGTGGCTGCTGGGAACTGAACCTGGGACCTCTGGAAGAGCAGCCAGTGCTCTTATCCACTAAGTCATCTCTCCAGGCCCGAATTCAGAATTTTTGAGATTCTGTCTCAAGAAACAACCAAACAAGCAAACAAGAGCCCAGAGCTCACATCTTTAATCCCAGACTTGGGAAGCAGAGGCAGGTAAGTTCCAGGCCTTTCAGGGCTATACAGTCTCAAAATAATCCAATAAGCAAATGAATGAATGAGTGAGTGAGTGAGTGAGTGAACCAAGAGTTGAGGTCACAGTTCACTCATAAAGCATTGGCTTAGCATAAGCAAACCCAGGGGTCCATCCCAAGCACCTCACAAAAATTAAAAAAGTGAGGGACGTCTTTTGGTCAAAAGTCATTAAAATGTAGACATTTCATGTCAATTATCTGCAGTTCTTGGAAGGAAGGTAAGAGCTCCACTAGTGATTTCTCAGAGAGAGGCGAAAGGCTCAAGGATGAGGAGCAGGCTTGGTCTCCAGCAGTCCCAGCCTCCACTCTCCAAACTGCCCCGCTGTGTGCAGGGGTCAAGAGTGACAAACTGCACGGTCCCATAGTCAGTCCCTTTGAAAGGCCCACATCTCTACCTGTAAGCCATATCCGGGGACTTTGGACAAAACAGGAAAGGAATTTGCCATCTTCTTTTGCGATCTAAGAGATTAAAACACATACGCATTCACTGAAACAGAAAAGTCCAGCCTGACCCGCTGCTGAGAAGCGCAGCCTGGCCCCGCCCCGGCTACTACAGTCATCGCTTGGCAGCGCCCTTCTCTATTTGGACTGTCTTGGCTGGAAGACATCAGCGCAGTCAAGTTTTTCCTGTGAAAAGCTGTGGGCAGAGCTCTCAGCCTCAGCGCCTGCACATTCTCCTCTCACCTCATGCTGCTATTCCTGGGACTAATCGTGAGTCAGCAGCCACAGAGCCGACTGTCCCTGCGGCAAGACGCAGAATGGGCCCACACGGTCCCATTAATCCATTTTTAAAAAAAGAGGGAGAGAGTCTACAGAAAACTCCCTCCAGTCCCGAAGACTCAAACTGATATAAAACAGTCTTGTCAGGAGCTCTGCCCTAAGATCTGGGAGGCGAAGGCCAGACTATCCAAGAGTGCACCAGGAGACAAAGACTTAGCTTCTCCAAAGAACTCTTAATGTCAGAGGCCAGCTATGCAGTACTGAGCGCACATCTGCACGTGCCTCATGGAAACCCCAGTGCCTGGCGCTCAGCGCCTCCCTGGGATGGATGAGTGAATGGGTAAGAAGTCTTGCTGAGGGAGGCTGGCACCCATCTGCCCACCTGCCCTGGCACCATCTGCCCACCTGCCCTGGCACCATCTGCCCACCTGCCCTGGCTGTGCTCATCCTCGCTGCTGGAGCGATCACTACTGGAGCTTCTATGTTTGTGTTTCTTGTGCTTCTTTTTCTTCTCCTTCTTTTTCTTCTTCTCCTTTTTTTCCAGACTCATTTGCAACTGGAATGTCCAGAACACAACCACATGAGATCTCTGAGACCCATTATTACCTGGTGTAGGGAAGGGCTCACACACAAACTGGTCCAGGGCATTGTCAGGGCACCCATGTTGGGCACAGATGTCCTAGACACCCTAAAAATAACTATCTGGTAAGTGAGCAAGGAATCCACATTTTAAAATTATTATTATTACTATTATTATTTTGAGACAAAGACTCACTGTGTACCTCTGGCAAGCCTGTGAATCACTGATTAACTGCACTTGCCACCAAGCCTGACAAATTGAGTTCAATTCTCAGGACCACTCATATGCCATGGCACAAAAACCCATACACAAGTAAATGCAATAAAAGAAAAATAGGAACTGAAGACATGTAGCTTTTTCCCAATCAAAAGGAAATAAATTGAGCTATTAAGTTAAGGAAGCATAAAATCATCCAGAGATAGTATGTAAAAAAACAAAAACTGATAGCCGGACGGTGGTGGCGCATGTCTTTAATCCCAGCACTTGGAAGACAGAGGTAGGCGATCACTGTGAGTTCGAGGTCAGCCTGATCTACAAGAGCTAGTTCCAGGACAGCTAGGGGTGTTACACAGAGAAACCCTGTCGTGAAATAAATAAATAAATAAATAAATAAAATTGAGCCAGGTGGTGGTAGCGCACGCCTTTAATCCCAGCAGAGGCAAGGAAAAAGCAGATTTCTGAGTTGGAGGCTAGCCTGGTCTACAGAGTGAATTCCAGGCTGTTAAATAGAGAAACCCTGTCTTGAAAAAGAAAACAAAAACAAAAAAAAATATTTAAGCCTTGTAATCCTACGACTCAGGCTGAGAAAAGAGGATTATAGTTCCAGACTGGTCTAAGCTACAAAATAAGTCCTGACTCAAGAACACAGAAAAGCGGTTAGAAAAACCAGGCTACTTGCCTGAGATGAAATGGAAAGGTGGTCTGGTGCTAAAAAATTAAAGGAGAGGCTAGAGAGAAGGCTCAGCACTTAAGAGCAGGTACTGCTCTTCTAGAGGATCAGGGTTCAATTCCTATCATCCACAGAGCGACTCCCAACCATCTGTAACTCCAGTTCCAGGAGATCCGATGCCCGCTGCCAGCTTCCTCAGGTACCACAAACTCACACAGTGCAGACGCCCGTGCAGGCAAACACACCCCAGTCCCATCTAAGCGCATATTGATGGATGACTTACCAACTCTTTGATCTTCTTCATTTTCACAGGATTGTTCAGTACCTCTCTTTTTTTCTCTTCCTCTTTCTTTCTAAATAGAAGAAAAAATTTGAGTGACTCTTTCTTTTGCAAAGGGAATTGTGTTATCCTCCTCACCAAATTCTATTTAATAACCACTTTCAAAACTCGTGCACAGGCAAGCCAGGGCTACACAGCGAGAACCTGCCTCAAATCAAACGAAACAAAAACTGCACAGACAGAGTTTACACTGACGGTAAATTTACAGAGAACGGTGGAGAAGGCGCAAAGCTCCAGCAAGTACTGAAGAACATGATGTGGGCAGGGACAGTGCAGTGGATGATGGTGAGGTCAATCTGCTTCTCATTTGGCTTTGGTGTCAAAGCTTCCCTCATGGTGAAGAAATAGGGTGTGGATTGGAATTCACTAAGTGCAACATTTCAAAACAACCTTCACCACTTACCAAAAAAACAGCCTCATCATCTGCGAAATCAAGACAACAGGATGGTTCTTCTTTTGAGGAGTGTGTGGGGTGGGGGGGTGCGCGCCACACACACATGTACACATAATGGCTCTTTTGGGGGGGGGGAGTGGGGGTTTGAGACAGGGTTTCTTTGTGCAACAGACAGTCCTCACTGTTCTAGAATTTGATTTGTAGACCAGCCTGGCCTCGAACTCAGAGCTCCACCTGCCTCTGCTGGGATTAAAGGCATGTGCCTGTGCCACCACTGCCTGGCTACAGTGGTTCTTCTTTTGAGAAGTGAGTGTACGACACACACATTTGTGCTGGGAACTGGAGAGATGGCTCAGCAGTTAAGAGCACTAGCTCCTTTTCAAGAGGACCTGGGTTCAATTTCCAGCACCCACATAGCAGCTCACAACCAGCTGTAACTCCAGTCTTCTGGCCTCTGTAGGCACCAAGCATGCACACGGTACACAGATACACATGCCAACAAAACACTCATACACAGGGGCTGGAGAGATGGCTCAGAGGTGAAGAGCACTAACTGCTCTTCCAGCAACCACATGGTGGCTCACAGCCATCTGTAATGAGATCTGGTGCCCTCTTCTGGCCTGCAAGCATACAGACACACAGAACACTGTATACCTAATAAATAAATTTAAAAAAAACAACAACAAAAAAACCCCACCCATACACAAGAGATACCAAGCAAACGTTCATGAAGAGCTGGCGTGACAGCGCAGAACCCAACACTGAGGGGAGAAGATGCTGAGCCAAGGCTACTGTCTCAATAAATCACAAAGCCAGGCATGGTGACACTCGTTAGAGAGGAGTTCAGTAACACTTAGCTACAGGGTGGGGGCTAGCCCGAACTACATGAGACCCTGTCTCAAAGAAACAGACAAGCAAAAATGGGTAGCAAGATGGCTCTGTCAGCAAAGTGCTTGCCACACAAGCATAAGGACCTAAACTCCCACCTCCCAGACCCACGTAAAAAAGTTATGAGAGTCACGTGTGGCAGCACATGCCTTTAATCCCAGCATTTGGGCCAACCAAGGCTGCATAGTTAAGACCCTATCTCAAAGCCAGTAACAACGGTACAGAAAGCTGAGCAGAGCGGCACATGGCCATAATCCTAGTGCTCTGGAGGCAGCAACAGGACGATCCTGGGGCTTGCTGGCCAGTGCTGATGAATCAGCAAGCTCCGTGTTGGCTAGCAAGCCCCATGTTTGGCAAAAAGACCTTGTCCTGTCTCAAAAAGTAATGCAGAGAGGGTTTGGTAGAGAATTGTTAAATGAACTTGCTGCCAAGCCCAGTTGCTGAGTTCAAATTCCTAAGGCTCACAGGTAGGAGAAAAGACCCAACCCCCAACAGTATCCCTCCTCACATATACCATGGTATGTATACACATGTGTGCACACTCGTACACATACAAATAAGGTGAGTGATTGAGAAAGGCATTAATGTTGACTTCTAGCCTCCACAGATGGGTAAGCATACACAGGCACCTACATATATTAACCACACTTCACACACACACATCCAGGAATAAACAAAAATAAAAAAGCAAAGAAGGAGGCTGAAGGAGAAAGGAATGAAGAGTCATTTACTGGCTATCCATTTGCAGTGGGAATGGTGAGGGAGCAGGGGGTTAAGAGGGCACATTTACCTCATAGTCAACTCTACACCAGTTTCACAAATTTCCAAGGAACGAGCAAATGTTTGCCATCTTACTTCTACCTCCTTTTTAATTTTAATAATATTTTTTATTATCTTTAATTTGTGTGTGTGTGTGTGTGTGTGTGTGTGTGTGTGTGTGTATGTGTGTGTGTGCAAACCTACAAGCTCGAGGCACATAAGTACTGGTGCTCATGGGTGCCAGAGCTTTGGATCTTCCTGGAGCTGGAGTTACAAACATCTCTAAGTTGCCTGACATGGGTACTGGGATCCAAACTCAGGTCCTCTGCAGGAGCTTAACAGCAGAGGTATCCCAAGCCTTCTACCTTTTTATTAAAGGTTAAAGAGAGATGGATAAATCTTGTCTGTATTTTTCCATATGGCCTATATCAGGCATCTTTGCACCAGCCAGAGCACAAATGAAGACAGAGATGTGGAAAATAGAGTCTCCAGGCATCTCTCTAAGAACCTCCTCAGCCCCAGTGGTACCCGATGATGAAGACAGAGATGTGGAAAATAGAGCCCCCCGGCATCTCTGTAAGAACCCTCTCCACCCCAGTGGTACCTGATGATGAAGAGAGGATCTTCCCGGATTTTGCTGGCCATGTCAAGAAGGGAATTGGCACCCGAAGGGGCAAAGATAGAGCCTGGGAGGAGTCCTGTCTCAGAAGAACAGCCTGCTTCCTTCTCCTCCATCTTCTCAAAAACATACTTGTCAATGGGGCGACCCAGCAGGTACTCATCACGGTTTACCATCCCACCAGGTCCCTGGTACATCCAATCCAACTTTTCTTCTTTCTTCCTGGCTCAAGAAAAAAAGATATAAATATAAATAACACAGATATAGACCGACAGACAGACACACCCACACACACAGGGAATGGAGACTCCTGTCAAACTCCACACAGAACCTGAGCTGGTGAGCACTGGACTCCCTCTGCAGATACCTACTGTAACCCAAGCACCATTCCTGACTTGGCAGACATGAAGAAATGATGCTTATAAATGAAGAGAGATACTTTTCACAAAGACCAATTAATGAGGAAAAACCAGAATCCTTCAGGTAAGGCATAGAGATCCACTCAGTTACCCAGCCTCCACTACCAGGCTTATACATTATCCCTTCATGTCAAAAATAATCTAAAACAATCAACAGCACCCAGAGCGTCAGCAATCCCACATGCAGTTGTCTTCATTGCCTATCTTTGTGCTGGACACAGTGGCCCCAGCGGTGCTACATGTTTGAGAAGAAAGAAGAAATGACTAGAGATACCTATTAAGTAAATGATGAATGCACTGGGGGAGAAAAAGGCGGGCGGTGGTGGCGCACGCCTTTAATCCCAGCACTCAGGAGGCAGAGACAGACGGATCTCTGTGAGTTTGAGTCTAGCCTGAGCTAGAGCAAGTTACAGGACAGGCTCCAAAGTTACACAGAGAAACTGTCTCAAAAAAACAAAAAACAAACAAACAAAAAACAACAACAACAAAAGAAAAGTAAGTGATGCTTTAACACAAAAGAGGGGGACCTAAATGATGTCACAGCATTATGCTTACATGCTTAACATCCTTTCTTTCCTTGTGGGAAGGCAAAAAGGTGTGAAAAATGGAACCTTACGTGATAGACAGTAGCCGAATGCTGAACTTCTTTTTTAATTAAATTAATTTAATTTTATGTGTATGAGTGTTTTGCTTGCATATATGTCTGTGCACTGAGTGTCTGGCACCCTCAGAGGCCAGAAGAGAGCAATGGATTCCCTGGATATTTTAAATGAAAATAATTTAAACCAATAAAAACATGACAGATACTTTTAATAGGCAAAAAAAAAGATATAAATGATCTGTTTAGAAAAGTATTAATCTGTAATTAAGAATTGATTGTGGTTGGGCGGTGGTGGCACATGCCTTTAATCCCAGCACTCAGAAGGCAGAGACAGGTGGATCTCTGTGAGTTCAAGGCCAGCCTGGTCTACAGAGAGAATTCTATGACAGGCTCCAAAGCTGTCTTGAAAAACAAAAACAAATAAACAAGAAAAAAGAATTTATTGTGGCTGCAAATAGCTTGCCCAGCTGCCCACACTGCTGGAGTCAAAATGGAAGGTTACACTGAATGCTGGGTTCCGGCAGACTGTGGTAGCCTGGGAAGGAGGGTATACTTTACAATGGGTACCACAGACAGTGGCTTCCAGGAAATCAAGGCTTTGCTAATTCTCCTGTGCAAGTCAATCACAGACTAGGAGGGAGTCTGACAGCTGTGAAGACCAGGGCTCCCAGGCAGGAGCTCCAGGCTGGCTGGGAATAGTCTTAACTTCTTATCCACCTGAATGCTAGGATTACACCCAGCTCATGCTGCACTAGGGATCAAACCCAAAAGAAAAGTTTTGGGCATGCTAGGTAAGCACTCTACTGTTGCAGAGAGAGTCGCTTGTTTGGTCCCAGCTAGCTTAGACTCGAAATACACAGAAACTCTATTAATTAAGTCACAGCTTGGCCCATTACCTCTAGCTTCCTATTGGCTAACTCTTACATCTTAATTTAACCCATTTCTATTAATCTGTATATCGCCACATGGCAGTTACCAAATAAGCTCCTGGGTTTTAATATGCTTTAAAATGTTTATTTACCATTAATGTGTGTGTATAACAGAGAAGGTCATACATGCCACAGCGTGCATGTGAAAGTCAGAAACGACAACTTGACTTCTGTGTATATGTGCACCACATGTATACCTGGTTCCTGTATACAATATTCTGTCTACGTGCAGGCCTGAAGAGGGCACCAGACCGCATTACAGATGGTTGTGAGCCACCATGTGGTTGCTGGGAATTGAACTCAGGACCTCTGGAAGAGCAGGCAATGCTCTTAACCGCTGAGCCACCTCTCCAGCCCCATCTTTATCTATTTAATGCAAGGATCCAACCACTGTCTAGGAACTGCAACCATGTAACAGCATCAGCAAATACTAAAGAGATCCTCTATTGCTCTGTGGTAGACTACTGCTTGTCTAGCATGTTTGAGGAGTTGGATTTGATCCTCAGTTCCGGAAGGATTTGGAGATGTATAACATTATATGTATGAGACGTCCTCTTTGCTCTAAGAGCAGTGCAGAGAAGATCACTTGACCCATAATGGTGTTCAACTGGAGAAAGTCAAAGCATATCATCATTATACAAAGCATCCAAAGCAGCCAAATGGCCAAGTAAATCAGCTACAAAAGCGGGGTGGGGTGAGGAGTCCCTAGCGGCTGCCGTGAGGTACTGCAGGGTGGGCAGCCTGCCTTTCTGAGTCCTGAGTTCTCTTTTGTCTTTTCCTCTGATGCTGCAGACCTAAGTTTGCCTTCTCTAGCTCTCAGGGCTGCCTGACCTGCTTTCCAAAGATCCCCTCCCCACCTTACGGCTGTGACCAGCCATGAAGCTGACCTCCATGTTGGCTTATCCCAAACAGCATGGCCTTTTCCCCCTTCTTTTCTTCATTCTCCATCTCCAGGCAACTGGGAGATTTATAGTTTTGTCTGCCTTGGTTTTAAACTTGTAATAAATTGTCTGTTCTCAAACTTTAAAAAAAAAAAATTGAGCATGGTGACAGATGACCTGCAATACCAACAAGAGGAGCCTGAGCAGGGATCGCGAGTCTGAGCTACAGTGAGACCCATCTGCCCTTTTTTGTTGCTGTTTTTGTGTTCTTGAGACAGGGTTTCTCTGCATTGCCCCGGTTGTCCTGTAGACCAGGCTGACCTCAAACTCACAGAGATCTACCTGCCTCCGCCTCCTAAGTGCTAGGATTAAAGGCGTGCATCACCACTGTGTGGCCCTCCCTGCCTGTACTTTTTAAAAGATTAAATTTTATGTATTTTGCCTGCATGTATGTGCACCACATGTGTGTAGTACTCTCAGAGGCCATAAGGTGTCAGATATTCTGGAACTGGAAATTACAAGTCATTACAGATGGTTGTGAGCCAGTGTGTGTACTGAAAATCAAACCCGGTTCTCTACAAGATCTCTTAACCAGTGAATCATCTCAACAGTCCCAAAATAAAAAATTTAAAAAAAGTGGCCAGGTGGTGGTGCCTGGTCTACAAGGGCTAGTTCCAGGACAGGCTCCAAAGCTACAAAGCTATAGAGAATCCCTGTATGGGGGGGGGGGGGGAATTCCTTTTCTTTCTTTCTCTTTCTTTCTTTCTTTCTTTCTTTCTTTCTTTCTTTCTTTCTTTCCTTTTGGTTTTTCAAGACAGGGTTTCTTTGTAGTTTTTGGAGCCTGTCCTGAAAAACTCCCTCTGTAGACCAGTCTGGTCTTGAACTCAGAGATCTGTCTCTGCCTCAGGAGTGCTGGGATTAAAGGCATGCACCACCACAACAAGGCCAGTTTTGTTTTTTTTCAAGAGAAGGTTTCTTTGCATAGCCTTGGCTATCCTGAAACTTACTCTGTAGACCAGGCTGGCCTTAAACTCAGAGATCTGTCTGCCTCTGCCTCCCAAGTGCTGGGATTAAGGGCATGCACCATCACCACCCTGCTAATTCATTTTCTTGTTCTATTTTTGTATTAATGCCTGTTTTGTTTTATTTTTGTGTTCTTATGCTAAACACTCTCATCATGGCAGGGAAATCAGGGCCGCAGGGCTAACTCAGCTAGGCACACTGAATCTACAGTCAAGCACTCAGCTTGCTGAATCAGATCAGCAGCGCAGGAATAATTCTGCCCACAATCAAGGTGAGTCTTCCCATCTTAACTAACAAAATGAAGATAACCCCCACAGGTGTGCCCAGAGGCCCATCTTAGGGGATTCTGTATTCTGTCAAATTTCACAATTAACAGTTACCATCACCATTCCTTAAATACATTGTATTTAATTTAAAAGCTCCATAAAACCTCATTCACTGTAAAACATCAGAACCTCCCTGACACATTTCCTGAAAAAATAGGACTTTCCCCTACTTAAGGGGCCATGATGTCCATGTACTGAAACTAAGTCTCACTCACAACTGTGTATGTAACAAATCCTTTTGCCATGAAGGGAAGGCAACCCCTATGATATCCCATGGGGAAAGTAAGCCACATTTCACTCAGAAGGCTTGCCCATGAAACACGAACAAGGGGAACAGTAGAGGTGACTTGACTTCAATCTCTACTGTTTATCATTCTGACTTAGGAATGCACTATAGGGTACATTTTATGCTTTTTATCTTCTCGACATATACTCTCCCCCTTTATTTCATGAGATGATTAGGGTAATTATCTACTATTACCCCGAATTGTATAAGAAAGTGACCAAAGGTAAAATTCAGCATGACTGTCTACAGCCACCACAAGGCTTTTTACTGACAGATACCCTATCTACTTATTTCCACTAACCTCACTGCCCCCAAGAACATGTGCTTGCAATACACTCACAGAGGCCTCCGGCAGCATGAAGACAGCGACTCTCAGTCAAACCATCATTATGTGTCAACCATCTTGTGGGAGCACGGTCTACACTAAGTTGGTTACATGTTTTCGCATTTAGTCCTCAACAACCCTTCCAGACTAGAGGACCGAGATACGCAAGGCTCCAGGCCTCTCAGGCACACAACCTAAGCCACACAAAGCCAATCTTAGAGTCGAGTTGGTCAGGCTCCAAAACCCACATCAGAATCACTTAACCACTCTGCAGCTCCTGCATCAGGCATGCATCGAACATCCAGCTCCGTGCTTACTTGACAGCCCCAACATCCTCAGCGTAGCGCTGCATCTCTTCCCGAGCTCTCTCCTCCCTGAGCTCCCGCTGCAGCTCCTCAATCTTCTTCCGCTCGGCCTCATGTTTCTGCTCTGCCTTCCACACTTTCTCCACATTTCGAAGGGTCTGTGGGTGCCAGCTCTTCTTCAGGTTCTGTGTGAGTGGACGGAGGGAGGAAAGGATTCAGAGGGCGGTAGGCAGAGGGGATAAGATAATCCCCAACAGACATATCCGCAGGCCAAGCCAATGCAGACAACGCTCACTGAGTTTCTCTCTCCAGGTGACTTTGGATTATATCAAGAAGACAGTTAGAATTAACCATCCCACCGTGCCTCACTCACCTTCTCAGGAAGGGAAGGCAAGATGGCAGGTGGGGGATGCAGCTCGATGCTAAAGTACTTGCCTAGCACGCATGAGGTTGTGGGAAATGTCTTTAACTCCACTTGCCATGCTTCAAATGGGAGATGACAATAGCAAGACAGGAGGACTGGGGCAAGGAGGAAGAGGTCCACTTTGAAGGGTGACACGGTTCACTGGAGCAGAACATTCATTCTCTTCTTTAATGTGCATTGGGTTTTTGCCTGCATGTATGTCTGTGTGAGGGCATCAGATCTCCCTGGAACTGGAGTTACAGACCATTCTTAGCTGCCATGTGGGTACTGAGAATTGAACCTGGGTCCTCTTGAAGGGCAGCCAGTGTTCTCAACCCTGAGCCATCCCTCCAGCCACCCAGAACATTCATTCTTATACAAACATCTTTCTTTCTTTCTCTCTCTCTCTCTCTCTCCCCTCTCTCTCCCTTTCTTTCTTTCTTTCTTTCTTTCTTTCTTCCTTTCTTTCTTTCTTTCTTTCTTTCTTTCCTTTTGGTTTTTTGAGATAGGGTTTGTGCAGCCCTGGCTGGTCTGCAACTAGTTCTGTAGACCAGGCTGGCCTCGAACTCACAGAAATCTGCCTGCCTCTGCCTCCCAAATGCTGCACCACCATTGCCAGGGAGTTCAAACATCTTTCTTTTTATTGAGTACACTTCACTCCTGTGCCTACACTATGCTTACAATGTGCCTGGACCTTGTTCAACTTCCCTTCTCAGGAATTTCCCTGGTTTCTTCCCCGCCCCCTTCAATGAATGCTTCTCCCCTCTCTCCTCACTACTTTGCTTCAAGCTGTAATCGTAGGAAGTTTCCCTGAGGAAGCGGCATATAAGGATGACTATAAAATAGCTGGTGACTGGGAAGCACTGTAAGAGGAACTGGTCTCACATCTACAGTCCCGGAGATGAGAAAGAACATAGCATGAATAATTCACTGTGGCCAGAGGTGGCGTAAGAGCTAATGGAGGAGGGTATGAGATAAAGCCGCTAAGAAGGGAGCTTCTTTGTTGTTGTTGTTGTTGTGTCTAAGAAAGAGTTTCTCTGTGTAGCTTTGGAGCCTGTCCTGAAACTCACAGAGATTCGCCCGTCTCTGCCTCCCAAGGGTTGGGATTAAAGGCAGGTGTCACCACCACCTGGTCAGACCAAATCCTTTACCGGTATGTGAAGGAACTGAACTTCATCTATGGCAGGAAGCAAGAACCGAAAAGATGCAGGCAAGAGCACATCCAGCTATCATGTGAAGGATGGATGGGAGAGGCGCAAAACTGGAGACCAGTTAAGACCAAATGAGACCAAATACACAAGGTACCTTGCAGGCACAAAGCACGAAGTCAGCGAGAACAGAGGTGTGTGTGGGCATGCACACATGCATGCAAGCCAGGACCTTGCTGTCTAGCTCAGGCTACCCTCAAACTTGAGCTCTTACTGACTATACTTTAGTCCCAAGTTCTGGAACTAAAGGCATGTACCATCCATCTGCTTGCTTTCTTTGCCCTTAACTGCCGTTCCCTCTTTACCAGGTTGTTCCTTCCTTCTTCCTTCCTTCCTACATTCTCTTTTGAGCAGGACTTTCTTCGCCACCACCCACACCCTTACTTTGTCCTACAAACGTCCTCCTTTCCATCCCAGGGCACAGATGACAATCATGTCTGGAGAAATTTGTAGATGTCACAACTGAGGGAGATTCGAGTGCTAATGGCAGCTTGTGGCTAGAGGCTGCTGAATATACAATGTGCAGGACAGCCCCACCACCGCACAATTATCTAGCCCAAACTGCCAATATCTCTGAGGTTAAGAATTTCTAGATTAGGGCTGGAGATATGGCTCGGTGGTTAAGAGCACTGACTGCTCTTCCAGAGGACCGGGGTTCAATTCCCAGCATCCATGGGGCAGCTCATAAGTGTGTGTAAATCTAGTCCCTGGGCAATCTGACACCTTCACACCATTGCACATAGAAACCCTGTCTCGAAAAGCCAAAAAAAAAAAAAAAAAGGAAGAAAGAAAGAAAAGAATTTCTAGATTAGTGCTGTCCTGTCAGGGATGACTAGTTTTAGTTGTCAACTTCAATAGAGGAACTGCCTCCACCAGATTGTGGGAATGTTCGTGGGTGCATTTTCTGGATTGCTAATTGATATAGGAGGGCCCAGCCCACTGTGGGTGGTGCCATCCCTGTGTAGGTGGGCCTGAGCTGTTTAAGGAAGGTAGCTGAGTAAGCCAAGGGAAGCAAGCCAGTAAGCAGCACTCCTCCATGGTTTCTGCTTCAGTTCCCGCCTCCAGGTTACTACTTTGCTCCTCCCTGGCTTACCTTAATGATGGACTCTAACCTGCAAGATGCAATAAGCCCTCTCCTCTGAAAGCTGCTTTTGGTTTGATCACAGCATCAGAGAAACAAATTAATACATTGTCCATCAACACAGTTACATGAAGAATATACTAAACTAAACCAACTTTGATGGAGTCCTGGAACTTGATCAAATTAAGGATACCTGGCAAACTCAGCCTAATGGATAGATATCTAAACCAATACATTTATTGATTCAATTGGTTTCACTTTGAGAAGCTCAATCGTTTTCTAATCTAGCTCTGTGCCTCGTACATACTTCCACTTTATTAAGGCATTAGTTCCCCACAAATGAACTACACGACTTAAAAAGCAACTGCCACTTAGCCTTTAAATAAAATATATAAATACAGAAGACAGCTGCCGTGTCACAGATCAAAGCAAAACACTGATGCAGGGGATGAAACAATGATGGACAAGATTTAAAATGGACTCCTCCAAACAGCACAGTTCAGAATCCGGGAGGACCGGAGCCCATCCTCCGACAGTCCAGGTCCACGATACATGAGTAAACGCCTAGCTAAGAAAAGGGGCTATGTTCCAAGATAACATACACAAAATAAAGTCTGTGTACTAAGATCTGCCTCCTTCCGTACCATGAGTCCAACTGTCCCTCTCCCTAACTCGACTTCCCCGCCTGGAAGTCCCCTGTCCCCCGTCAATCATCAAACACAGACACCAGCAGACATCACTTGGCGCACATCTTCCCAAGTCTCATCCCAGTCCTTCCGTGGTCTTAACTAATGCGTCTGTCTTCAGGTTTACCACCCCCTTGTGTTGAAAACAAGACCTCAGTACCAGGGTTACCCACTGCTACCCCCGACTTCCACCGCACCCCTGCCAGTTTCCGTCCCCGACGCCAGTGGGTCTCGGGCCTAAATCCTAACCGCCCAGGCCTCCGGCACTTACCAGGTCTCCGCCTCCCATGACGGTGGAGACGTTTCCTCAGTCCGTGGACCTGAAAGATTCAGCGAAGATGGAGAGGAACGGTCCCACTTCTGAGACCGCCTCGCAGGACCTAATCCCTAAAGGAACCAGCTGCCCTTTCCCCGCCCGCTCTAGACCGCACTTCCGGGAGTGGCGTCACGTACTGCGTCGGCGTCACGTACTGCGTCAGCGTCTCGGAGCGATGACGTTCGGGTGCTAGCCCTAAGTCGACGTGACTAGCTAGAGTCCTGTGTAGTTTCTACCCACTCAAGGGCTTAGGTGGTCCCACTTTGGTCCCTTCACGTAACCACCTCTTCCAAGGTCCCCCAACTGCTGAAAAGCCGTAGGAAAGGTTCTGTTGCCTTGGTAACTCATCAGGGCCCTGAAAAGCGCCTCTGCAAGACGTCGGTATCCGCCAATTTAGGCCGCCTTCCTAGAGCGCCGCTACACCAGGATTTCCAAACCAACTTTTAAAACAAAACAGGGATTTCGGCCAACTCTCTCAATCCCGGCTTGTTTTATAGACATAGGTACCGTCAAACAAAATTCCAAAAGTCAGAGGTGGTGGCACTCTCCCATCGTCTTCGCACTTAGGGGTTCGAGGCCAGCATTGGCACAAAGTTTGAGGTTATCCTGGTCTAAAACAACCGGTTTTAAAAAAAAAGAAAAGGCTGCTTGGGCGTGGTAGCATGTGCCTTTAATCCCAGTTCTGGGGAGGCAGAGGCAAGCAGATCCTTGTAAAGTGAAGGTCGGCCTGGTCTACAGATTGAGTTCCAGGGTTAAGTAGAAAAACCCTGGAGAGGGGTGAGGGGGGTAGGGAAGGCCAAGATTGACCACGCGGTGGTGGCGCATGCCTTTTATCCCAGCATTTGGGAGATAAACATTTGGGAGGCAGATCTCTGAGTTTGAGGCCAGCCTGATCTGCAGAGCAAGTTCCAGGACAGGCTCCAAAGCTACACAGAGAAAGTGTGTCTCAAAAAACCAAAAAGAGACAGAGAGAAATCACGGTTACATCCTTGGCCAAGTTTAGAACCTGCCTATCTCTTTCTTTCTTTTTTTTTTTTTAAATATTTATTTATTATGTATACAATATTCTGTCTACATGTATGCCTGAAGGCCAGAAGAGGGCACCAGACCTCATTACAGATGGTTGTGAGCCACCATGTAGTTGCCGGGAATTGAACTCAGGACCTTTGGAAGAGTAGGCAGTGCTCTTAACCTCTGAGCCATCTCTCCAGCCCCCTCTGTTTCTTTCTTATAGTCTTATAGTCTTCATTTTATTTTGGTTTCTGTCATTGAGACAGGGTCTCTTATTTGTAAAACCCTCGACTGTTTTCTGGGAACAATGCAGAGCAGGCTTGCCTCGAACTCACAGAGATCAGCCTGCCTCTGCGTCCACCCCAGTGCTGGGATCAAAGGTGTGCGCCACTACTGCCCGGTCTACATGCACACTTTCTTTTTGTTGGTTTTTGGTTTTCGAGACAGGGTTTATTCTGTAACTTTGGAGCCTGTCCTGGAACTAACTCTTGTAGACCAGGCTGGCCTCGAACTCAAAGAGATCCGCCTGCCTCTGTCTCCCGAGTGCTAGGATAAAGACGTGCCACCATAGCCTGGCACACACACACTCTTAAAAAAAAAAATGGTGGTGGTGTTGAGTGTTGTTGCATGTTTTTAATCTCAACTCTTTTTCTTTCTTTCTTTCTTTTTTTTTTTTTTGGTATTTTTAGACAGTGCTTCTCCGTAGTTCTAGAGACTATCCTGTAATCTCAACTATTAGGAGGCAGTTGGATTTCTCTAAATTTGAGACCAGCCTGGTCTACATAGCAAATTTCAAATAGCTAGGGCTGCAAAAATAGAAAAGAAAAAATGAAATAAGGAAAGAAAGAAGAGGAGGAGGAGAAGAGATATCTATATATAGTCTTCCTTTCTTTTCAGGGTCCAGTCTTACACAAGGCCTCCCAAATGTTAAGCTAGTGCTTTACCACTGAGCTAGAGCCCCAGTACAGGGACCTTGTGTTAACTGAAACTCAAGTGGAGGGGTATGGTGACTTTGTTTTGTTGGTCCCTTGAAAAATGAGAGGAACATGTATTTCAGGGCAAGAATGGCTTGAAAGTTCTTGTCCATAGCACAGGCAGGCTCATATCTTGTCCAGCAGACCAAATATACAAGTTCCTTGTTCTTTTTAATGACACTGAGTCTTACTCCCACTAATGGGAACAAAAGAACTAGGAAGGAAGGGGGCACCCGGATTTGAACCAGGGACCTCTTGATCTGCAGTCAAATGCTCTACCCCTGAGCTATACCCCCTCACCTTGTCATAGTCTTCTTCCTTGTCCACTTATGGTGACTCACTATGAGCTGGTTCCACCCACACTAATGCCCTGGGGAGCTTCCTGTTCGCGAGTCTCTCAAGCCTGTGTTTATCTTCTGCTTTGGCTTTTCTTGGCCACCAAGAATCATGATGGGAACAAAAAAGAATGACAACTGGTTGAAAAGGAAATGGCCATCGGACATCATGAACAGAAAATCCTGTGATTTGGGCGAATAATCACCCCGATGTCATCTTGCTCCCTGCTACTCCCTAATGAATTGTGTGTAGGAAGGAGATGTATATATGATGGTAGGTTTTAGTGCTTTAGAACTAAGAATTGAACTTAAAGTTTCAAATATGCTAACTAAATTCTCTATGCTTTTATCATCTAGCTACAGTCCTATGTCCCTGGACTTTTTTTCTTTAGACAAAGTCTCCCTGTGGGCCAGTTTAGACTTGACCCTGTATCCATCTGCCTCAGCCTCTTGGCTAGCTGAGATTAGAGACAAAACACCCAGGCCCACTTAAAATGTTAGGATTTTGTTGCCAGGCAGTGGTGGCACACGCCTTCAATCCCAGCCCTTGGAGGCAGAGGCAGGTGAATCTCTGTGAGTTCGAGGCCAGCCTAGCAGTCTGCAGGAGCGAGTTCCAGGATGGGCCCTCTCTTAAAAACAAAACAAAACAAGTTAGGGATGTGGTGTTTTGTTTTGTTTTGTTTTTTAGAGAGGATAAAAATAATCCAGGGAAATTATTTATTATTTTTGAGACTTGATACAGGGTCTGTCTATAGTCTTTGTTGGCTTGGAACCCACTCCCACTATGTAACCTAGTCTGGCTTCCTAGTTGCGTGGGTCTTCCCATTTCCAGCGCCTAAGTATCGGGATTACAAGTGTGTGTTACCACATCCAGCGAGGGTCCCACGGCTGATTTCATCTGTATTTTTGCCTTTGTTTATTTGGGTTTGTTTTCTCTATGTCTATTGTGTTTGAGCATATGTATGCATATGGGTATATGAGCATACATATAGCAGCCACAGAGCACATATAGCAGCCAGAGAACAATTTGTGGCAGTCAGTATAGGGGATTTGTGTTTTAATAAATAAAGCGTGCCTGAAGATCAGAGGGCACAGCAGCTACACTAGTCAGTTATACAGGCCAGGGAGTGGTAGCACACACCTTTAATCCCAGGACTCTGGAGACAGAGGCAGACGGAGCTCTGTGAGTTCAAGGCCACCCTGGGCTGTGCTAAAAGAGAAATCAGAGCTCACACAAAAGTGATCCCAGTACTTGGGCTCACATGCCTTTAATCCCAGCACTAGGGAGGTATAGACTGGAGTGATATGGCTGGGCGGAGAGAGGAATATGAAGGGGAAGAGACAGGAACTCAGAAGAGTGTGGAGTCTGAGGATTACTCATCTGCTTCTCTGATCTTCAGCTTGAACCCCTATATCTATCTCTGGATTTTTATTATTCGTGCAACAAGTCAGTACTTACCCTCTTTCTACCCTGTAGGTGCTGGGAATCTAACTCAGGTTGTCATGCACAGCTCCCTTCCCAGCTTCTGAGCTAGGAGCCTACTGGTACCTGGGAGCAGTATTTTGTTGGGGATTGAGCTTGTAGTACCTAGTGCCAGCTGGAGAGGCTGGTCAGTGCAGAACGCTGGTGTTGTCATGCACTAGACCACGGGTTTAATCCCTGTCCCTGCCAAGGGAGGATGGACAAATATGGGCCCGTCTCATCTCCCCAGCCTAGAAGGAAACAGAGGCTCCCTTGATCCTCTCCCCTCCAAAGGTGAAGCTGAGTGTACAGAAACCAACTTGTTCCCCCCTCCTACCCCAGAGAAGAAAGAACACACCTGGAGACACAAATGCAAGTTTAAAAAATATAGAATAGCATCGACAGCTCATCTAAACGTCTGTCTTGGAGATTCATGTCAAATACTGTAAAGCAACGTCTTCAGAAGACAGGGAATGGAGTGACTTCTCCAAACACTGATGTGCGCTGACGGAGGGCTGGAGTGTTCCTGCGGTAGCCGAATCGACCGTTTAAGCCCATCGTTATGGGCTTCAGATTGGCATTGTAGTAGTCATGTCCACTCACCTGCTGGAGGGAATGTCCTTGGGAAAGAGGAGAGTGGTTGAGCCTGCAGACAGTACCCTCTCGCCTTCCCCCTTAAACCCAGTGAGTCACTGCATCCCCACCCCTACAGTTGGATGCTTCCTTCCCAGAGGCTCTGAGCCCCTTGAAAGAAACCAACAGTGAGGTCCAGGAGATAGAGATATCCTAGAAATCAAACCCTGCCCCAAGAAAGTTTACATGAGAACTGAGAATGGTATGTGCTGGGTCTGGACTTGGCTCCCAGGAGCTGTAAGGATTTTAACCTTGCCTCTGTCCCATCTGGAGAAAACAGATGGATCAATTTGAACACATGATGCAGAGGACTTTATGGTAATCTTGAGCCCAAAAGGTGATGGAGTTGGATGGAAAGAAGATTGCCCCTGCCAGAAAAAGTTAATCTTCCTTTTCCCATAGCTGCTAAACTGAGCATGCTCAGGCAGCCTAAGTGCCTGTAGGGGCGACCGCTGCACACACGCACATGCACACACGCACATGCACACACGTGCACGCACACATGTGCATGGAACCTGCTGTAGAGTGGACGGAGGGAAACTGAGACTCCATCTCAGCCATTCTTAGCAAATTGGTTTAAAATCATACACGGTGTATGAATTGCGCTATGGGATAAAATGAGGGTGAGGGGTACCTGACACCTCATAGTAATAGTAACTGTTCCAGAAATGAATAGTAGGTACACCAAACACTCTTTGCTCGTGTAAGGAGAGAAAACCCAGGAGGATATAGTCCTTGACCCTCTTGACCTCTCTAACCTCTCGGGAACCCATTTTCCCCGATGGGATCGTGTGAGGGTGGACAGGGAGGTGGCACTTGCCTGCCCCTCCCCAGTTTCTCCTGTTCAGATATCTCTGTCCTTGACCAAAAATGTGGAAATAATCCACTATCCAGCCATCCCTTCCTGTACCGCCATGGTCCTGGGAACGAAGAAGGAAAGAGAAGACTTGTCAGTTGGGGTGTCTCACAGAGTGAGAAGGGGCTTCACTAGGGAAGAAGGGCAGGCAGGGCCAGAAGAAACTGGGGGACACATTAAGTGTAAACGCACTAACGATCTGATCTGCAGAGACAGCAGTGTAACCAACAGGTAAGGGCTCTGATGCTAGACAGTGGGACCTAATTCCAGCTCTGCTATTAGCAAGCTGTGTGCTCATGGGCCAATTGCTGAGCTGCTGCCCTCAGTAATTATCATTGGTGACCAACTGGAAAGCGGCCACAACATTTCCATGACTTGCTTTAGATAAAAGGCCTGCCATAGTAAAGGCTAAATACACATATTTGTTACACGTTGTTGGTTCCTTTTCTCAAAGCGAGGGACTCACATAGCTCAGAGGAAGCCTTAAAGCTATTTAGTTGAGGATGACCTTGACCTCCTGACCCTCTTGTTCTCACCTGAACATCTCCCAAGTACACGTACCACCTCATCCAGTTCAAACACCTTTGTTGATTGTTTTGTTTTATTTTGGTTTTGGTTTCTCAAAACAAGGTTTTTCTGTGTAGCTTTGGAAGCTGTCCTGGGACTGGTTCTGTATACTAGGTTGGCTTCGAACTCAGAGAGATCCATCTGCTTCTGCCTCCTGAGTGCTGGGTCTAAAGGCGTGCGCCACCACCGCCTAACTTTCTTACATCTTTATTCAAATAAAAATACCCAGCACAGGTGTGATGCAGGAGGTCCTTCTGCCTTTTTGTTGCTTTTATTGGTTAATAAAAAAATTGCTTTGGGTGTGTTGATAGGGCAGAACTTAGGTAGGTGGGGGAAAATTAAACGGAACCTGGGAGAAAGAAAGCAGAGTCAGAGAGACACCATGGATCCGTGGCCAGAAACTTTTCTGGTAGGTCACGACCTCATGGTGAAATACAGATTAATAGAAATGGGTTAAATCAAGATGTGAGTGTTATCCAATAAGAGGTTAGCGCTAATGGATCAAGTACTGATTTAATTAATACAATTTCTGTGTGGTTATTTCAGGGCTAAGCTAGCCCGGCGGCTGGGATAAACAAGTGGTCCCCTCATTGCAGCACAGATGTAACTTTAATGATAAACAACAACAAAACAAAAACAGGGGTGGGCATGGGCATGCAGTAACTTGGCAGCTCTTGGGAGGCTTCAAGTTTGAAGCCAGGCTTGGCTACATAGTGAATTCCAGGCCAGCCTGGTCTACTAAGTATGAGACCATCTCAAGAAACAAACAAACAAAAATGAAAACTTTAAAAATTAAACAAAAGCTTAAGTATGGTAGTGCATACACTCTGTCTGACTCTTAGAAGGCAGAAACAGGAGGATCAGAAGTTCAAAAGCAACCTGAGCTGCAGAACGAGTTAGCTACCAGTCTAATTACATGAGACTCTGCCTCAAAAGAAAGGTGGGGGAGGCTGGAGGCGGAACTGGAGAGATGACTCAGTGGTTAAGAGCACTGCAGGCTCCTCCTGAAGACCCAGTTCAATTCCCAGCCCCCACACAAAGGCTCACTGTACAGGACATCTGACACCCAATTCTTTCCTTTAAGGGCACCAGGCATACTAGTGGTACACAGACATATGTGCAGGCAAAAAAGCCTATGTCTGTGTGTGTGTGTGTGTGAGCATGTGCGTGTTTGAAACTGAAAGTAATAATAGCACACCTCTCATCCCAGTACTAGGGAGGCAGAGACCACTGGATCTCTGAGTTCCAAGCCAGCCTGGTCTACATAGCCAGTTTCAGGCCAGCCAGAGACCCATAGTGAGACCCTATCTCAAAAATAAATAAATGAATAAAAATAAAAGTAAAAAATAAGCTGGTTGTTGTTGGTGTACACCTTTAATCCCAACTCTTAGAAGGCAGAGCCAGGTGGATCTTTGAGTTTGAGGTCAGCCTGGTCTACAGAACAAGTTCCAGGACAGCTAGGACTACACAGAGAAATGCTGTCTTGAACCCCCACAAATAATAAATAAATAAAAATTAAAAATTTAATAAAGAAAATTCAAGTCAGGTGGCATGGGTCTGTAGTCCCAGCACTCAGGAAACAGGAAAAAGGATTTCAAGTTGGAGACCAGCCTGGGGTACAACAGTCACAGCCAGACTGTGACTCCAAAAAAAAAAATAAATAAATAAATAAATAAATAAAATAAAACAAAAATAAAAACACTGACATTGTTGGCTCTTGTTATGAAAGGGACAGACAGACAGATTGTGCGTCTGTGTACTGGCACTGTATACATATGGGCACACACAACGCTAAGGATTACAAAAATCCCCACGATCTCTTCCAAGTGTAGCCTGGTAGGTCCTTTTTGCCTTCACACTACCGAAATCAACACCGACACTAAGGCAAAGGTGTCAGAAGGCCTGCCAGGTGGGCGGGCTGTATTCCTGCACTCCCAGCCACGGGTTTTATCTTCTATCGGGGTGGTGAATGAGATGCAGTAACGAGGTCAATCCAGGACCTCATACAAGTGTGGCAAGTAATATACCCCTAAACTACATTCTCAGCCGCACTCCCAGTTCAAAGACAGCCTGGGAGACAGGACGACTACATAAAATAAATAAAAACACAGAAAATTAAGCATTGGGAGGAAACGGAACTGTCAGTCAACAGCCTACGGGTCTACAATCCTGGGCAAGAAACTGCAGGAGAGGGGTGTCTGCAGAAGTGGGGCTCCCTTTACTTGGGCTCACAGGTGTCCTGAGCCAGCCTTAACCCTGCAACTGTGACAGTATGGGACTGAGGTGCCTGGTCAAGACAATCTCCTTTGTTTGGTTCACAGAGCTCTATGGAAGTTTCTTCGGGTTTTAAGGACCTACGGTGGTCACTCTAAGGCGCCCCCTGTGACATCACAAAGACAAAGACACCCATTTGTTGGAGAGGCAGGTTTTGTGCCCTTGTCCCTCTTGCAGAAACAAGAAATGAGGCTGTAGATGGGGTTCTGGGTGGAAAGGACCTCGTGCTCAGCACCTCCATTCCTCTGTCACAGTACCCCTCCACTCCCTAATTCACCAATACAGCCGCCGCAGGGTGCTGACCTCAAAGGTGCCCAGCGCCCTGCAGGGCAAGGCCCAGAGTCAGGGAGGGGCGAAACCTCGAAGTCCTGGGTCACGAAGGTCAAACCCCAATACTTGCTGCCAGAAGTCTCGGGGTCCTCCGGGATACTCCCAAACCTACCTGATTAGTTTTCCGCAAAATGGGCGGAACCACATGGCTCCGGAAGTACCGACGAGTATGGTAGTCCTGTTGTGGGTTGTAAGGTGGAATCGCGGACCAGACCTTGGGCTTCAAGAGGCTGTAGGCCCGGGCCATTGTGCTCACAGCCACCCCATCCAAAACAAAGCTCTTTTCGAGTCGCTTAGAACAGTCACAAAAATGAGACATCCCAACCACCACAGCCTCTGAATGCTTTCTGGAGAAAAGAGCACTAGATGGGTATTTCACTGCGCATTGTTACGTATGTCAGGGACCTCCCTGAGACAAACCCTATTGTTCTACATTTCAGGCTCCCCACCACGCCCGTCTGACTGTGGTGCTGGGATTTAACCCAAGATTTCATGCATAATACGTGCCAGACAAGGACTCTGTCAAACTGTACATAGCGTCCAGCCCTCTGCGCGCACTTTACATCCATAAATGTTTTAACATTTTATATGTGTAGGTGCGCCCGACCAGGCGGTGCACGCCTTTGATCTCAGCTCTAGGGAGGTAGGTGGAGACAGGCAGATTTCTGATTTTGAGGCCTGGCTGGTCTACAGAGCATTCCAGGACAGCCAAGGCTACAAAGAAGAAACCTGTCTCAAAACACCAAAGCAAATTTTTAAAAAAAGGCGATAACGGAACTTAGTCCCCCTCCAAACCAGTGCGGCTTTAACATCTCCAGCGATTGTCTCCAGGCTTTTATTTATTTAATTTTTTTTAAATTTTTTGAGACAGGGTTTCTCTGTAGCTTTGGAATATGTCCTGGAACTAGCTCTTGTAGCCCATACTGGTCTCGAATTCTCAAAGTTCCACTGCCACTGCCTTGAGTGCTGGGATTAAAGGCCTGCGCCACCCCCGCCGTCTCCAGGCTTTATGACACTCAATTCTCAGCTGAATTCCCCTACAAAACTGGTATCTAGATTTGAGCGCAACTCAAAGCAACTTAGAATCATCACCTTCGGGGTAAAGAGCTAAGGGTTTAGAATGATTTCAGTAAAACGCAGACCAATGGTGGAGCTCATTTTTTTATTTTTTGGTTTTTCGAGACAAGGTTTCCCTGTAGCTTTGGAGCTTGTCCTGGAACTTGCTCTGTAGACCAGGCTGGCCTCGAATTCACAAAGTTCCACCTACCTCTGCCAGCGGAGATCACTTGTAATCCTAGCATTTGCAAGGTGCCCAAGGCTGACCTCAACTACAGACTGAAGTCGGCCTGGGCTACTTCGGATAGTCCCTGCCCCAACTCCCAGTTCCCAAGGTAGTTGCAGAGCCAAAAACCAGAACTCACTTTTCCTAGTCCTCTGTGCAGGACCCTTAGAGCCCTTGTTTCTCTCATCCCACTTTTCTAATCATTCTTAAGATACCCCAGACTAGCCTTATTTTTTGATAGCTCCCAAGTGTTGGGACTACAGGTATGTGCCACACTTGGGAACAATACTTGTCTTTCAGACAGAAAAAACAAATGGACATGCAATTCTTTGCCAGACATTTAAGTAGTGACACATGACCTGACAATACTGAAGCACGCATGCGCCCAACCCGTTTAAACTGGGTTTCAAGGTCTGAGTGGAACATGTTTTGAGTTCGATCTAACTTCAGAGTCCAGAGTGTTAACCTTTACACCATAGGGGCTGGTCATTTCCCCAGTTCACTACCCACCCCAACAATGAAACCCTACTGCAATGGTGGCATTGCCTTGTACATGTGCCTCTGCTCACCACTCCAACCCTGCCTACTTGGGCTGAAGCAGGGTGGAATATTTTGGGGCAGTCCTGGGGATTGAAACCATGGTCTCAGACAGGGAAGCCCTCTATGGCATACTCCAACCCTTTCACTTTGTACTCTTGCCTCTTCCAGATTCCAGGCACAAAATGCAGCTAAGGCCGGGCAGTGGTGGCACACGCCTTTAATCCCAGCACTGGGGAGGCAGAAGCAGGCGATCTCCATGAGTTTGAGACCAGCCCGATCTACAAAAGCGAGTTCCACAACAGGCACCAAAAACTACAGGGAAACCTTGACTTGAAAATCAAAAACAAAACCAAACCAGAAACAGCTAAGGGCTTTTCTGCTCAATGTTGTATAGAAATGATCTTCCAACATTAGAGGAAAAAGCTTGCCAGGTATAGGCACGTCCTGTAATTCCAGCACTAGTGAGGTAGTGGATGGAACAAATAGCTGACTTGGGGTTGGAGATTTGGCTCAGCAAAAGTATTGCTTGTTGCTGGGTGATGGTGGTACACACCTTTAATCCCAGCACAGGCAGTTGGAAAGAGTATTGCTTGCCCTTCCAGAGGTCCTGGCTTCAGTTCCCAGCAACCATACTTAACTACAGTTCTAAAGACTTGACTACCTTCAGGCCTAAGGGCAGGGCACTGTACAAACATGGTAGATATAGTCTAGCACCAATAGACCTAAAATTAACCTGAAAAAAGTTAGGCTGGGCATGGTATTTAACCCCAGCAAAAACATGCTACATATACCAAGACTTTGTCGTCCCCTGCCCCAGTCTCAGCAGGCTGTTGTGGAGCATGCCTTTAATTCCAGCACTTCAAAGGCATAAGCAGGTGGATGAGGCCAGCCTGGTCTACAGTAGCTAGTTCCAGGACAGGCTCAAAAACTAGAGAAAAATAACCTGCATCATTATATGGATACTGCTTTCTCGTTTTTTTCCCTCCTTTTCAAGACAGGGTTTCTCTGTAGCTTTGGAGCCTGTCCTGGAATTAGATATGCAGACCAGGCTGGCCTCCAAGGCCTTGTTTACTATGTATCTCCTTCCCCAGCTTGAGGATTAAGGGCGTAAGTAGCAGCCACCTAGGCTACTTCCCCATTCTTTAAAAAAAAAAAGAAAAAAGAGAGTGGCGAGGTATAAAGACAACTCAGTACCACCTGGCCTTCCAGAGGACTCAGGATTCAATTCCAAGCACACACATGGCAGCACACAACTCTAACTCCAGTTCAAAGGAACCAGACACCCATGGCAAAACACCAATGCATATCCCTGCAGGCTGCTAGAGCACTTAAGCACTAACCAGTAACTTCACCTTATTGCAAAGACTGCTCTCGAAGCGTACTCACACAGGTCATCTGTTAGAATACAGAACGCACCATTCTATATTAGGGACGCAAGACACAAAGAATTTATCGCACACACGAGTGTTTCTGCTTGCATGTTCACCTGCACACCATGTGTGTCTAGTGCCAGAAGGGGCCTGAAAAAAGTTAATGACTTTTTTTAATTGGAGTTACAGCTACCATGTGGGTGCCAAGACTTGAACCTGTGTCCTCTGAAAGAACAGCCAGTGCTCTTTACAGCTGATCCATCTCCAGTCTCTAAAGATAATCCTTACAAAAGTTAGAAAGTGAAGGTCACGCCATGTGGTGGCGCTCGACTTTAATCACAGCACTCATAAGGCAGAGGCAGGGGGATCTGAGTTTGAGACCAGCCTGGGCTATAAGAGCTAGTTCCAGGACAGGCTCCAAAGCTACAGAGAAACCCTGTCTTGAACCCCCCCCCCCGGAAAAAAGTGAAGGTCACACAGAGCAGTTTCCGTCTACAAAACTGACATTAGTGAAGGTATCAAGAAGAAAGCCTTTTAATGAATCTATTTTACAAATGCACTAGAGTGTCATGCAATGCTGCCTGCATTCGATGCAATCCTTGGCCACAAGTCCGCACACTCCTTTGCAACTGGACCCGTGATAGCAGAACCTGCACAGAACAGAAGACAGGTTAGATAGAGGGTTCCTTGTGCTCCTAGAACAGAGTGACTCACTCAGCCCAAAGCACAGGCGATGCTAGGAACTGCCTACCTTTCATCTCGCCTTTATTGTTTACTATGACCCCTGCGTTGTCTTCAAAATAGAGAAACACCCCATCTTTTCTTCGATATGACTTTCGTTGTCGAATTACAACGGCTGGATGGACTAAGGAGCAAAAACAAGGCAGCAGTTATTACCTGGTGAAGCCCTAGCACAGCATAAAAAGTATGCAGCCTTCACCACTAGGTTCCCATCACCTACCGCAAGGCGAAAATTCAATGCAACCCACCACCCTTTAACACCCATCGTATTTGTGCAGAAATAGGTATTCCTTCCCAAGGATAATTCCAAAATATAAACTTAAGCACTGCCCACTACCCTCTTATCTAACAAACTAGGACCACCACAGAAGTCGGGGCTCAGCTGATAGCATTTGTCTTGTGTGCAAAGGTGATGCTGGAGTGTGCACTCTACTGACAGCACATCACACCAGCATCAGATGTGGTGGACATGCCCACACTCTTAACGGAGAATGAGTCCTTCACAACAGTCTCTTAGAGGGCTTGCCCTACAAACATTAAATACAGCCAGTAATAATGTATCGAAGAGTCTACACAGCTAACATACCCAAAGAGAACCTATTACTATGCCTGATGTGTGTTACCCTGAACTTCCCAACTGATGCCCTGCGTACTATATAGTAAGGTACAGTGACAGCACACTATTCCTAAGGACAGGATGTTTTCTTTAGACTTTATGTGTACAGAAATGACACACCATCCATTCTGTTACTTTGCCTATTGATGAAGTAGCTCCACTTAAAAAGCTTAATCTTTGATTTATCCCAGGTTGTCCTTTAACCACCTCTGCAAACAATGGCATTTTTACTTTAAGTATGCATTAGAGGCTTTTCCAGCATGTATTAATGGCTCAAACCCTAGAACACAGTGCAGGTACTTTAGGAAACTGCACACCACTCAATGATCCAAGCACCTGCCAATTACTCATTTATGTCCATTAACACAGGGAAAAACAAACCCACATCACTTTGGGACCTTAATGACATCAGACAGGACACATCTCTTCAAAGCCTAAAAGCTGGGTTTCTTATACCAACTGCTTTGTGTTCGAGAATGGATCAAGGCCTTGCACACCAGACCAAATGCTCTTAGTAGTGAGTTGCCCATGCAAGTCTAAAACTCAGAATCATTCTGCCTAATTCTCCAGAGGAGCGGGAATGAAGTCCTCTGGTACCTAGCCTGGCTTCCATTTTTACTGCATAATTAGAACTAAGCTAGAGGTCATCTCTTTAAAAGCCCCCTCTCCTGCATATTCAACTCTAAGCACCATCTTATGTGCAGAATAGGACTGTATTTCCAGAGAGATTCTGACTACCTTTAAAGTCATAGATTGGGGGTGGGGGATTAAGTACATTGACCAAGTCTCCCACCTGACACCCACCTACAAAAGCACCGGAGATTCCTAACTCTGATGAAAACTCAGGGTGTCTGCACCAGTGGGGCAGACAACAGTACATCTAGCTGTTATCCGACCCACAAAGTAAGGGGCGTGTGCTCTACTCTTCCCTGACAGCTTCCAGAGCCACCAACCAGACCCTGGACGTGTTCTGAGAAGAGGACCAGCCCTTGCCGATACATCCTTGTCTAAAGTTTAGCCACACATCACCATTCCCTCAAGAAGCATGAAGGGGAACAACAACAACAAAAATAGATGACCTTTCATTTTTTTTCTGGCTTTTTTGTTTGTTTGTTTTGTTTGGAGACAGGGTTTCTGTGTAGCCCTGGCTGTCCTGGAACTTGCTCTATAGACCAGGCTGTCCTCAAACTCATAGATCCACCATCTCTGCCTTTGAGCGATTGTATTAAAGGTATGTGACACCACCGCCGCCGGCAGCACAGTGCTGCTATAATACAACATCACAGCCCCACATGGCATATTTGTACTATCCTGCAGAACTTCCCTGGAAAAAAAGTCCACTCAAGTGGGGGGTTCGAAGACTTGTGCTTTTTAAGTCATATACCTATGGGAACACTATTTGGGGTTGTCCATCACTCCCCGTTTATTGCTGTCACAAAAAGAAACATGCCTGTGGTGACAGGAGCCTTTAAAGCAGCGCTTGTCTCATCCACACACGAACACACCCATCAGTATGACCATGTGCACGGGCAGCTAGGGACAGGGGAATGATGAACCTTGCCAGGCGAGGGGCAGGTTAAATAGCAGACATCCGAGCGTACAGTACAGAAGAACCTGTCTAGGAAAACAGGATGTTCCATAAACCAAAGCAGTTGGTCCCGTGCCTGTAAGCCCAATCCTGAGGCCCAGCTCTTTCTTTCAAACCTTGTCACCAAAGGTCCCCCAACAGCAGGAAGAGAGGCACCGATCAACAGCCTATGAACGTAATGTCACGTAGAGGTTTTTGGCGACCACAAAATTTACCTCCCTTTCCGACACACGGAGAATGCCAACTGCTTTGAGCACTCACCCTTTTTTCTTAGCTCTGGTTTGCCTTTCTTAACCGTGGCCATCACCATGTCTCCCACACCAGCAGCAGGAAGTCTGTTTAGCCGTCCCTTGATTCCCTTCACAGAGATGATATACAGATTTTTGGCTCCTAGGGAAAATGAATCAAATATAAAAGAAAAACTCTGTCTACATGTAAAAGGGCAACATTTTCAGTTTGGGGTCATGTTGGGCCACACTGCCCAAAGAAACAAAAGCGAGTTCCTAAATACTTCCCGAGCCCCTCACACTCACTAACCAGAAGAGCAGTCTTTCACAAGTATCTTGTCACAACACCGATTGAAGTAAACAACACACCATGTTGGCACTTCACCCAAAAGTGGTGTTTTCACTCTGCCCCTTCTTGACGGCTCAATGGGTCACTAGCAAAAGGCCCACTGAGTGCTTTTAAAAGGGGGGATCGCGACGGGCACAGCACCAGACCTCACCTGTGTTGTCAGCACAGTTGATCACAGCTCCTACCGGAAGACCCAGGGAGATCCGGAATTTCGCTCCGGAGGACCCACCACGTCCTGCGTGGAGGGAAAGACACAAGGGTTAATGGCTGTTTCCAGGGCTCCTAGTCCCCATCACAGCCCCAAACTATACAAGACTAGACTATCCCCGGCTGCCCCCCATATTACCATCCTCCTGTAGAGGATAAGGGGATGGAACGACTCCATTCTCGCCTTAACTTTTACACCCGGGAAAGGCGGGCCAACCTCACAGGCTCCGTCCAGCCCCACGCTCCGCTCCTGCCAGCTCAAGGCCCCAACTCGGCCGTCTTCCTCCCGGGGCTTTCTAAAGCCTCCGCGGCGCCCATCCTCTCCCTCTCCGGCCCGAGGACGGCAAAGCACCGCCGCCGCACGGAGCTGTCGCCACAGAAAAGACCGGGCGCCCCGCGCGGCGGATGCCAGCGGATTCCCCCCAAACCCGAATGCTCACCTCGCTTCGACATCTTGGATGCCCGGAAAGAGTCAGAAAGGAAGTAAGTACAAGGGACACTGGGATATGAACTGGAAGCCCCGCCCAGTCAGCCACGTGACCGGACCTGCTCCCACCCGTCTCTTTCCGCCGCGTCGCAGCTAAATGACGCACAACCGTGGGCCTCTTCGCGGCATCCGGGAGTTGCAAACTGTGGTTTCAATTTGTAGACGCAAATGAGTTTGCTTCGCTTTCCAGCAGCCTCGGAAGTAACTGGAGACGTAGACAACATCGTTTCTTGTCTTTATTAATTGCCTCAACCGCTTCTTTCGAGCTTCGTTGCTAAGCACGTCTCCGGATACCAGGAATTCAAAAATAATTCGTGCACCGAGCGTGGTGGTACTCTCTGATAATCCCAGGGTTGGAAACTAAGGCAGGAGAATTTCCGCGATTTCGACGTCAGGCTGAGTTACCCAGTGAGGTCCTTTTTCAGAACAAATAGCTACATAAATAAAAATGAATTGCTCTGTAAGGATTCCCAAAGAACAGACAAAGCTGGGGAAAGAGCGAGCTCAGAATGGTTTCATTAGGTTGTGGAACAATGGCTGCAGAGCGCTTACAAATCGCACAGTGTGTTTGGTATTTTTCAAAGTGAAGAAAGAATACATTCCCCCCCGCTTTCTCGAAACAGGGTTTATTTGTGTAACCTTAGCTGTCCAGAAACTCGCTCTCCGGACCAGTCTGGCCTCGAACTCACAGATCAGAGATCCACTTGCCTCTGCCTCCCAAGTGCTGGGATCAAAGGCATGCGCCACCATCACCCATCACAATACTTTTTCTTAATGACAGTGTACACAACTGAAGTCAGACTATACACAGCTATCAGTGAACGATTGGCTCGGATGCATTTTACAGATGTAACAAATTTCTAAATAAAGTTTAAATATAGTATACTTTATATTTATAGTATAATCAAAAAGAACATGTTTTAATTTGTTAATATTAACCACCTTTTTATTGCCTCAACTTCTCCCCATTTTCATGGCCTCTTTCCTTCTGTTGGTTGGTACACTCATTCAAATATGTGTTGAAAACTTAGGCCAGCAGATTACATGAGGGGATTACAAGATTACAAGATTGCCTTTATGGATTTTACCGTCTGTTAGGGTAGAGGTTGGTGGCAGGTATTAGATACTAAATAACTGAAATAGTTTTGAAAATTGCAGTAGTTTATTAAGTGGAACAAAGAATTGTGAAGAAAGAACAGTAAGGGGGGCTGGAGAGATGGCTCAGCGGTTAAATGCAATGAGCACTCTACCAGAGGACTGAGGTTCAATTCCCAGCACCTACACAGCAGCTCATAACTGTCTGTAACTCCAGTTCCAGGAGATCTGGCACCCTCACACAGACATACACCAGCGTATACAAAAGAAAAAAAGAAGAGTAAAGGTTCGGAAGGTGGAGAGGCAGGTTGTAATGGAAGCATTAAGGCCTGATGGCTCAGGTTTGTAATTCTACATATTAAGAAGCTATGCAAGAGGATCCCAAGTTCAAGGGCACTCTGGGAAATGTAGAAAGACCTTGTCTGAAAATATAAAGTAAGAAAAATGGCTGGAGGTATATCTCAGTGGTGGAGCAAATGCCAAGCAAGATTCTAAGGCCAGTCCCAAATATTGAAAAAAAAGGGGGGAGGGGAGGATTCCTTTTTGCTTTCTATTTGTATGTGTGTGTGTGTGTGTGTGTGTGTGTGTGTGTGTGTGTGTGTGTGATGTAAAATTATGGCCAGAAAAACCGCTCCATGAATAAAAGGGCTTGTCACATCAGCCAGACCACTAAACCCATGTAAAAGTGGAAGGAGTGAACCAATTCCATAAAGTTTTCTTCTGACCCTCCTCCCCCCACAGCATGGCACATGCTTTATTTATAAGCCACATTAATTATTTATAAGCAACAATAATAAAGTTTAGAATATCAAACAGTTGTAGGTCACTTGCAAGTTCTAAGGCAGGAAAGTACCTAAAACGTGACTAGCAAGGAATCTGGGTGCAACAGAGAGGCAGGAGCAAGAAGTAACCAAAGGAAATAATGATCAATGATTTTGAAAGCATAATTAAGTACAGAATGGTGGAATGTCTGAAGTCCCAGGACTTAGGAGGCAGTGGAGGAGGGTGGCTGGGAATTCGAAGCCAACTTGTGCTATCCTACAATTCCCTGTCTCAGAAAGGAAGGAAAGAAGGAAGGAAGGAAGGAAGGAAGGAAAGAAGGAAGGAAGGAAAGATGGGGTAAACCAGAACAGTGACCCAATAGTTAAGAGTGTTTACACCTTTTCCAGAGGACCTGGCTCTGTTCCCAACACACACACAGCAGTTCACAACCATTTGTGACTCCAGTTCCAGGGGCTCTGACACTCTTTTTTTGGCTCTGTGGGCATCAGGCAAGTATGTAGTGCACATATTCACATGCAGGAAAACACTCATACACATAAAAATCCAAGGAATGGAAGATTATGAAAAGAGTAATGGAACCAGATCATGGAGAGATTGGCTTGCTGCTGTAGAAATGTGGTATTTACCGAGAGAAATCGGAAAGCGTGGCCTGATTCCAAGGCAAAATAGGAACACGATCTAACCATTAAAGTCTGAGCAGAGGAAGGTTGCTACGGAGTCACTGTTCACGAAAGAAGTGCTTGATTTGGATTTAAGTGACAGCAGGAGAATTCACGCGATGGAGTGAGATTCTAGATTCATTTTGGAGATAAAACCAAGCTATGTGGAATGTGAAAGAAACAAGTCGTGATGTGTCTAAGGCCCTGAGGCATCCTGGACACCGGACGACTGGACACGTTACCATCCACCGACATGGAGAGGACATGAGAAGGTTCTGGATCTCTGTCTCACTGTTCTTAGGAACAGTCCTTCGGGTTAGGGCTAACACCACTGTGATAACTAGGAAAAAGTGAGCATTACTTTTTTCTGATTCTCAGGCACTCAGATTTAATCACCAAGGTCTTGACTTGACTCTTCCTGAACTATTTTCCAGGCTTCCCAAGGTTTGCTTTTGATTCAGCAGTTTCTAAGCAGTCTAATCTCAGCCTCCCATTGCTTGAAACTCTGTGGTAGCCTCTCTGGTTCTCGTAGACCGAAGTCTAAGGTTCTGTCTTAGTTACTGTCTATGAAGAGACAGCATGACCAAGGCGAATTATAAAAGAAAGCATTTAAGTGGTGGCTGGCTTCCCATCAGAGGGTAAACCCATGACTGTCATGGTAGGGAGCACGGCACGAGAACCTGAGGCAGCTGAGGTTTGACATCTCACCACAAGTTGGAGATGGAGAACAAGAGACTAACTAGGCCTGGTAGGAGCTTTTAGAACGTCCAAGCATACCCTGAGGGACACACCTCCTGCAACAAGGCCACACTCCCAACCCTTCCCCAAACTGTTCCCCACCAACTAGGAACCCAGCATTCAAATATAAAAACCTGTGGAAGAAGCTGGACGGTGGTGGCACATGCCTTTTTTTTTTTTAATTTTTTCATGATTTATTTATCTTTATTTTATGTGCACTGGTGTGAAGGTGTCAGATTCCCTGGAACTGGATTTTCAGACAGTTGTGAGCTGCCATGTGGGTGCTGGGAATTGAACCCGGGTCCTCTGGAAGAGCAGCCACTGCTCTTAACCACTGAGCCATTTCTCCAGCCCCGGCACATGCCTTTAATCCCAGCATTTAGGAGGCAAGTGGATCTCTGTGAGTTTGGGGCCAGCCTGGTCTACAAGAGCTAATTCAAAAAAGACAAGGTCTTTCATAATTTGCTCCATAAGTTGTCCGTATAGCCTTGAGGTCACTCTTGTGACCCAGGCAGGACTTGAATATGTAATCCTCCTGGTTCAGATAGTAGTTGGAATTATTGAACTGTGCCACAATGCTCAGCTTTTTTTTTTTTTCAAGACAGGATTTCTCCGTGTAATAGCCCTAGCTGTCCTGGAACTAACTCTTGTAGACAAAGTTGGCCTTGAACTCACAGAGATCCACCTGTCTCTGCCTCCTGCGTTCTGGGATTAAAGGTGTGCGCCACCATCACCCGGTCTCTTAATTTTTTTTTGAGACAGAATCTCATTGTGTATCCCTGGCTACAAAGTATTTTCTCCACAATCATTTGAGAGCCATTATGTTGGGAAGAGAGATCTTAGGAACCGAGCACAGGGGTGATAAATGAAAAATGAGTGTGACTTGCTCCCTGAGACTAGAGAAAATTTAAACAGAAAAATAAATATCTAAAACGGAGGCTGGAATCCACCAGTATTCTTTTGTATTAGCCATCTTCTCTGTCCTCCAGTTCTCCTTCCTCCTCTCCTTAATCACCCCCTTCTTCATTAATGTCCTCCAATTCTTCTCCACGATCATCATCTTCTGCTTCTCCTTCTTCATTATCTCATCAGCAACCAAATAGTTTTGCAAGGGATTTGAACAAATGTCACATTTTTTTGAGACAGGGTCTCTCTGTGTACCTCTGACTATGTAGACAAGGATGGCTGTGCTGGAACTCACCCTAGACCAGGCTGGCCTCTAACTCACAGAGATCCACCTGCCTCTGCCTTCGGACTGCTGGGATTAAATGTGTTAGCCACTGTCTTAGGGTTATTATTTCTGTGATAAAACAACATGACCAAAAGCAAATTGGGGAGGACAGGGTTCCACATCACTGTTCATCACTGGAGAAAGTCAAAATAGGAACTCAAGCAGGGCAGGAACTGGAGTCAGGAAGTGATACAGAAGCTATGGAGGGGTACTGTTTACTGGCTTGCTCTTTATATCTGGCTCAGGCTGCCTTCTCATAGAACTAGGCCCGCCAGCTCAGGGATGGCAGCACCCACTATGGGCTGGGCCATCCCCAGTCAGTCACTAATTAAGAAAATGCCCGAATGACTTGCCTACAGCTTGATTTTATAAAGACATTTTCCTGGAACTCACCTGTAGACCAGGCTGGCTTTGAACTTTTATAGATCTGCCTGATGTGATGAAGCCTTTTTCTTAATTGAGGTCCCCTCCTTTCTGGTGATTTAGCCTGTGTCAAGTTGACATAAAACTATCCAACACAAAACCTGTCAGTGGTGGCGCACGCCTTTAATCCCAGCACTCGGGAGGCAGAGGCAGGCGGATCTCTGTGAGTCCGAGGTCAGCCTGGTCTACAGAATGAGTTTTAGGACAGCCAGAGCTAAACAGTGAAATCCTGCCCCGAAACAACAACAACAAAAAACCTATCCAGTCAAGTTGTTTGACTGCCAAATATCACCTTTGATGACCTCTTCTAACTCACCTGCCCCTTCACAGAATGGCTGGTAAACCAGGTAAAGAAGTTGTCTGATGCTTCATGCTACCTACCTCTTCCTGTTGGCTTTATTCGGTGTCTGACTTGAATGTTTTGTCAAATCCTTTCCAGACTTTTATTTCCGTGCATTTTGAAGATGGATCACCACTCTCATCTGGATTAAGTTCTTTGGAGAGATCTTTTCTTTTTAAAATTTCTTTTCTGGTTTTTCCAGGCAAGGTTTCGAGGCCAGCCTGGCCTACTGGTCTACAAAGTGAGTTCCAGGAGAGACAGAGCTGTTACAGAAAGAAGTCCTGTCTCAAAAAAACAAAAACAAAAACCCACAAAAAAGCAACAACGAAAACCCAAACAAACAAAAACTGTAAATAAACTGAAAGGTCAGACACACAGGATGCTTTCAAACAGAATGAATATCTCCATTTGAAAGCAAAACAAAAGGTATGTGACACATCCACCCTAAACCACCATCTCAGAACCAACTTAAGGCTCCTCAATCAAACCACAGGGTGCTGGAGCCGTAGAAAGACCATTCCCCGGAGGCAGTGCCAGGCACTTGAGTACTAGGAGATCATGTTGGCACTGCATGCCCATCTCGGGGGCTCCTCTGGTGAAAAGTGGACTTTCCCAGGCTGTAGTGGTACATGCTTTTAATCCCAGCCCTTGGGAGGCAGAGGCAGGTGGATCTTTGTGAGTTTGAAGCCAGGCTGGTCTACAAGAGCTAGTTCCAGGACAGGCTCCAAAGCTACAGAGAAACCCTGTCTTGAAAAAAAAAAAACCCCACAAAGAAAAAACATAAATCAAGGCTTTTTTTTCTATGTTTGTTTTGTCCTGGGATTAAAGGCATGTGCTTTCCTGCCTACTCCTAACACACTTTTAAAAGGAATTGGTGAAAACACCAGGGAGGCAAGTGACATCAAAGTGGGAAACCTCTTGGATAGTCCTGGAATGTTTTCTGATGACATTCTTAGCCTTTGATTGGTGTTCCTATATTCCAGAAGGATTTGCCTAATAGTCACAAGGATGTTAGGTCATTCATAGACATCTGTAATTAGAGGGTAATCCTCTACTTAGGGGATGAGATAGCCCAAGATAATATGACTTGGGACCTGCTACATTCCTGTTGATGTCCACCCCACCCCCAGACAGGGTTTCTCTGTAGTTTTGGCTGTCCTGAAACTAGCTCTGTAGACCAGGCTGACCTTGAACTCATAGAGATCCACCTGCCTCTGCCTGCTGAGATTGCTGAGATCAAAGGTGTACCAACCCCTTTTTTTTCCAGACAGAGTCTCAGGTATCCCAGGTTGACTTTAAACTCACTAGACTTGAACTCCTGGTCCTCCTGCCTCTGATTTCCAAGTGCTGGGATTATAGATGTGTACCACAAAGCCCAGCTTTTCAGTGATGTGTGTTTGTTTAAGACTGGAACTTACATTTCTTGATTCCTTTCCTTCCCTCCAACCCTCCTATATACTGCTCCCTTTGGAATTCATTGCCTCTTTTTTCATTGTTATTGTATGCATATGTATATTTGTATATACGTTAATTTTTCTAAATATAGCCTGTCTCACCCATATAATGTTATTTTGTGCATATGTTTTTAGACTTACCATTTGGAACTGGACAACCAATTGTTATACTTGTCCCTGGGGAGAACCAGCTCTCCTGCTTCTAGCTTCACTCAATTGCCCGACATTCTTTTTTTGTTGTTGTTGGTTTTTGTTTTGTTTTGTTTTGTTTTGTTTTTGTTTTTTGAGACAGGGTTTCGCTGTAGCTATCAAGCCTATCCTGGAACTAGCTCTTGTAAACCAGGCTGGCCTCGAACTCACAGAGATCCACTTGCCTCTGCCTCCCGAGTGCTGGGATTAAAAGAGTGCGCCACCAGTGCTTGGCTCTGACATTCTTTATGTAGGATTGAGGACTTGTGGGTTTTTCCCTGTCCAGTTGGCATATTCATTGATGTTGTCCTTGTCCAGCTCACTTTGGGTGGTCATGTTGTTGAGACTTTATGGATGTAGCTTCTGATGTTACTAGGTGACACAATCTCACAGCAAATTCTCTGGTCCTCTGACTCTTACAATCTCTCATCCCCTCTTCTGCAGTGTTCCCTGAGACCTAGGTGCAGGGGTTGTTCTGTAGCAAGGAAATGCATCCTAAGGTTCACAGTGAACCAGGCAGAGCGCCAAGCAAGGACTTTGGAGAACACAAAGGATGCCAAGTGATCCGGTAGTCAATAAACACACATAGACAGATTGTAGCCATTAGGCCTGGGCTCCACAACTCTGCATTTTGATTGGTGGTGTTTTCTGTAATGGTCTCTATTGCAATAGAAGTTTGATTGGGGTGAAGACTACATTTATTGGGTAAAAATCGGTTAGACCACTGGCCTAGCATGACCCAAACCTCCTGCTTCTGTCTCCCGAGTCCTGAGATTATAAAGCACACACCACCACTGCCCATCTTGAAGTACTTCTTACGTGGAACACATAGCTTGTCCAATATTTTAAGTTGCATTTAAAATGCACGTGTGTGTGTGTGTGTGTGTGTGTGTGTGTGTGTGTGTGTGTGTGTAAGCCTGAAGACAGCTGTGGGAACTGATTCTCTACTCATGCTACGTGGACCTCAGGGACTGAACTCAGGTTGTCAGGTCTGGTAGTAAACACCTTTACCTGTTGAGCCGTCTCACCCACCCCAAGTCCAGGTGGACTGTGAGTACTGGATCGCTTTGCATCCTTTGTGTTCTCCAAAGTCCTTGCTTGGCGTCCTGCCTGGTTCACTGTGAACCTTAGGATGTATTTCCTTGTCAATCTACAAGCTACGTAACTTCAATTACAGGATTGCTCTGTGATTGCACTCAGTGGCTGAGTGTCGTTGAGAAAAAGCATGTTTGTGTCTCTCTGCCCACCTCTCAAAGATTTGTCTGGCGTTCCTAGACCTCTGCCCAAGTATGTCCATCTTGTTCCTTTCCAAAACGATCACCATATGGCTTCTCGTGTCTTGAACTTCCCAGGCTCTCTCTTCTTCCTCCTCTCAGCTGAAGAGAGCGCCCGCCCGTTCCTTTCTGCAGAAAGCAGTTGCAGGGCGTGATGGTAGACAGTAACCATAGGGGACCTAAACTGGTAGGGTTGCCAACTCCCGTGCTGGAAATACACACAGCGGGGCTGGAGAGATGGCTCAGTGGCTAAGAACACTGATTGCTCTTCTAGAGTTCAATTCCCAGCCCCCACATGGCAGGTCACAGCTATCTGTAGCTTCTGTTCTAAGGGATCTGACGGCTTCATACAGGCAAACACCAATACATGTGAACTGAAAAATAAAAGTAATTAAAAATCTTTAAAAAAAAGAGAATATCCTGAAGCCGTGGTGGCCCTTGCCTTCAACATCTGCCTTAAATGTCCATCCAATGTCTCTATTCTGTATATAGCTTAGTGGTGGAAACTTACATGGCATGCTGAACTCCTGAGCTCAATCCCCGGTGTCACCAAGAGTAAAAACATTGAGTCTCTCTCTTCCTTCCCCTTCCCCTTTCTCTCAATAAATTCTCCACTTCAAAAAAAAAAAAGAGTAAAAACATTGAATACACACACACACAGAAGGGGGTGTGTTCCCTTTGTATGGTTGCTTTTATATTGAGCCTGTTCCCTGTGACACCAGAATATGGCAAGGAGCCATGCATTTATCGTTTTCTCTTGAATGAGACTTTTTTTTTTTTTTAAATTCGAGACAGGGTTTCTCCGTAGTTTTTGGTGCCTGTCCTGGAACTAGCTCTTGTAGACCAGGCTGGCCTCGAACTCACAGGGATCCACCTGGCTCTGCCTCCCGAGTGCTGGGATTAAAGGCGTGCACCACCACCGCCCGGCATGAATGAGACTTCTATAATTGCTGTTGTTGAGGCAGGGTCGAACGATGTAGCCCACACTAGCCATCTTTTTCCTCAGCCTTCAAAGCGCTGGCATTACAGGTTTGACCCACCACATCTGGCTGAGATTTTTCAAAAAGATGTTTTTTTTTTGTTTTTGTTTTTGTTTTTTTAAGATCTATTTATTAATTTTGTATATAACATTCTACTTGCATGTGTCCCTGCAGACCAGAAGAGGGCACCAGATCTCATTACAGACGGTTGTGAGTCAACATGTGGTTGCTGGGAATTGAACTCAGAATCTCTGGAAGAACAGCCAGTGCTCTTAACCCCTGAGCCATCTCTCCAGCCCCCTGTTTTTGTTTTTTTAATTAACATTTTTTACATTCATTACGTGTGAGTTGTTTGAGTGTTTAGGTCAGAGTGGAAGTCAGAGAACAACGTGCAAGAGTTGGTTCTCTACTTCTACTACATGGGTTCTGATGAATGAGCTCAAATTATCAGGCTGAATAGCAAGTACCTTTCTTTGAACGATTTTGTCGGCTCCCCAAAACAGGGTATGTGTGTTTGTGTTAGGATCCAATCCACAGCCCAGAGCTTCAATATTCTAGGTTACTTTATCATTGAGTTCATCCTTAGCTCCAAAGAGAAATGCTTGGCTTTTTATTTTCTTACATATTTTATCCTTCCTGTCTTTCTTTGTGTTTCTCTTTGTCTCTGTCTACTGTAGCCCAGGCTGACCTCGAACTCATTACGTAGTTGAGGCTGGCCTTTCTGACGCTCAAAGTGCTGGCATTACAGATCTGTGCCGTCACACCTAGACACCTTGAAATCAAACCTCACGAGACTGATCTTGGATTTTCTTGTTGCCGACCCAGCACAGGGTCTGGTGTCATCTGTCAGGCAAGCCCCCGCCACTGAGCCACACCCCAGGGCTCAGGGTACAGAGCTGTATAACACTTGTCTAGAACTCACTAACCTTTGTATAACTGAAACAGTTTCTTCTTTCTCTCTGTCCCAGACCCTACTAACCACTATTCCCTTTCTACTTCTGTGTTTCTCTGCATACCTTGTAACTGGAATCATGCAGTGTCTGGATCTCCCTCTCTCTCTCCCCCCACCCCCACAGGGTCTCCCTATATAGTCTGTCTAAGGTCCTTAAAATCCACCATGTTGCATATTGCAGAATGTCTTTGCTGAGACTAAAAACACTGTATAGGATGTTTCTCCAGCTCCACTTGCCTCCCCATAAATCTCTGTATTAGTCTCAGTGATGATGTAAACTCTCTTCATTTAAGCGGCCTCACACATTCCCATTCATTTTATATAAAATCCATGATTCTTGCTTTGGCCTCAGGCATTCACACTCCACCATCCTGGCTACTTTACCTCCCCCACAGCTGGGTCTCGCCGTGTGACCCTGGTTGACCTCGAGCTTCCTCTGTAGACCCAGCTGGCCTGGAATTCAGAGATCTTCCTGTCTCTGCCTTCTGGATTCTGAGATTAAAGACGTGTGCCACCTGATACTGCAGCTCTTGAATTGTTCTTCCCTGGCTAACCTTTTTCAGCGTTAAGGACTGCCCAGTGGTCATTCCCTCTGCCTAGAGTTCTGATCTTAACTATTCTGTTTTGTTTTGTTTTTCAAGACAGGGTTTTGCTGTAGTTTTAGAGCCTGTCCTGGAACTAGCTCTTGTAGACCTTCTGGTCTTATTGCTGCCAAATTGCTAGCCTAGCTTTCCACACAGCTGGGAAGGTGCCATTTTAATGGTAAAGTGCTTGCCACCTCATGTGACGTCTGGATTTGATTCCCATCACACTAAGTAAAGGAAAGAAGAAAAAGTCCTTACATAGCTACCCAAGTCGAAGCAACCCTCTGGTACTCTCCTAAGAATCTTGCTTTTAGTATTATTTACTTATTGGTGGAGTTTTGCTATTCAGTCATGGCTGAACTAAGCACTAAACACACCGGGCAGCACTACCACTAGCTGGACATGTCTTTTTTTTTTTTTTTTAACTGTTTCTCCTTACCACTACTTAGTACTTTTTCCTGGGGGGTGGGTTTCAAGACAGGGTTTCTCTGTGTAGCCCAGGCTGTCTTGGAACTCACTCTGTAGACCACGCTGGCCTCGAACTCAGAGATCCATCTGCCTCTGCCTCCGGAGCATGGGGAGTACACGCAAGCGCTGATGCCACCACCACCCTGGCAAATATTTATGTTAATTCATCTGTGCATTTATTTCTAGTCTGTCTCTGCTACATTGTGAACTCAGAGAGAGCTAGGACCATTCTATATTCTAGTTCAAAGTTTGTTCTGCTTCTTGAGACAGTGACTGACACACTGAGTGTTCTAAGACTCAAAAGAGGGCAACCATCTGTAAACTACAAATGCCTCTCAGTGTGTGGTCTGTTTGAGGTGGCATTTGTATTATGGGGGGAGTCTTTCAATACTGTTTTGCAGGAGAAAGATAAATGATTGGAGATTGGATAAAGTATTAAGTCTAGCAAAAGAAGCTTGCATTTCAGGTCAGATGGAGTTACCTTATGAAACCCTGCTTTAAAAAAAGAAATAAAGGAGTTTGCAACCTAAATTCATGTTTTTAAACTGCTAGTGTGCGGGGCAGTGGGGGTGCATGCCTTTAATCCCAGCACTCGCGAGGCAGAGCAGGAGGATCTCTGTGAGTTCAAGGCCAAACTGGTCTACAGAGCTAGTGTTACACAGAGGAAACCCAGTCTAGGAAAAAAATTTGGTTTTAGTTCCTTTTTTTTTAAAAAAAAAAAAGATGTATGCCTTTTTATTGGTTAAATTAAATGTCACTTAGCAAAAACATGCTACTTTTAAAAGTATAGACAAGTCTCAAAATGAAAAGTATGCAAGTCATGTAAAAAGATTTTTCTAAGCTCTTACCAGCAGAGGGGGTATAGCTCAGTGGTAGAGCATTTGACTGCAGATCAAGAGGTCCCCGGTTCAAATCCGGGTGCCCCCTTAATGCCATTACCTATTTTTCATATATATATATATATATAATTTCTTTGCAATTCAAAAATCTCGTCTACCCTTCAAAATTTCCTCATCAGAATGTTCCTGGTACTCCAGAATCAGCAATCCTGCCGCTCTTCTAATGGGCTCTAGAGGCAGTCACATCTTTCTCTTTCTTTTTTTGGGCCACAAGGGTGTGAGGTGTGAAAGCAGTATTTTACCTAATTTATCTCCTGACCCAAAAGACAAAGGATAAATCCAGATGCAGAATGTTTATATACTTGTTTAAGATGTGTTACAGCTTGGTGCGGCTGTACATGCCTGTTAATCCCAGCCCTTAGTGGCAGTCATCGGAGCATGAGGATCAGATTTCAAGGGAGTTTAAACTTAGCCAGGGCCCGTATATCAAAATTAAGGCCAGCCTGGGCTACATGACATTCTGTATGGAGGGGAGAAGAAAAGACACGATCAAAAGATATAAAAATGAGAACCTTCTTCACTGAGAAGTTGAAGCCTGAAAAGTACAATTTTGAGCCCAGTGCCTGGGAAGCTGGGAAGCTGGGAAGCTAGAAGCACAAGTCAGGTATTTCTCGGCTTTCCCCTGCAGCTCTGTTCTATCCCCTTTCTGTTCAGCCCAGCAGAGAACCGCGGTGGGAACTGGGAGGCAAAAAATGCACGACAGTATTCCCCTGGGGTCCTGGGATGACACAACCAGATTCCGTGTTTGAAATACCACAGCCGCACCCTGACCCAGGCAGCACGCCTCTGCATGTCTCTTTTTCCTATTTTTGGGCAAAACCTAGTAGAGGGGGCTGCCTTTGATCCCCTCTTCTCACAGAGATTTCTTCCAGTCCAGATACCTTAAGCCAAACACTCGGCGGATGAACACCTGTCCCCATTTTGAGGATTTAAAACCCGATGACTTTGTAGGAACACTCCAGTGATCCTCAGAGTGGTCCTCGGGTCCCTGAGTGCCTCACCTGGAAAATCTGTCAAAGTTAACTGGCAAGGCCTCACTCCAGGTCTACACAGTCGGAAACCGGGGATGTTTTAATGAGCCTTCCAGATCACTTTGGAGCACGCCCGAGTTTGAAAACCACCGCATTAATTCATATTTCTTGGCTTTGGGATCCTACTCCTTGGCTCTGTAGAGAGCTGATGGGTGCGCATCTGCGGGTTTCACGTTCTGGAAGCGCTTTTACTCGGTCCCCATCACCAAGCAACAGGGAAGCCTGAGAAGAACGGAGAATAGTAAAGAGCACAGGATGAAAGAGACAGGAGAAAAGAAAGCTTAGGTTGGAGAAGGGCGACGTCTGTGAGTTTCCCTCTCCTGACCTACCCTTGCCCTCTCGGGACACAGAACGCCAACCTGGGGAGTGAACTTGACTCCTGAACCCAAAGTGTGGAACCACCCAATCAAAACCCTCAAGGGTACCCTGGGCAGAAATTACCACTTGGGCGCCAGTCAAATGAGGACGTGTTCCTGACAGATGTACGTAAATACGCCGCATTCTCTGCGTACAAGGCAAAAGGAAAGTTTTCTGCTTAGACTGTAAAATTAACAGTAATATTAATCTTTTTTTTACACATTTTAACCCAGGATTGGAATCAAGATCACATTTGAAATGATAAATGTTTTTGTTTGGCCATTAAAAGGCTCCGAGGGGGCACCCGGATTTGAACCAGGGACCTCTTGATCTGCAGTCAAATGCTCTACCACTGAGCTATACCCCCGCGCCGCAACATAGTTTGGAGCAAATTCTTTTCAGTAGTAAGATACTGTTGCAGTTGCTACATGGATGTTATAAGGGTAAGGGAAAAGAATGAAAGAGAAAAGAGGATCAAGCTAAAAGTAGAGGATGCCTGGATCCTAGGAACCCCAGAAATGCTGCAGTTCAGAGGCGTAGTGAGGGTGAACACCCGGACGCGCTGAGTCCAAAGGGAAAGGGGCAGGTACCAATGTAGGAGAGGACGTGGGCCGGAAGGGAACTAGCTGGGGCACGGGGCGGGGCAGGTGGGGTTCCCCGCAGGTTCACCCTGGGTACCCACTGGTATAAAGAAAGTCCCCGAATCTGGAGAATCCGTATCATTCCCACCCTCGTCGGGTGCGTGGGGTCGGCTCTCTCACGGGAGATCGGGCTTTGCCGCAGTGGTGTACGTGTCTTCAACGGGGGAAGGGCCGTGGCCAGGGGCTGCCGTCAGTCGGGGAACCTAGGGACTTAGCGGCTTCAGCACCCACGTCCTGCAGCCCTCCCCGGAACCCGCCCCCACGCAGCCCCACGTCTCCCGGGGAGCGCGCCTCGTCGCGCGCGCCCCTTTCCGCGCCCGGGCGCGTCCCCGCCCCAGCCAGTGCAGCCCCTCCTCCCCACCGTGTTTATTAGGGGAAGGAGGGCGGAGGCGGAGGCCAGTTCCCCAGTTCCAGTCGCCGTCGCCTGCAGTTGCAGCCGCCGCCTCCAAACCGCTCGCCCAAGGAAAAGGGAACGCGCGCGATCTCGGGCATCCCCGCCCCAGTCTTTCTCCGGAACCATGAACCCTAACTGCGCCCGGTGCGGCAAGATCGTGTATCCCACGGAGAAGGTGAACTGTCTGGATAAGGTGAGCTCCGGCAACCGGCGCCGCGGGCTAGGCAGTTCCAGTGCCGCTCCCAATCGGGGAAGGAAAGAGGGACGAGGTCCTTGTGGGCTCTTCCCTGTGATTCCCTTAGCAGGGAAAGAAGGCGGGAGGTGACTTGGGGTGCGGGGACAGACCCCAGTCTGGAACCTGAGAAATCTAAGGCGAGGCGGTGGGCAGCCACCGCTGGAGAAGGGCTCTGTGCATTGGGGCTGAGAGGGCTGGGAGGGCGGGAGGGCACCAGGGAACCAGGATCGCTGGGGTGTGTGCTGGAGGTTAGAGGTGCAGTCCCGCCCCCCCGGGGCCGGGAGTGAGAGAGGAGACGGCCGCTCCCTTTCCCCGCGGCGCCCAGCGCCAAGTAGGCGGAAGCGCGGGGCGCTGGGTGGGGGGGAGGGGGCGGCGGGGGCGGGGCGGAGGCTGGGGCCAGCGCAACCCTCCGGGCTTGGGCTTTAGTAGTCCGGCTTCCTGGCCTGGAAGCTGGGTCGGGTCCATCGGCCAACGTGTGCCAGTTGTGGTGAAAGGGACTTAGGGGCAGCACTGGAATCTCATTTCAAGACCCCCCTCTTTTGAACGACCTGCTGGACTGCCCCCCTTGCTGGTTCCGTGATTGGGGAACCCTCAGACCTCCTTCGTAGCTTTCCCAATCCCCAATTCAAATTGCAAGCCACTCTGGGTGCTGGGCAGCCCTTCAGGAGCTGGGCGGGGTTGGGTGCTGGGGTGGGGAGGGTTGGAGAGGACGCTTTTCCGAAATCTGAAATTGTGCTCAGCCTGGAGACCAGCTTGGAGAACAAAGAGCTAACTTTTCAGAGCTGGTTTCATCAATGGAGGGTGGGATTGGCTGACTTCTGGGGAAGCCAAGGAAAGCGGGATTTTTTTTCCTTTTTTCTAGTGTGGGGAGAGGGTAACCTTCTGGAAATTAGCAGTCCCCTAGGGGCTCTTACACATCCCAGCCTAGGCTGGACTCGTTCATCTGGTTGCCATTACACTTTTGCAAGGGGGACTGAAGAGTAGGTCTGGGTGTTTCCGGTATAGTTTGAGGTGGGACCCTTCTGCCTTGCAGTGAACGTCCTAAAGCCTAAGGCAACTTGTTCCGTCTCTGTGTTCCCCTCTGCAGGGCGCCTCTCTGGTTTTGGCTCCTCATAGGTACATTGTATCTAGCTTCCCAGGCTGAATCCGAGTTTACCTATTTCCACCTTTATGTCTGAACAGGCGATAGGCCGGCGCCTGAAAGAGGGGGATCTAGTTTTGTTGAAAATGGATACTTCATTGGATACTTTGTCTCTCCTCTCCGGGCTAAGATTAGTTCATTCTGAGGAACCTTTGACCCCCCGAGTTCAGGTTAGGAGGTGGGGACTCGTTCTGAAATATTTGAACTTTTTTTCTGGAGGAAAGTGACACGGGGTTTGCGAGACAGGAGGCTTGGAGGAGCGTATGGAAGGTGCCCACCTGCTCAGTCACTGTACTAGACCCTGGAGGGTAGGGCTTGAGTTTGGCACTATTAGATTGAGACACCCCCCAAAAAAAACCCCCAAACCTTCAGAGATTAACTGTCCTTACATGAAGGTCTTTGCCGTTCCTGGTCAGATGTTTTGACCCCTGCATTTGCAGTTCCTTAGGCCATCAAGAAGCGATGAATGGTGAAAGGGTTTGCTAGCCTGGGAAGTGGGGGACTTAGTCCTAGCTCCAGGTCTGTGCCCATGAGATTTATGAATGGTTCCAGGCCTCCGTATTCCCTGTCACCAGATGTGTATTGATGATGTCATTCATTGCCATGGGCAATTGGAGGTGGGCAGTGCAGGGAGTGTGGTCAAGGCTGTTCTTTCCTCTCTTTTCTGCCCAGTACTCCAGCCATGCTCCTTGTAAAGACCTTCGGTGCTCTGTGTCATGGGAAAGGGGGCAGGGATCCTATGTGTCCCAGTTAGAAGAAGATATTCAAGTTGGGGTTGCCCTGGGAAGTGGGAGTGGGTGATTCCTTTCCGGTTTTAGAACTCCCCCTAGCGGAAGTGACCCTGGACAGGCATCTACCTCTCCCTTCCACCACCACCCCCCAACTGGAAAATCCTGCTGTTCCTTCTCCCTCTCTCTTCCGTGCCCTCCAGGCAGTAAGAACAGAGGGGAGGAGAGTGCTGAACTGAGTCCTTGGGTGTGGGGAAAGCTCAACTTCCCAAGGCTTCCTTCTGCTCCACAGTCGGGAGAGTCAGGTGGGCTGGCCTGATTTCCCGCAGCCCCCGTGGCCTGCAACCTGCAGCAGGACTGGAGCAGGGCTGTGTCCTTGATGGCAGTCTTTCTCTTCCCTGAGCCTTATCTCTCAAAGGCAGAAGTGGGTAAACCTTGTCACCAAGGAAAGCCACTCTGTCCCCAACCCCTAGTACCGGCTGCAGAGATTGGATAGCTAAGTAGTGCCCATGATGGTGTTTGAGGAAGGAGGGTGTCTGGGATTAGAGCAGGAAGGAGAGCCAGGGTGACCTCATTCATTTAGCAAATATTTATTGAACACCTACTTTGTACCTAGTGACCTACACTGTTGAGAATCTGCCACATCTTTCTCTCACTTTCTGTCTCCCTCAGCTTCTGGAAACAAGCGGAAGCAGTCAGGAAGGCTAGGGGGTTGGCCCACTGACAGCTCTTTGGAATGTCCCAGTAGAGAGGGCCTCCTGCCCTAAATGGCTGTCAGGCAAATGGGGGTGGGATTCGAGGAAGGTAGCTCCAATAGGTAGGCTACCAGCCCTATAAGCAAGAGTGTCCAACCTTTTGACATTGGGGCATGACATTGTCATCTACAAAGTTCTTGATAGAGAAATATACAATCGAGTTGCTCAAATTGCAAAAAAAAACCCCTCCAAATTCTCATACTATGTTAAGTTTGCCATTTTGTATTATGTCCTCACTTCCTGATGACCTTCCCCACCCAGAGGGAGGAGGCTGACAGTCAGTCTCCTTCCTTTTAGCTAAAGTTTTATCTTTTATTTTTTTTTAACCCTCCTACCTCAGCTCCCTAAATGATTACAGTCATGTGTTACTATGACTTGTAAAGTTTTTTTTTTTTTAAAGATGAGGTCTCATGTAGCCCAGGCTATCCTTGAACTCCCAAACCTCTTTTTGCCTCTACCCCCCAGGTGCTGGATACCAAGGAGTTCTGCCCCCACACACAGTTTTTGCAGTGCTGAGTTGTGAACGCAGGATTTTATCTTTGAGGCCAGTAGTCTGGGCTACATAGGGTATTCCCAGGCCAGCCAGAGCTACACAGTGAAACCCTGTCTGGGGAGGTGGGGAAGGAGTAGGTCCCACCCTTCCTCATCCTGTCTGGAGGATTAGGGGTGGGCCCGGGACCCTGAGGGCTGTGGCTCAGGGAGCTTCAGGTTAACTTGAAAGGAAGTGTAGAAGTGCATTGGGTTTATAAACTGGAGGCCCCAAGTTAGGCTGAAAGTCTGAGCCTGGGTGGTGCTGGTGGTGATGACCTTAACGAAGGGCCAACCCTAACTCTAGGCTACAGGAAGGGAGGAGTCTCATACTCCAGCCCTGAGTCACAGTCACCCTAGGGAGCAGGTGACAGGCTGCAGGTACAGGGACCTGAATGAAGCTCCTCTGCTCTCCTCTACAGCCTTGGAGTCACAGGGTCTGGCTCCAGGGACTTTGGGTGCTTGTGGGGGCTTCTGTCCCCACTGGCCTGTTTGTCTTTCTGTGGAGTCACTGAAATGACGGGAACGTCTTGGCGCCTGGGGTCTGACTGAGCAGCATCACCTGTGATGAGGGACACCTTTGGAGTGCTATGCCCCCAGGGGTGTTGCAAATCCCAGGAGCGCATGCCCAAAGCCTATTCTGGACCTTGCAAACGGTCACTCTTGCTGTGAACTAAGGCTCCTAGGCCCTCTTGGGATAGTACCATTTTCTTCTCTGAGCATCCTTCCCCCATACCCGACAAGAGATGGGATGAAGTTTCTCTCATTCTGGAGTTGGTTCATAAGCACTTTTGAATGAATGGCCATTTCCTGCCTCCCCAAAGGAGTGGCCTTTTGGTTCTCCTACAGTCCCTGGGGGAGATAATTGTTGTGTCCCTACTTTACAGAAGTGGAGTTAGTTCTCCCTTGGTGAGTTACCCAACAGATCCTCAACCCATTCTGGTTTCTTTTACTCTTCTCCTGAGCAGCCCAACAAAAGGACAGACAACCATTTTCCCTTGTCCCAGACCGATTATCAGATTGAGAACACTGGATCCCTTAGGATCTCTAGGGGTAAACCGCTAACAGGAGCAAACTCTTGGGGGCAGCCTGGAGTCTCCTGAGGGAACTCCAGGCCAGGTGTTGCTCTTCCTCCCAGGGCTTGGCTCTAGGGTGAAGGTCTGGCCATCTGCTAGAGATCTCTTTCCTGATCCAGAGTCTGACAGAGGTGGCCTTGGAGGTCCCTAGCCCTAGGACTGTGTATTCCTGCCTACTGTGTGAAAGTGGGTCACGGTCTGGATTCTGCAGAATGTTTTTCCTGGCAGGCCCCTGCGGGGGTGGGGGAGGCAGGGGCCCAGGCAGGGGCATGCAGTCCGAGGCACAGACTGGCTGGTGACAGTGCTGAGGCAATCTGCCAATGCCTCCCAGTCAGGGGACTCTATGGGGGAAGGACCACCCTGTTGTGATTTTTCTGGGGATTTTTATGTCGGGATTCTGTGACACCACCCCAAACAGTAAAGATTCTGAAAGTTACCAAGGGTGGGGGTGTAGGCAGTGACTCTAGGGTGGACCCCGGTGGGGGTGGGGCCAAGCTCAGACCAGCTGACCCTTTACTTCCAGACTTACAGCTGGCTTTCTTCCCAAAGAGTTGTTTCCCGCATTGCCTTGCTAACATTTTCTGTTAGATTTTTTCCCCCTTCGGGTCCCCTTGATAGGAAAAATGTCCCAATAGAGGACGATTGCCCCCAGAAATAGCCCTGGTGTCTGGTTGAAGTGTGCTGAGGTGTAGGGGCGGAGTCCCAGCGACTGAGCTTCCTTTCTTCTGGCCCCTCCTCCAAGTGTGTCTGAAACTCTCTTAGTTTGGGAAACGTGTTTTAAAAAGGGCTTTGCTGGAGTCCTTTGACAGATGGCTGGGAATCAGACCTACTGTTCACTCAGGCACTTTCTGAGGTCTCCCTGGCCGCTCCCTGACCTCTGGCTACCTCCTTTGGGGGTCAGGAGTGTCTCCATTGACTGCTGAGACAGGCAGATACAAGCAGCCAGATGCCCAGCCAGCCTAGATTCTGGAATGGAGTCTCTCTGCGTGGTTCCCCCCCCCCCCCCCCCGCCATCAACCACCCTGGATTAGTCTTATTGGCTTCGTTCTAGAACTCTGGGTCTACCAGGCTCCTCTGTCCCATGTCCACATGAGCTCAGGTTGGGCTGTGTGAACGCCTCCAGTGTCCAGCACCTGCACGGAAGAAGGAGGTGCCAGGTGCTTTGCTGGGGGCAGGTGGTTTCTCATGAATCTTTAACAGTCCCAGGAGGACTGGCATTATTGTATTTCGCAGACAGGAAGTAGAATCAGACTCCCAGGTGCAGTGTGGACAGGGGTGAGGCCAAGGTCATCCAGCTCTCTGGGTGGGGTGGTGCTGTGGACACACCTGGAGTCTAGCTGCAGGACTTTAAGACAAAGGTCTCTTCTGCCCCTGCAGGGTGTCTCCCACCCTTATCCAGATGGGGGTGGGAGAGGTGGCACTGGACAGGATGTGGGTGTGGCTGCGGCACTTGGGGCTCCTCTAGTCGGAATCCTTTGGGAAGTGAGAGCCAACTGAGCTAGAGCATCCTGGAGCGTAGCTCAGGAGGGTCAGCCATTTAGATGGAGGATAGGTGTGCCCTGGTCTGGGCTTTGTGTCACTGGCTGGGCTTTCTTCTCCAGGCTTGGTAACCGAGGACATGCTCCTTCCCAATGTGCTGCTTAGCAACGGAGTGCCGCTTTGCATAATCAATGAGGCCCATCCAATTCTGGCCTGGCGTGGTCTGGGGAAGAGGAGATAGCCTTTCTGGGGGCTGCTACCTCCTTCACGACTGGGTTTCTCTCCCCACCCCCGCCCCTTACTCTCAGATCTGATCTACTCGCTGTCCTGACAACCTGGTGGGGCATGATGGGGGAGGGGAGTGTCAGCTGCCCAAGCCTGTGACCTGAAATGGCCATGTTCACCAGGTGGTGGTGTTTTTTTTTTATTTGTTTGTTTGTTTTTTGTTATTGTTTTTTTAAAGGCAGGGTTTCTCTGTGTAGCCCTGACTGTTCTGGAACTTTCCACTCTGTAGACCAGGCTGGCCTGGGATTCAGAGATCCTCTGCCTCTTGAGTCCCTGGGATTAAAGATGCGTACCACCACCCAGCTTCCCCAGGTGTTCCTTCAGTCTTGGGCATGGGTCTACCTGGGTGGAGACTGGAGTGCCCGTGCCTAGGGAAGTCCTGCTGTCTAATCACGTCTCCCTTCTGTTCCTGCCCAGTTCTGGCATAAAGCATGCTTTCACTGCGAGATCTGCAAGATGACCCTGAACATGAAGAACTACAAGGGCTATGAGAAGAAGCCCTACTGCAATGCGTGAGTTTCAGGGGGGCACAGGAGTTTTCTGGGCACCTGACTTTCCTCCCAAGCTTCACTTTCCCCTCTGATAGCCCAAGGTGACATTGTAGCACTTGCACACCCTACTTGATAGATTGTAATCACATTGTCCCTTTGTAGCAGAGTGTTCTGTCCCCATTTTACGGATGAGAAAACAGGCACGGGGGGGCAGGAGGAGACTTTCCCAGGATCACCTGGCAAGGCCAACGTGAGGCTGGCTTGTAGATCGCCTCTGGGCAGTAAAGCCAGTGGGCTGCTTCCATTGTACCCTGTTGTGCAAAGGGCACAGCAGGGATTAAGAGGCCTGTCCTGTGCCTGCTGCATTGTATCCAGGCTTGGGAGTGTGAGACTCCCCATGGCTCTCTCTCTCATTGGGTGTGGTTCTTTTCTCTATTGTCCCTTCTAGAAGGTTCTAGAGACCTCTTGTTTCTTTCTTTCCTTTCTCTCTTTTTGAGAATACAAAAACATAAAAGATTTGTTCATTTATTTTATGTATATGAATGTTTTAGTACATATATGTATGATACCACTTGTGTGCCTGGTATCCATGGAGACCAGAAGAGGGCATTAGATCCTCTGGAACTGGAGTTATAGGTGGTTGTGAGCCTCTATGTGGGTGCCACAAACTGAACCCAGGCTCTCTGCAAAAGCAGCCAGTGCTCTTAACCACTGAGCCATCTCTTCAGTCCCCTTATCGTATATTGAGATGGAGAAGGGTGTGGCCTGACACTGTCCTTTATTTTGAGAGTTGCTAGCTTGGGTTCTGTTCCTTATATAGAATCCTGTGTTGTGGCCAACTGGATGCAGGGCTTGGGGAGAGAGGCCACTGTCTCCTACCCTAGAGGGACACCATCCAGGGGGAGATAGGGTTGAAACTCTGTCTCTAAGGGGACTCATGAGTAGCAAACGCAACCTCGGCGTTGGGTCCAGAGCAGGTGCAGCAGCTGACCTTTGGTGGCTGTGGTCAGTAGTCAGTTAAGTTTGTTTGTCAGATACTGTCATATATTCCAGGCTAGTCTAGACTCGTTGCGTAGCTGCGGGCAGATAACCTTAAACTCCTGTTCTCCATGCCTTCCCCTCCGGATGTGTGGGTTCCTAAACACGCTTCACCATGGCCAGCTGGTCTCTTTTTTTTTTTTTTAATTTTTTTTGATTTTTTTTTTTTTTTGATTTTTGAGACAGGATTTCTCTGTAGTTTTTGGAGCCTGTCCTGGAACTAGCTCTTGTAGACCAGGCTGGCCTCGAACTCACAGAGATCCACTTGCCTCTGCCTCCCAAGTGCTGGGATTAAAGGCATGCGCCACCACCGCCCGGCTAACCAGCTGGTCTCTTAATTGAATTCTCCTTAGCCAAAGTTTACGCAAAGGGAAACTGGAGACTTGTCTCTTTGAGGATAGGCCATATGCCCCATCTCCTTGGCCCAAGGGCCTTGGGGGCTTGAACACTCACCAGACACTTGTTGCCCGCCCTCTGCTGTGTGCCAACCTGCCTCAGGTGCTGGGAACCTGATTTCTGATAAACTCTCAAACTCAAGAGGCAGCATGACCATTGTTCCTTCTAAAGGCCAAGGCCACGGTGGATTTGAGCAGAGGAAGGCCCACAGTTTTTTTGGTCCCTCAGTTCTCCCGATTTCTATGGCTCCTTGGCCTACCCAGCCCTCCCCCCCACCCAGTCCTCCCAGCCCCAAGGGAAATGGGACATTCTTTGAATTCTTAAGGGCTCACACAAACCCTGATTCTCTGCCACTTCCTCCCTCCTTTGGGGAGTGGGGTGGGTGGGGTTCAGAAAAACCAGGGCACTTAACTCTTTGGGTGCTGGACTGCTTCAGACTGGTCTGCCAGCCTCCTTTGTGGGCATCTTCTGTGCGGTCCTCCACTTCCCAGAAGTCTGACTGAGCTTTGGTGAGCCCAGGTTACTTTCTGCCCAGTGAGCTCTGGAGAGGCAATGCTTTCTATCAGAATGCCCGTAGCCCTGGTACCGGAGTTCTAGCTTAGTCTTCTTGGGGGAGATGGGCAGCAAATGGGAGAGGAAGAGAGCCTGTCTTTGGGGTTCTGGGAGAAGCAGGAGCTGAAGTCTTCCCTGTTTGGGCAGTCACCAGTCCTATCCCCTTCCTGACATTCGGCTAGGGAACAGGTTGGTATCTCCCCTAACTTCAGCCCTATACAGGTGACCTTTGACCTCTGGCCCAGTGGGTGTTTGCTGGAAAGGACCCTCACTGAATCGTGTGTGTTGGCATGCCTGCATGCTTGTGTGTGTGTTGGTATGCCTGCATGCTTGTGTGTGTGTTGGCATGCGTGCATGTGCTGACATGCGTGCGTGCACATGCTTGTGTGAGTGTTGGCATGCTGGTATGCTTGTGTGTGTGCTGGCACGCCTGCATGCTTGTGTGTGTCTCAGCTGTGCTGCACTTCATCCCAGCTGCATCAGCCTTTTGGCTGCTGCTCCCTGCTGGCTTTGTGTCTGTGGAGCTGTCTGCTGAGCTCCTTGTCCCCAGCCAAACACAGATAGGTGGCCCCTGCACCTGTCTGAACTAGACCAGATTCCTGCTGTGTGCAAGGCCCTGGGTCAAACGGTCACTTTATTCTCTCCCATTTCCAGCTGTCTCTGAGCCCATGTGCATTCAGGTTCCTGAATCTCAGGGCTTCTGGGGACTAGTTCCCTCCTGCTTGCCAGACTCCTTTCAGTCCTGGGTGTGTGTTTGTGGGCCCCAGGGAAGGCCTCCTGCTGCAGGGTGCTACTTCCCTCCATCGGACTAAGCCTGGCTAGGGTGGGGACACACAGGACCAGGTGACATCTTTTGGCACTTTGCCAAGGCTCTAGGCCACCCAGGGAGTGTGGGCTGAATCTGGTGTGCAGGGAAATTCTGTGTGCTGCCTGTTCCTGACTAGTGTCTGAGCCTGGGGGCAGCATAGGCTCCCGTGGAAGAGGAGGGAATGAGAGAAGCAAGCTGCATGTCCCTTCCATCTTTCCAAAATATTAGAAAGTGACTGAACAGTGGAAAGGGCTCTATTTCTCTCCTTACACCGCTGTGGTTGAGGCCAAGGCAGGGGCATGAACACAGGCTAGCGCTCGCAGCCAGCCGCCTGGTGTGGCGAGCCACAGTCATGCAGTTACACACTGTCCTGGAGTGGCCTCATACCCTCCTCCGCTGGGCACCTTCTGGGCTCCCACTGAGATTCCTTCAAGTCAGCTCTTCATTGTGGGGTTGGGGGGGGGGCGCACTCCTACCTGTACAGCAGCCCAAGTGCGCCTGCTCACCTGTTCTTTCATGAAGCTTCCAGGTGAGTGGAATGGGTCCGCTTTGTTGGCTAGAGAAATATTTATGCCCCGGATTATTTGCTTTGTAAATTGGATCATCATCATCATCATCATTATCTTTGGAACCCTGGCTCATGCAAACCCTTTTCCTCCCGCTGGTTCTATGCAAAGAAGCCACAGTGTGGAGGTCAGGGTTGGGGTTGGGGTGGCAATGGGGACTAATTGCCTTGGGGACCTGCAGGCCCGCTTGTAGGCTAGGAAAGGAAGTGAGACCTCTGTAGAACCTTTCCCCTCAGAGTGACCGCAGAAATCTGGGTTCCTGATTCAGTTTTCTGAACTGTGGGATGAGGGGTTGAGTTGAGCAGAGTGGAGATGTCCTTGCTGCTGGGGGCTGTGACTCTACCCGTTTCTAGGGTAGTCAGTCTATTCTGGTATCCGAATCCCAGACTCAGTGTTCGTGAAAGAGTCTCAGGTAGCCCAGGCTGGCCTTAAGCAACGTAGCAAAGGATGATCTTGAACTTTAGTGTGTGTGTGTGTGTGTGTGTGTGTGTGTGTAGGGGAGAGGTGCAGGTCTGAGTGCTGGCAATCACACGCCAGTGCATTCAGGTAGAACTTTATTGGTGACATGCAGGAGTGGGTTCTCTCTCTCTCTCTCTCTCTCTCTCTCTCTCTCTCTCTGTCTCTCTCTGTTTCTGCTGTGGGTTTGAAGTTGTAAGGCTTGTAGAGCTGAGCTGTCTTGCTTCTTTGCTTGACCTTGAACTTCTGATCCTCCGGCCTCCACCTCTAAGTGCAGACGTGGTAGGTGTGTGCTGGTTCACCTGGTTTGTTCACGGCTGGAGTTTGAACCTGCAGCATTGCACGTACCAGCTAGGCCAGGCATTCCACAACCGAGCCACCTGTAGCCACAGGTTGGTTTGTTTTGAGATAGGTCTTGCTATGCCTGGGGCCCTGTGCCTCGCTACCGTCCTGGGGTGGGGGGCATTGGTGGCATCTCAGACTTGCCTACCTCCCCCAAATTCTCTGCTTCGTACTGGGAAAGTTGAATCAAATGTGTTGGGGAGCTGGGAGAAACAGGTCTGAGGGGTGTGTGTGGTATATTTGGGGGTGAAGGAGGCCGGCAGAAACAGGGAGACAGAGTATCAAATGCAGTCATCAAGCCCCTCGTCTGCCACACCCCCCTCACGTAGACAGGTCAGGGCCTTAGGGAATCATGGGGACCACTTCTCTCCCAAAGCCCCATTTTTATTGATAAGGAATTTGAGCCCCAGTTCCATGCCTTACTTAGCTTGGCACAGTTTTTTTCTTTAAGTATTGCCAACAGGAAAAAGTATGGCCATTGTTTAAAGTTGTTAGTGGATGAAGAAAAGAGTGGGAAGGGTGCAGGTTTTCATTCCGTCCGCAAAGCCCGAGTTCTTCATCCAGGCTGCTCTTCATCCTCTGGAGTGCTCCCTCTGACCCTCTGGTCAAACAATGCCCCCTTGTTTCTTTCCTATCCCTAATACTTTAGTCCTGTAGGCTGGGGTGTGGGGATGTGGAGGGGGCTAGCTGGTAAGAATCAGGGCTAATGGAACCCGCCCTTTCTGCCTGCTTATGGGCAGTGTTCCCAGCAGGGGCTTTGCGGGGAGCCAGAGGCCGGATGTTAGGGCTTTTTTTCTCCTCTCCTTCCTTTTGGTAAAACCCAAAAGTTCCTTGTATTTTGCTGATGTATTTTTACTCCTCTTTGAACACAAAGCTGTGGTTTTTTAAAAGAGGTCCCAGCCGAGAAGGGATATGTTCCCCGCAAAAATGGGGAGCTGGGCATTGAGAATCTGTGGCCTGTCCTTGTTCAGTCTCTGGGATACAACTCTTGCCCACGCTGTCCCACACACCCCTGTCATCTTGGAGCAGCTTCCCAATGTCTTCCTGCCACGGAAGAGTGTGTCGTAGGTCCTCGTTGCCTGAGATGGAGGCCACTTCTCCTGACCCCTTAGGTCATTGCCCTCTCAAGGGTTTCAAAGGTCAGACTGGGAAATAGGCTGGATTGAGGGGTGAAACACTGTGTTTGGCAGCCACCTTGCCCATGACAGCTTTCACACAGCTCTGGGAGCTGGAGCTGGACCAGAACCATCTGCCCTAACAGGTCTGTATGCCCTCAGCTGGCCGGTCAGGCAGCTGTGGGGCAGAGGACAGTACGCCAAAGTCTCTCTCCTCAACTCCAAGCCTCAGTTTCCTTGTATGCAAAGTTGGCATCCAGGTGATGCCTGCCCTTTCCAGCCTCGTTGGGTATTTGAGGAGGGTTGTGCACCTGACAGCCCATGGAGGAGCTGAGCTGTGAACTTGTGGCGTCTGTCTGTGTCTATGCCTCCCCGTTCCTGCCCCCAAGCAGCTGCCCAGCTCCCCAGCTACCTTCTGAATACCACAGGCTTTTCCTGCTTTCATCTTCCTGGATGCCAGGTAGCTTCCTTGTCCCTCCCAACCCAGCTTCCTGTCCTACTGGCCTCTCTATGTGTCATTTCTCCCGCCTCCCACCTCCGCCAGAGCTGTCATAGGCAAAGACAGGTCTGTGGCGAGGCCTCTAGCGAAGGCACCACACTCCCTGGGAATGATTGATAAGGGGCTAACCAAGGAAGGGACAAAGCAGCTGTGCTCTATGGTCTCGGCTCTGCCTCTGTACCTTTACACTGTCTCTCATTTTGTTTCTATTGTAGCGTGGAGATGTGGCTGGGGTGGGTGGTCTTGTGGTCTTCCATACTGGTGGGCTCCTGTCCCACCGCTACCCCCCTGAATCTGAAGGTGAAAGGTGACTTCAGCCTGGGGTCTGAGAAGGAGGAGAAAAGTAGAATCCTAGCAATGGCTTCTGGAAGGTCGTTCGGAGTCCTCTTCAAAGACCACCGTGTTGGGGGAGGGGCCGCGCTGGGCTCTGGTGTCCTGCGTTCTAGAAACAAACCTGAGCACAGCTGTCTACAAGAAACCAGCCCAGGCCCCTTGGGCATCTTCTGGGTTGAAGATACTCTTGCCGGCTGTCTTCCCCTGCCCCCATACCCCGTAGACCTCTCTCTCCCTCCTTCCTCTCTCCCTTTCTCTGCTCTCCTGCCTGGAGCTGAGGATGAGGTTGCCATGGGAACCTGAAGCACAGCAGCTAGCAGGAGAAGGGAAAGGCAGGGTTGTCTCACCCAGGGTTGGGGGCTGTGGGGAGGGGACTGGGCTAACCCATCAGGAGGAATGCAGTGGCGCCCTTGTGGAGCCCTGGGGTTGGGTGTAGCTGCCCGCTGGAGCTCCTTAATCCACTAGAACTGTACTGGATTAAAGTCCTTTCCCATCCCTAGCACTCTGGAATCCACGTGTAGGCTGCCCCCCATTAATATTCCTGCTCTAGAGGGTGGCTACAAAGAGGTAATGAAGTACCCCCAATCCCATCCAGAGTGAAGCATTTGGTGCTTGTTGGAGTGGCTCCTGGGATCTTCTGATGGCGTATAGGGTGTAGCAGAGGGACAGGGTGGGTGGAGGAGCCATGTGAACGTGGAGGGTCCACAGCTGCCAGCTCCGCATCCAGGAAACCTCGCCAATTGAGAGGACACATCTATGTGTTAATCCCTCCCGCGGAGGATGCTGTGTGTACGGGGAGCTGCAGAACTAGGGAGAGGGTGTGACTGTCTGCACGCGTCTGGTGATCCCTGGGCCGATGGAGGTGGCTTTCTGCCTTAAGTCTGTGCATGTGGCCAAAGGAGAACAATGCCCAGGGTTTGTGGATGGCTTCTGGGGCTGTGTGTTTGTTGAGTTCCTGCCTTCTCTCTCCAGGCTGCCTCCGTTCTGTCCTACATAATGCTAGCTGGTTCTCAGACCTCACCCTTCACAGCTGGCCAGAGCTCCCCGGATCCCGGGTCCCCTATTTCTGCTGTGTGCATCTGTCCTGACAGATACCCCGCTCACCCTGGTTTGTGTCCCACTTCCCTTCAGAGTGGGCCCAGTTTGTGTGGCGGGTCCTTTCTGAAGTCTTATTTCCCGGGCTCTCAGGACCTGGACAGCTCATTTCTCCTTCTCTTCGCTTCTTGTCTCTAGGAACAGAATCCTGCTTGATCCTCCTGGCCCTGGGCAGGAGCAGGAATTTTTGGATGGGCTCCTGAGCTGTGGGTGGCCTGGCTGCAGGGCACTGGGCCAGACCTGGGGGTGGGACCTTGTCTTTGCCTGCCTTCATCCACAGCCATGCCAGCTGCCAGCTGCGGGCACCTGTGTTTGCTTTTCCCATCATCTCCCTCCTCTTGCTAGCAGAGCACTTTATCTGGCTCACTGGGATGGATGACCAGGACCCACATGGGCATCACCTAGGCCTAAGACAGTGACATCAGCAAGGGGGTGAAGATGGTCACTTAGAAATGGAGCCCGTCACTGTGTCCCTTCTAGACACACCTTCTTTGGTTGTCCTCTCTATCCAGAGTGGCCCAGGGGCATGTCATATTTTGGTACAGGTGATGGGAGAACATGCTGGGTTTGGCTAAAGCATACAGCATGTGGGAGTTCATGACCTGCTGTGAGCATGTCGGCCAGCCTGCATAGGTCGTATCTAGAAAAACGCCCTACTGGGCCATCTGTCTCTTTCTTACCTGGTGCTTGGCTGCCTGTGAGTCAGGGGGTCTGGACTGGTCACTGCTGTGATATGTGCACTCACCCAGAACTAAAAACGTCCAGGTCAGACTTGTCAATTACAGTTCTTGCTTGGAGCAGCCACCCACCGGTCCCTGAGATGGGTGAGGTCCACGTGGACCCTACCTATCATATTCCAGCACCAGACACAGATCATGGCTGGTTTACCTCAGCACCTCACTGTGACACACAGGAGGCTGTGAAGGAGTTCTCTGGTTCTGACCCAGCTTCAACACCTGGCATGACATTTGTTCTTTCAAGTATTTGTTGAGCGTCAACCACTGTTCTGGAAGCTTAGACCAATCAATAGACAAGTGATCAAAACCCCTTTTCTCCCCCCGTGGAGAACTGGAGGAGAGAGTGGCGGTGTGGTGAACGCATGAACTCAGACCGCTGAGTGACAAGCGCCAGTACCACACACTGTTACCGCTGTCAGTAAGGACATTATCCTTCAGGTCCTTGCAGGCTGGCTTCTGGACCATCTCTAAGGGACTGGTTTTGCAGGGTCAGACTTCGGACCCATTTCTGTGTGTTTAGGCTATACTGTTCAACCTCTCTAGCCTCTGCTCTGTCTGTCAGACAACGGTGACAGCAGTTCATGAAGTAACAGTGAGTTTGATAAACTAACTCACATAAGCCCTGAGCGCAGGACAATATTAACTGCTGTTACCTGTTACTAGAATGTGAATGTGACTAACCACAAGCTGATCTTCCCAGCTACTCTGTGATTTGGATGCTATTAGCTCCTTGAAACACCATGTTGGACACGTATTCTCTCTCTCTCTCTCTCTCTCTCTCTCTCTCTCTCTCCCTTTCATTTTCCAGACAGGTCTCTCTGTGTAGCCCTGGCTGTCCTGTAAGTTACTTCATATATCAGGCTGGCCTCGAACTCATAGAGATCCTCCTGCCTCTGCCTCCCGAGTGCTGGGACTAAAAGTGTGTGTCACCACCCCTTGGCGCCACCGCCCGGCACTTGTGTTCTTTTAGCGCACCAGTTTAGACTTCTCAGGGAACCTCCTGGGTATCTGGTATTCATTTTTCCTTCAGTCCTGGGTCTCTCATTTTCCTCTGTGTGTTTGGTCTTCACTGCTAGTCTCAGTTCTGACCCTGTGTCCATCTGCACAGCTGACTAGGCCCCTCCTGGGTGATCTCTCCCTGGGATCCTCTATGGGAGACTCCAAGGCGTGGATTACCTGAAACAAGGGTAATCAGAAACCCTTAGAAGCCTCCCTGTGGCCCTGGACAGTTCAGTCTGCCAGACAGTCACTCAGGCCTGCTGTGTCTTGCCCTCTCAGCTAGCCTAGGCTGTGTCTGGGAAGTTCCTGATTCCCTTCAGCGGGCGGGGTTGTCTAAGGATTGGAAAACCCAGAGTGATGTCCGATCTTTTTTCTGTCCGGCAGACACTACCCCAAGCAGTCCTTCACCATGGTGGCTGACACTCCGGAAAACCTCCGCCTCAAGCAACAGAGTGAGCTGCAGAGTCAGGTGAGGGGCGGGCGCTCTGTGGCTGGGGGATGGGGAGGGCCTATGTAACCGGATTGGGCAAGGGCTTCTGTGGTCTCTGAGGCCTGAGATGCTGAAATCCCGGGCCCTGCTGTTTCCCCACCCCCACCTTTCCTCAGTTACTTCACACTTCCTGACTTCTGTGGGGAGGGGAATAGGGAGGGACGAATACTGTCTACCTACCTGAAGTTGGTTGGAGAAGTGTGTGCATCTGTTTGACTCTGCTAGGGTTCCTACAGCCCGCCTTCTCCAGGAAGCTGTCCTCTGCCTGCCTCTCCGTTCACACCTGGCACAGAAGGGCTTGGAGCCAACCAGAAACTTGCCAGTCTGGGTTACACAGCCTGCCCTCTGTAACCAGATGTCTAGAAGCCTTTTGCATCCTTTGGGAGAGAGGACAGTGTGAGGAGGCCCGTCCTCTTTAGCCTGGCTTTCCTGAGTGGCACAGGCTCCTGCAGTAGAGAAGGGGACCTAGTCTTCCCTGGCTCAGAGAAGATTCTGTCCTTTAGGGATACTGAGCTACAGTGAGCTGGGTGGCCTGGAGCCCTGAGACCTTATTAACAAACCCTGCCTGGAACCAGCCTACTCTGCCTCAGCAAGGATTAAAAGATTAAATGAGAATACAAGTGGGGGAATTTGCTGGGTTGGCAAGGTGCCCAGGGTGGTGCCAGCTGGGCCACAAGGACTCACTCCTCATCCATGGGAATTGAGGCGTCCTTTGCAGGACTGCTTTTGGTGGTTCTTTTGTTCTGGTTGTTGTTTTGAGATGATTATGTCACGTAGCCCTTTTTAAAAAATTGCCTTTGGCTGGAGGGGGGAGTGGCGGGGAGGGGTGGAAAGAGCTCAGAATCCATGTCATTACAACCGGTGTAACTCCAGCTCTTGGGAATCCGAAGCCTCTGGTCTCCATAGACATCTGTATTCACATCCAGATAGCCCCATGGAGACACATACACCTACATATAATTGAATGTTAAAAAAAAATAAAAGAAAGAAATTTAGCTGGGCGGTGGTGGTGCACGCCTTAAATCCCAGCATTCAGGAGGCGGATGCAGGTGGATCTCTGTGAGTTCAAGGCCAGCCTGGTCCACAAGGACAGGCTCCAAAGCTACAGAGAAACCTATCTTAAAAAACCAAGGCAGAGGCAGGATAAAAAAAATCATAGAGGGGCTGGAAAAATGGTTCAGTGGTTAAGAGCACTGACTGCTCTTTCAAAAGACCCAGCCGGGTTCAATTCCCAGCACCCGTGGCAGCTCACAACTGTCTGTAACTTCAGTTCCAGGGGACCCGACATCCATGGCAAAATACCAATGCACAGAACAATCTTAGGAGGGGGAAAAGGAGTGACCTTGAACTTCTTATCTTCCTGTCTCTCCACCTCCCACGTTCTGGGATTGTAGGTTGTAACACACCTGCGACTTTATGGTTTTCCGTCCACTATGTGATGGGAACAGTCTCCTTCCTCCCTCTTAAAAGACACACAACAGTCTCTACTGCTGCTGAGAACTTCTGAAACTTAACAAGTGGTGTAGTTACGTCTCCTTTCTTGTCCTTGATGCAGCTCCAGGGGTAGGTGGAAGGTAGCTTCCTTCCTGTCCCTGCTGGAAAGCGAGTCTCCAAAGAGTTCCAGGCCACATTGAGCCTTTTTCACTCACACACACAGGTGTGGCGCCTTGAGTGTGTGAACCCTCCAGTGTTTTCCACAGGACAGACATCTGCTTGTCCCCTAGGAGATCCAGGGGAAGCGACAGAGCGTAGACTCCAGCTGCCTCCAGTAGGCAGAGGGGTCAGAGGGCCAGATGCCTGGGTCAGGCAAGAGACCTTTCTTTTCCTTTCTACATCCTGCTCCAAGGAGCGAGTCAGCACCCTTGCCCTTGTGGGCCCAAGCTCACCCTCAGCCCTTTTTTCTTCTGGAATATGACCCCTATGGGGTGGGGCCAATATCAGGAACCAGCCAGCCCTGCCCTTCACCCACTCCTGCCTCTGTACCAGGGCTGGGGTTGCAGCTGGGAGGGCTCTTCTGCTCTTCTGCTCCCCCCACACAGATCTGGATGCCCTGGACTATCAGGGGCCTGGTGTAGGCTCCTGCAGGTAAGTAGGAACAGCCTCATTCTTTTAGGTTCTTGGTAGGGGACAGTCCCTGCACGCACGCACACACACATACACACACACACACACACACACACAATCTGTGCGCATCAGTCTTCACAAACATGCATGATATCAAAAAGGGAAAACTCCGTTTTTGAGGGGCCCCCTCTTTGGCTGTTGGTTTTCTGTTTTGTTTTGTTTTTCCGAGACAGGGTTTCTCTAGCTTTGGAGCCTGTCCTGGCACTAACTCTGTGGATCAGACTGGCCCCGAGTGCTGAGATTAAAGGCGTGCGCCACCACTGACCGGCTGACTGATGAGAGATTTTTTTTGGTTATTTTTTTTGGTTTTTTTTTTTGAGCCAGGGTCTCACTTTCTCCTTGACTGGTCTGAAATTGCCTATGTAGTTCAAGCTGGAATTCTCCTGCCTCAGCCTCCTGGGTGCTGAGATTTTAGGTGTGAGCTGCCACTCCTAGCCTAAGAAGGGATTGTCTCTATTATAAAGAAGGGGGCCACTGAGGTTTGGGGAGGTCATGCTGATGCATCTTTGTTATCCAGTCACGACCTCTGCTCCCTCTCTGCCCACTGGGGAATCTAATGCCTTGTCTCTCAACACCACTTGACCAGGGAGGGCTCCAAGGCAGGCAGATTTGGCGTTTAGCTGGTCAGGCCTCAGAGTGTATGTCTGGAACTGTTCTATAGGGCTGACTGCCCGTCGCACTAGCTTACGGGAGCTTCTCCCAGGCTAGCCTCAAACCCCGTTAATCCTTCAAGCTCAGCCTCCTGAGGGTTATGTGCCAACATGCCCAGACTAGGGCACTCTGGAAGCTTGCTCTGCTGGGCTGCTGACTAGGTGGGAGCCCGGTAGAGCTTTGGGGTGGTGCCACACTGGAGGATTCGTGTCAGTCAACAGAGTGGGAGGCGAAGGCGTTGACCTTCTCCACTGGGGGCACAGCTCTATTCCTGGACCCGGGGACCTGGAGGAGGATGCGCAGCAAAGCCAAGAGCCTGGTCCCCTTTGCAGTGTGTGTCTCTCCCACCTCCTACCATCTGTGCCGTCTGAGGCTTTTTTTCCCTTTTCCCCCTCATAGTTTTTTCCCACCTCTGTGAGTGGTGAAATGGGGACAACAGAGACCCGTTTGCCGAGGACTCTGGGGGTGGGGCCTGCTGTGAGGCCCAGAAGGACAGGCCTGCATGACTGGCTTGGCTATAGGACTGTGACTGCTGGGGGGTTGTGGGGATAGAGCTAGTGGGAGTTTTGTGTGGCTGGCTGGAAGAAAAGTGGGAGCCTTCTGCCCCTTTGCTGCCCTGCCCCAGCAGGGTGCCATGGACTTCTTTCAGGGCTGGCTCCTTACTGGCCTGGCTTCGTGTGTCGGTTCTTCTTCCTTTGGGGAGTTGCCAGGACCATTTCAGTTTTGTTTCCTCACGGCTATATTGGTTCCCAAAGTGCCACTTTGGGTGTTTGGGATATCTGTAACCTCTCCAGCCCCAGAACTGCTCAGAAATGACACTCGGAGTGGTGCTGTCAAAGCTGGCACTTGTCCCCAGGTCCCCCTCTTCTCACTTGCAGCCCACCAAACGGAGGCCCCAGCTTTGGGGTGGGGCTGGGTAGAGGATGTATGTGTGACTGAGTCCAGGCCCTCTCCCAGGCAGAAGTGCTGGGAGTGTCTCTCTGGGTTTTTTTCTTCCTTGTCACCTTTGTAGAGTGTTTCAGGAGATGCCCTTGAGGGGAGGGAAGTGTGTGGCGGGTGCTTCCCCAAGACCAGCACTAAAGTGGCACACCCCAAAGAGTGTCGAAGAGTGTCGCTCTTACTACGTGTGGTAGCACCTCTCTGCGATCCCCAACTCCAGTGGTAAAGACCTTGCCCCCTCAAGTAATTGGGACCCAGATAAAGAATGCCGGAGTAGTTAGTTCTTGCTTAAAATCCCTCTGCTGGGAGCCCAAGACCCGCGGATTCCTGGCACTCTGTTCTGATTGGTGAACTTTGGATCTATAAGAAACCCTGTCTCAAAGGAGGAGGAGAGGTATCCGTGAGGAAGCATTTGGGGTTGTGCTTGGTACTTGTGTGCACACGTGCTGGATGTATGCATATGTGTGTGTGTGTGTGTGTGTGTGCGCGCGCGCGCGCGTGCGCGCGTGTTCGTGTACACGCACACCCGAGCATGAACATGCACACGTGTACATGAATCTTCTAAAGATGCTCTACTAATCGTCTGAGCCAGTCCTGGAGGTGCACACACTGAGGATTGACAAGCCTAGGCTATGTACTGAGACTTTACCTCATTCTTACCAGAGCCCGCAGCCTAAGGCTGAATCTTAAATTGCTACCCCTAACTGTGACTGGGGGGAGGGGGGATGTTAGTTATTTAACCACCCTACCACGGGGCCACCCTGTGTAAAGTGGGGATCTTCTCCCCTGGGGTTGGCTGTGGGGATGTTAGTATGTGTTAGGTGTTTGCCACTCTTGGCGCGGTGCCAGGGCTTGATAAATGTTTCCTTTTACTGTTCTCTCTGAAGGGAGCGGAAATGGATGCAATGACGGTGACCCCCCCACCCCCAGCTCCAACCTTTCAGGAGCTCTTTGCGTCTGTGGGTCTGATGTAAACAAAATGCACTTGATCTTTTTTGTTAGAAGGGAACAGGTTACATAGTGTGGGTCCAACATCAGGATGAGGTCATGGCACTGCAGTAGGGAGGAGTGGTGGGTAGAGAGAGTGTTTCTGCGTTAAGACATTCTTAATACATTGCCTCCTCCCCCCGCTGGCCTCGGGCTCGCCCAAGAGACCCTGGAACTCAGAGAGAACTACTTGCCCCTGTCTGGGGTTAAAGGTGTGCACATACCCCCACCCCCACCCCCCTCTTTTTGAGAGAAAGATGACTTGCTATGTAGCTAGGCTGACCTAGAACTTTCAGTCGGCCCAAGCCTCGCTAGGATTACTTGTGTGCTACCAGGCCTGGCTCTTTATGCTGGATCATGATGGATGATGTCTCTGTATTCAGTTCATTGCTTATTAATCCGGCAAACACTGGTGTGTGCCTGCTCTCAGCTGGGACCAATGAGAGGGTAACCAAACCTGTGTGACAAAGGTAGAGCTTCATGGACACCGGGGTCTGGGCGTCATGCCCTGTGCTGTTGTGGGAATTTCCAGAGAGGGAGGCCCTGGCAGCACCAAGCAGGGATGGAGTCATCTGGCCAAAGTTCAGGCTCTATTGTAGCCAAACTGACAACTGGGCTGAGTGACCTGGCAGACTCTGTCCCCACCGCTTCCCTGTCACAGCTGGTGAGCCATGGAGACAAATGCAGGCCCTCCTGCCTGGGTGAAGGGAAAGTCTCCCCGAGGGCCTACCGCCTATCCCTTTTAGCGATAGAAATCTCTCAGAACTTTCCTCACCTCTATTCCGTTAAGGCCAGAAGCTGCTTAGGTAGGGCCATAGACTTCAGGACAAGTGGACCTTAGAGATTGGCTAGCCAGCTTTCCTTCCCTGCATCCCAACCTCAAGAGGGGCCCTGGCTTGCTTTGGGACCTGTAGCCACACTGGGTGGCACCCAGTTAGGGGGAAGTAGATAGGATCCAGTGAGGCAGAAAAGCCATTCCTAAGCCTGGGAACCAGCTGATGTCACCGCAGTGTTGCCATGGTAATTGTTCCCTGGATTAGGGGCCTGGCCCTTGCAGAACAGAGCCAGGAAACTGGAGGGAGTGGGATTTGGCTTTGGGTCAGCACATTGGCGTTGACAGAGCGCCTGCACAATTGCCCTCATGCGGTGTGCAACACAGCACTTCTGCCTCAGCACTGGCGCCACCAATGATTGCCCATTTTACAGATGTGGATCCTGAGACTTCAGAGGTTAAGCCACCAGTCCAAGGTTATGCAGCAGGTTCTGGTTCTGGGCCAATATTTAGTGACAGGAAAATCTCCTGTCTTTTTACATGAAGGAGAGAGAATCTGATCTCATTGTCTAAACTGGGCTGGCCTCAAACTCATGATCTTCCTGCTTCTACCTCTGTTCATAATGTTACAGGAATGCGTCACCAAACCCACTGTGTGCACACGCATGCGTGCTTGTGTATGCATATTTTGAGACAGAGTCTCATATAGATCAGGCTGGCTTCAAACTGACTTTGATATGTCTCTACTATCTATCTATCTATCTATCTATCTATCTATCTATCTATCTATCTATCTATCTATCTATCCATCCATCCACCCACCCACCCACCCACCCACCCACCCACCCATCCATCCATCCATCCATCTATCTATCTATCTATCTACCTATCTATCTACACACACATCCTAGATTGTCCTTGAACTCTTTTTTGTTTTTGTTTTTTGTTTTCCCCAGACTGTTTCTTTGTGTAGCCCTAGCTGTCCTGGAACTCGCTCTGTAGACCAGGCTGGCCTCGGACGCACAGAGATCCACCTGCCTCTGCCTCTGGAGTGCTGGGATTACAATCCTGTGCCACCACTGCCCAACATCCTTGAACTCTTACCTTCCTCTACCTTGCGAGTGTCGTGACTATAGGCGTGTATTGCCACCCCTGACATTTCTCATGTTTTAACCAGTATCTGTGATGGCTCTTTACAGGAATCTACGGCGAGGTAGGACCCTTCCGGGTTTCTGCGCTCTCCATTTTTCTTCTTTTTCCAGATCTCTCTTTCTGAAGGGCCTTCTAGTGGTCATGTGATATTTCAGGCCTTCCTAGGAGGGTGAATGTTAGGCATCCACCTAACAGCCATCTGGGTGACCTGGGCCTGAACCTTTCTTCTGTAGCTTCAGGCGTCTCTCCCAAGCCTGTCAGTCCAGGTTCATTTCCTTGTCTTCTGTGAACTCACTGCACTCAAACCACCAGATATTTTTGGTCTCTACATACATCCTAATCTTGCTGGTTGAATGTTGGATTACAGGTCTGAGCTACCAAACCGGTTTAGACTTTCTTTTTTTTTTTTAAATCTGCATCAAAGAGGAAGGATGCACCAAAATTGTGACTCTGACCGTGGAGGACCGGACAGAGTACACAAGCTGTAAATCCTCCGTGCAACAGCTCAGTGTATGACCAGTGACTCCAGGCCTGGGAGCTGCCTGGGCTTCCTGGAAACTCCCAACATCCTGGCCCCTATGTCCTGGGCTGACCCGTTTCAGGATAGTGCAGCCACTGTAGAGGAAATCCAGGCAGCTGGTGCGGCCTGGAACAGACACTGCGGTGGAATCGTGGATATTCAAAGCCAAGAAACAGTTCTCTGTCCTGCAAGTGCTTCCCAGCCTCTGTTCTGTTTTCTAAAATCCCCAGGGAAGGACAAGCTGTTCCTTCAGTGTCGGGGAAGTCCTTTCTGTAGTATATCCTGAGTGTCTCTAGCTTTCCATAGAGTTCTTAAGAGAAGGGGCAGCAGTGGCGTGGTGCTCTCCCCAGAGCTCGTACCCCTGATCTGCGGTTCTGCCTGTGCAGCTGTCTCTCTGGCCTGTAGTTTTCTCCATTTTGTCAGACTCCAGGAAGTTGTTCGGTCTTTTCAAAGACTCGGTGATGGGGTCACCACTCTCCTGGGCAATGAGTGGTTTTGTCCTTTGGTACAACCCTTGCCTAGTTGGTTGCTGAAAAACTCCCTCACACTCTTGGTGGGTTCCGCCGCATTGTGGCTGGGTTGTAGGCTGCTGAATCCTCAGATCTGGCAAGGACTTTCTTATAGCTCTAGGCAAGAGGGGTAGAAGGTTAGGAGTCAGGTGTCCTGGAACCTAGGACATTTGCTACTAAGTCTTGTGACTTCAGGCTGGAGAAGTGACTTTGTGTGTGTGTGTGTGTTTCGAGACAGGGTTTCTCTCTGTAGCTTTGGAGCCTGTCTTGGCCTCGAACTCATAGATATACACCTACCTCTGCCTCCCAAGTGCTGGGATTAATGGCGTGCGCTACTATTGCCCAGCGAGACATGACCTTTTTTATAAAACATGTGTGTGTGTGTGTGTGTGTATTATTGGGTAGTGGTGGAACACACCTTTAATCCAGCTCTCTGGAGGCCAGCCTGGTCTATAGAGTGAGTTCCAGGACAGCTAGGGCTATACAGAGAAACCCTGTTTCTAAAACAAAAACAAACAAAAAGATATTATTTTATGTGTCTGGGTGTTTTGCCTGCCTACTGTGTAATATGTATGTGCCCTGTACCTTCAGAGTAGAAGAGGGCCCCGGAGCCCCTGGAGCTGGAGTTACAGATGATTGTGAGCCACCACGTGGGTTACATGTACCCAAGAGACAGTCTGGTGTCTATTTTGAACGAATGGTTTATTGGTCACATGCCACACTTTAGGAAAAGTGAGTAACTCCCAGTGAATGAATCTAGCTTTCTAGCTCTTGATACCACGCATATCTGGATATCCACTCACAGTGAGTAGATCCACGGCTATTTGGATATCCATCCACTCACAGTGAGTAGATCCACGGCTATTTGGATATCCACCCACTCACAGTGAGTAGATCCACGGCTATTTGGATATCCATCCACTCACAGTGAGTAGATCCACGGCTATCTGGATATCCATCCACTCACAGTGAGTAGATCCACAGCTATTTGGATATCCACTCACAGTGAACAGAGTTGGTATAAGTAGGTTGCAAGTCCTATCCAAGCCCATTGCAGAACAAGCCACCATGTCCCCTGCTGGAAAAAGGACAGCTGCTCATGGCCTCAATTATACTTAGCCAGGTCAACCAGGATGTCTGACACTCAGGGGTCACCAAAGTCACCAAGGTCATAGCCACGCAGAGGCATGAGATTCTGGTGGGAAATCCGTTCATTAGAAAGGGTCCCTTGTCACTAGAATTCACGGTTTGTGTGCACTGAGGTACCCTGGAGACCCGAGTCTCCCAAGCTGCCCGGAGTTCATTTTTGCAGACTTGTGGGTTTGTTTGTGTGTGTGTGTGTGGTTTTTTTCCTTGTTTTTTGGAGCCTGTCCTGGAATTTTCTCTGTAGACCAGACTGGCCTCAAACTCAGAGATCCACCTGCCTCTGCCTCCCGAGTGCTGGACTGTCCGGTAAGACAGGGTCCCCCTTATGTAGCCCTGGCTGTTCTGAAGCTCACTATGTTGACTAGACTGGCCTTAAACTCACAGAGATCTCCCTCCTCTGACCCTCAAGTGCTGGGATTAAAGGCATGGACCACCATGCCTAGATGTTTTCTGGTGTCACCATGTTCTGATGTCAAGACTTAGAGCAGAAATGCCTCCATATTTATTTTGTGTTCTAAGTGCTCACTGGAAGAGCTGATAGTACTCATAACGAACGAGCCATCTCTCAGGCCCCAAGAAGTTTTTTATGGGCATTCTAGATAGTTGCTTCTTACTTCTTACTTCTCCGACCATTTCTGACTCAGGCTTCTGCTTTCTATGGAGGTTTCTGCCTCAGGCTGGGCATTGCCTAGCCTCGCATTCCGCCTGACCCCAGGCTTTTCTCTTCCTTCTTGGCCTCCAGGTGCGCTACAAGGAGGAGTTTGAGAAGAACAAGGGCAAAGGCTTCAGCGTGGTGGCAGACACACCCGAGCTGCAGAGAATCAAGAAGACCCAGGACCAGATCAGCAATGTGAGCTTCTGCCCCTTGTTACCCAAGCTCTCTCATCTGCTCCCCAGGAGGGCCTGTGCGGTGGTGGTTTGAATAGAGGGAAGGGAGAAGTGCAGGCTCCCAAGTGCCTTTTCTTTGCTCCCCCTCTTTGCTAGGCATTCTGCCCAACTGGCATTTCCTCCTTAAAGAGACTGGCCTTTTAGCGTGCCTGTGTGTTTGTGCGAGCGTGCGTGCGTGCGTGCGTGTGTATGTGTGTGTGTGTGTGTGTGTGTGTTATCTCCCGCTCTCTAGAGCAGGCTCCCCTCACTGCCTGGGCATGGTGGGGATCAGAGTGCAGATCAGATGTTTGCTTTAGCACCAGGATCAAAGCTGGGGTTGGGGGGTTGAGCCTCCTGTCTGCCTCTGGTGCTAACACTGCAGTCATTTCCGCCCTCCCTCACCAGCCTCCCACCTCAGCTTGCTCTTCCTTCCTGTGTGAAAACCCAGCTGGCGCTGCCCGCCGGCCCTACACCCCCCTCCAGGCCTTTTCAGGCCGGAGCTGGGGCTGGTCACCGGTGTCTGTTGGGTGTCAGCTGTTAGATGGGCGGGTGTGGAGAGTGGGTTGTGTAGTGACAATCTCTGTGTGGTCCCTCAGAGCCTCTGGGGCTAGAGAACGGGCCTCAGTTTCCTCCTTTGTATAGCCACAGACTAGCAGCTGGGGTGGCTCTGGGCTTGCAGGGGCCTGACTTGGTGTGTGTGGGAGTCGGGTGCTGCTGTGAGTGACATCACAGAGCATGGGCACGTGCCTGGGCACAGAACTCTAGAACATGCCAGTCAGCTGCAGCAAGACTCCTATAAATGAAGGACGAGGCAGGCCGTTGTCCAGGAAAGGGTCCACCAGATACCTCTGTCACTCTGGGTTGAGGGTCTGAGGATGGGTGGATAGGATCCAGATTCAGATGGCCCGTCTAAGCTCCCCTCTCTAGGCTCCACATCCCTCTCCATCCTGCCACCCTCATAGGCTAGCTGGGCTGTACCCCCTGGTGAGCTATAGTGGAGGGTCAGGTAGATTCCATAAACACAGGGCCGAGACGGAACCACCTCTGCCCAGGGTAATAGCTTTCAAATTCTGCCCTCTGTCTAGAAAAAAAAACATTTCCTTTGTTTAGTGGTGCATGCCTGTAATCCCCACTCTTGGGAGGCTGAGGTAGGAGAGTCATGGATTGAAAGCCTCTCTGGAGGTTGAGGCAAAGATCAAGAGGCTGAAGCTATACCATCATCCTGTATGAAACAAAGAAAACTTTCTGAAGGAGGACTGAGGATGTAGTTTCGCGGTAAAATATTCACCCAGCATGCACCGGGCTCAGAGTGCCCTCTTCAGCACCAAAAAGAGGAAAAAAGGAAACCACTGTCATGAATAAGTGCTTTGTACTTGGAGTGCTCATTCAGATACTTTCTGTTCTTGTTTCATAAAAAAACGCCAAGGACAGTCTAACCAAAAGTGAGTTTTACCACCGGTTGTTGAGCTGAAGTCTAAAATGAACGGCCTGAGGACATGACCTGCTTCTCCTGGGCTGGAGGGTGAGCCCCAGATTGTTTCAGGCCCCATCTGGCCCCCAAGAAGCCCTCTTACAGTTGCCCTCTTCCAACCTGGGCCCGACCCACATGCCCTGGAGTTTCCTTTCTGGCTCAGACCACACAAAGGGCCAAAGGGTGTGTCAGGGAGCTCTCCCTAGATGGGAAGAAGGGAAGTGGTGTGGTCTTGGGTGATTGGGGAAGCGTGGAATGGCTCACAGGGCTGGACTGCAGCTTTGTGTCCTGAGATACCTCCAAGCGATGCTGCCAACTTCTGGGGCGTTCTTTCGTTGATGTAACCCTGTGAGTTTGGAGACTCAGCTGAGACAAGTGAAGCCCTGGTCTGCCCTGCATCCCGTGCTGGGAGGTTTCTGACACCCAGTCTGTTTCACCTGCCCTCCTGCACCCTGTTAGCGAACATTGGACACATTAATGCCTGAGAAGCTCTGGTAACAAAAACCTGGCTGTGTCCAAGATATCCACACTGGAGCTAGATAGCATCTTATCAGCCACCTCAGGGCTGCAATTAGCTGATTGTCCTGGTTCTGAACTGGGGGAGGGACCTTGAACCTGACGTGGGCTTTCAGAGCAGCCAGACAGAGCCTGCGCCTCTAGAAGCCTTTGCTTAAAGTCTGTCTCTGTCAGAGCCCCCCACAGTCAGCTGGGCTGTAGCTCGGTGGTAGAGCGCTTAGCATGCACAAAGACCTGTGGGTTCAGTTTCCTCCATATACGCACAAAGGGTCCCCGGCCATCATAGGGCACTTGGTGAAAATGCAGGCTCTCTGTTCCCCCAGCATTCTGGTTTGGCACCCCTGGCCTGGAGCCGGAGATTCACCATTGTAAACACAACCCCTGGCTTACTGTGAGCCTTACTGAGAGAGAGTTGTCACTTCAGCTCAAAAGGTTTCACCAGCCCCTCAGTCAGAGAACGCCAGGCCTGGCTGTGTCCCAGAACCCTGAGGGAACTTTAAACCACAGGCAGAACTGTGACTAAGTTGTGCCAACCTCCAGCAGAACTCTGGGAAGGCTGCCGTTCAGAGCCACCCTGTAGTGTGGTTCGAAAATGACATCCCTGTGTGTGGCTTGTCCCTTCCCAGATTAGCACCTAATGACAGGTTCCCAAAGGTCAGACTGTCCTATAGGTGGGGCGGTTGAAAACCAAGCGCCTGTTCTCCCGGGATGGTGATATTTGCTGTGTAAGGCGAGAGGGTGAGGGAGACGTGGGCATGCCGGCTGGCGTGAGGGCTCCCGTCTTGCCCGTTCACAGTTGCTGGACCCCTCTGAGTTTTAGTTTACTCCTCTGTAAAAGTAAGAGTAGTCACGTGACTGCCGGGGGCATGCCAAGTGCACGCTCAGTGATGAGCTGTCAGTGTTCAGAGCTGTCAGTGTTTCTCGGCACTGAGAAAAGGTGGTCCGCTCTGCGGCAGACTGTGGAGTTAGCATTATATGAGGCCAGGAGTGGATCTCCAGGAGAGAGGGGGAGAGGAGGGAGGGAGCTGTGTATCTCTTACGATTCTGTCTTCCTGGACGTGTGCCCTGGCCCTGTGCTGTGTACAGAAGCTTAAAGTTCACATACATGTTTGCTCCAGATTGCCCAGGACTTTATTAATTTTAAAAAATAGTTTATTAGGGGGCTGGAGAGATGGCTCAGTGGTTAAGAGCATTGCCTGCTCTTCCAAAGGTCCTGAGTTCAATTCCCAGCAACCATATGGTGGCTCACAACCATCTGTGGTGAGATCTGGTGCCCTCTCTGGCCTGCAGGCACACATGTAGGCCGATATTGTATGCATAATAAATGAATACATATTTTAAAAAAATAGTTTATTATAAATTTGTATTAATAAACAAGATCCTAATCAATTTTTGGAGGTCCTGTGTCGGCTCCACAGGACCAAAAAAAAAATAGTTTATTTATTCTTATTTTATGTGCATTGGTGTTTTTCTTGCCTATATGTCTGTGTAAGGGTGTCATATCTTAGAGTTACAGACAGTTGTGAGCTGCCATGTGGGTGCTGGGAATTAAACCCAAGTCCTCTGGAAAACAGTCAGTGCTCCTAACCCCTGAGCCATCTCTCCATTGCTGAGGACTTTAATGAATGAGAAATGGCTTTTTGCTGAAGCCTTTTTTGGGAGCCTTGTTTCCCTTGTTCACACGCCTGTACCTCCAGCCCCGATTTTGTCTTTTTTCCCTTTGGGAGCCGAGCCACACCGTCACAGGCACAGCAAACAGCTCCTTCTCCCACAGTGCAAATCAAGGGCTAGGCGTGTAAGCCATGGTAGGACACTTGCCTTCCATGCATGAGCTCTTGGGCCAGATCTTCAGTGCCACTTAAAGAAAAAGAAAAAAGCCAGGTGGTGATGGTGCATGCTTTTAATCCTAGCACTCAGGAAGCAGAGGTGGATGGGTCTCTGAGTTTGAGGCCAGCCTGGCATACAGAGTAAATTCCAGGGCAGCCAAGGCTACACATAGAAACCCTGTCTCAGGTGGGGTGGGACATGAGTCTCTGATTGGAAGCCATATTACATGGTGGTACAGAACTAAGGCTCTTAGGTTAGTAGTAGGTTCTGTTGTGGCGTGTTTAACTTCCCTGTCTCTTCAGCCTTGGTTTCCCCAGCTATGGAATGAAGACAGTAGTGAAATGCTATTCTTGGGCTAGGGGAGAAAAGTAAAGGAGTAATGTATAGGGCACAATGTAGAACTGCATCCCGCCTCCCTCTCAAAAGGGCAAGCTTAGGAGAGCAAGCCGATTAGTCCATTTACAGCGTGATGTTACTGGCTAAACCATGACGCAGCGTCATGTGGGGACAGACATGCTGCCAGTCAGACTTTTCCACCGCAGCCAGGAAGCAGGTGCTTCAGAAAGCAGAACATAAGCCAGCGAGCCTTGGAGGGGACCCTACCTAGTCACACCAAGGGCTTGTCCAATGAGAGTCGTTCAGTGCTAGTCACTAAACCCACGTGCGTGGAGACCTCATGGGACAGTAGATGACTGGCTTCCTTCCCTAGAAGCCCTGGACCTTGCCTGCCCTCATTTGCTCTTTCTCTGTGTTTGAGGCCAGTCTGGTCTATAGAGTGAGTTCCAGGACAGTCAGGGCTACCCCCCCCCCCGCAAAAAAAAAAAAAAAAAAGGATCAGAACTTTGGGGAACATTTATTGCTCTTGCCGAGAATCTAATTTGGTTCCCAGCACCCACATGCTGGCTCACAACCACCTGTAACTCCAGTTGCAGGGGATCCAATGCCCTCTTCTGACCTCTGAAGGCACCAAGCATGTGGCATGTGACAAACACTCACACACATGAACTAATAAAGTTAGGGGAAAGCAAAAGGATCAGAGTCACGCGTGATTATGGTCGGAGGCCCCTCTGGAGGATGCTGCTTTGTCTGTTTGCTTAAGAAACTTCTAGGTGGGCCAGGAGCAGTCACGCAGCTTCCCTGTTTTGCCGGAAAGGAAGTGGAAGGTAGTGGCCAGCCTGAGCGAGCAGGGCCCGCTTTTCAGCCATTGTGCCCCATTCTTCCCCTCCTTGTTTGCAGATCTAGGTCCTCCCAAGGAGAGGGTGATCCTGTGATCATTCCCCATTTTGAGGGGGCTGGAGGCACCCTCAGTGTTTGGGCAGAAGAGAGGATGGTGGCTAGGCGTGTAGTCAACTCCACCCCGCGCTTGTTCTCAGGCAAAGTCCTGTCTGTCTACCTGGGACTTTGTCCCCAGTGTCCGCTGTCCCAGTGAGATCCCGTCATGGAGATCTCCAAGCCCTCCTCCCTCCCCCTCCTCTCTGAAATGGAAATGAAAGTGTGTCTCCGTCTTGAATTATCGCTTACTTAGCTTGTGTGTTGTGGAGGTCAGAGAACACCTTGAAAAGCCAGGCCCCTGCTTATAGTTTAGGGTGACTGTTGTCCGGGCCAGAGAGATAAAGCGTGGGATGCTTTTATGACCTTGGTGTGAAGAGCTGTGCAGACGTTAAGGTTGTCAGTATTTTTGTTTTGTTTTGTTTTGTTTTGTCTTTCGCTTTTTCAAGACAGGATCTCTCTGTGTAGCCCTGACTGTCCTGGAACTCGCTCTGTAGACCAGGCTGGTCTCACGGAGATTCACCTGCCTCTGCCTCCATTGCCACCATTGCCTGATTTGCCAATATTTATTGACAGTGGCAAATGGCGTCTGTGAGTCAAGGAGGATGAAGACGTCTTGTGCTCAGGCTGCTACTGTAAGATGCCTGAGCCTTTGGGATCTAATCTTATACACATCTTCCCACATATAGTAACTTCCATTTTTTTTTTTTTTTTTTTAAAAAAAGACCAGACTGGCCTTCAAAGTGGCATCCTCCTGCTTTCACCTCCTGAGCGTTAGGTTTGTAAGCATACATCACCATGCCTAGCAGCACGAAATGACTTCTGAGGAGTACGGTGGGTGGAGCTAATGTGGAAATACAGGTGCCCACACACCTGCCTTAGGAACTGATGGGCATCCCCAGGACTACATGGGAGTAGGTGGTACTGCTGCCTCACTTATGAATGAGGATGCGGGGCAGTAGTAAACAGTGCAGGTTGCCTGTCTTTCAAGAATGAGTTATGGGCGGGGCCTACCACCCTTTGAGCCTATAGGACAGTGATGGGGCCCTGTGTTCCCCAAGAGCCCTTGTTGTGGCGGAGGAGCTGTGGGCCCCACATGCGTTTTTCTTTTCTTTTTCTTTCTTTCTTTCCTTTTTTTTTTTTTTTTGATTTATTATTTTTTTTGATTTTTTTTTTCAAGACAGAGTTTCCTCTGTGTAACAGCCCCCTGGCTGTCCTGGAACTTGCTCTGTAGACCAGGCTGGCGTCGAACTCACAGAGATCCGCCTGCCTCTGTGAGTGCTGGGACTAAAGGCGTGCACCACCACTGCCCGGCTCCCACACACATTTTTAAAGCTCCCTTTCACCCCATTGATAACATGGAGCCCCGCTCAGGGAAAGGCCTTCATGCAGGGCCACCTGCTCTGCAACCACCAGCTGGAACCCAGGGCTTTAGATGCCCTGTTTCCTCCTTGGCCATGGAGCAATAAGGAACTGGAGCTGAAGGGATTTCCCCCTTTACCCTGCGTCTGTGCATGCCTCACGCCTGGGTGCCCTTCCAGGTGGTGTTAGGGGTTTACCCTGTGGAGTTTGAATCCAATCCCATCCTGTCTCACCATCTGGGCGTGAAAGGGAGAGAACTTAGTCTCCACCCAAACTCTGAGAGTGAGCAGCTCCCTGCATCTAGCTGACACTCCTCCCACACTCCATGCCAGCTGCTGCCCTGGCCAGCCCGGGCTACAGTAATAACCATTATATTTAGCCAGTGGTAGTGATCCAGGTGACCCCAGTTGGCCACAGCTCCGTGCACAGAGAATGTTAGGAGGGGGCAGCAGAGAACGCGTGGGGAGTGGATGGTTACAGCCCTCACCAGGACTCCAGAGCCAGGGCTCCGCTTCTTCCTTTTCTTTTTTCTTTTTTAAAGGTTAATTTATTATGTATACAATGTTCTGCCTGCAGGCCAGAATGAGGGCACCGGATCTCATTACACATGGTTGTGAGCCACCATGTGGTTGCTGGAAACTGAGCTCAGAACCTCTGGAAGAGCAGTCGGTGATCTTAACCTCTGAGCCATCCCTCCAGCCCCACTTCTTTCTTTTCTGTTCTAAGAAAATAAATAGGCTTTGCCCAGCTCCCTTACTCCTTTCCACTGTCATTTTCCAGAGTCAGGAGAGGGCAGGGCAGGGTCCTGGTAAACAAGCAAGGAATAGCCTCCTAGGCAGGGCCTGAGGCCTCTCTACGGTACCACAGTCACCACACTCTTCTCCCAGGATGAGGAGCAGCTTGTCTCTGCCTCTCGTTCCTTCAACTCCAACCCTGGGCCTTCTCCTGTCCCCTTGCTTGCTCTCCCCACCAGTTCCCTCTGTGGGAGAGCGGGGAGGTGAGGGTGTGTCCCCCGAGAGACCCGCCTGCCGTGTCGATAGTTTTGCATGTGCACCTTTTCCAGGATACACTCTCTCAGTGCAGTGCTGTTTCTGTGTTATCCTTAAAGGAGTATGTGCCCTGTGAGGATTGGCTAACATCGCTCCAGGGACTATTCTGCTGGTCTTTTGTCAAGCACAGGGGCTGGCACAATTGTGTCACATTCTGATCCTGTAAAATGAGCAGGCTGTGATAGTAACCCAGCATGTGTCACAGGGCTTGACCATAGGGAGAACCAAAGACGTGACTCCGGTGGTTAGGATTGACCATAGCGGGAGCTAGAAAGGTTCAGCCCCTACCACACGCTCCCTCCTCCCTCGCCTTCTTGCTCTTTCTGTGTAGCCAAGGACAGTCTTGAACTTTTGCTCGTTTTGAGATCGGGTCTCACTGTGCAGTCTTCGTTATCCCGGAACTGGCTATGTAGACCAGGCTGGCCTCGAACTCAGATCCACCTGTCTCTGCCTGCCATGTGCGGCTGTTAAAGGTATAGACCATGGCTGATTTGGTGCAGAATGTGGGGCTTTGTGCATGCTGTAATAGACCAAGCACCCCATCAACTGAATTATAAAACCAGCCCTCAAGACACAAAGCCGGTCCTTGCATGAACTTGGCTCTTATCTCATTGCCCCTGTAGTAACTTGTTGCATACACATCCGCGATCCATTTTAAGGAGGTTTAGCTAAGCCAGGAAGCAGGTGAACATCTGCTGAGTTCAAGGGCAGCCTGGTTTATGTGATGAAACCTTGTCTCAAAAGGAAGAAAGAAAGAAAGAAAGACAGAAAGAAAGAAAGAAAGAAAGAAAGAAAGAAGAGAGAGAGAAAGAGAAAGAGAGAGAGAGAAAGGAAGGAAGAAAAACAAGAAAGGTTAGTTGAGGCTTGTGGTTAAGTTACTTGGTTACTTAGACAGCTGGCACTGTCTGTCTGTAGCTCTCCTGAAGTCTCTTACATTCTGTGTGTGTGTGTGTGTGTGTGTGTGTGTGTGTGTGTGTGTGTGTGTAAGGGTCTCACTCTGCTGCTCAGACCTGCCTTTAGTTCCCAGCTCCTCCCTCCTGCCTCAGTTGCTAGGATGATAGGTAGCATACCCAATGGGAGAGGACTGGTTGGCTTGCAATGGAGCCCTTCATCCCTTCCTTCTGCACTGCAGATCAAATACCATGAGGAGTTTGAAAAGAGCCGCATGGGACCCAGTGGAGGTGAAGGGGTGGAGTCAGAGCGCAGAGAACCCCAGGACAGCAGCAGCTACCGGAGGCCTGCGGAACAGCAACAGCCACATCACATCCCAACCAATGCCCCAGGTGAGTGTTAGCCTGGGACCCGGGCAGGCTTGAGGGTGGTCTGGGCAGGGGAGTGGGGCAGTGAGAAAGTGGCTGCACCCACACAGGCATCTGTGCCTGTAGAACTGTTCCCCAGAATCGCATTGCTGTCTCTGCTAAGGGTGTGAGTGCAGGGGATCTGGGAAGGTGGTCCCAGTATGAGGGGCGTACAGCTCTCGTGAAGGTCCAAGACCCTAATGAATGTGCACGCCTAGCCATTAAGCCTTCGTGGAGGGTTGCTGAACAAGGCTGGTGTGGGATTGAAAAGTCATGCCTTTGGCTTCCTAGGGCTTGGGAAGACATAGAATTCCTGAGTCCTCTCTTCCATCTTCTAGCTTACCAGCAGCCCCAGCAGCAGCAGCTGACTCAGTCCTACGGAGGCTGCACCCCTGTCTCCATACCGCGTAGTGCCCCAGGTGGCGGCGGGGTGAGTATCTGTCTGGACTGGAGAGACCCTGGGGTAAGAGAGTTCATCACAGCTATATGCACCTGTGTGTGGGCTCTCTTGCGCGCACACAGACACAGACACACACAGACACACAGACACACAGACACACACAGACACACACAGACATACACACACACAGACACACACACACACACACACACACACACACACAGGATAAAAGTGTAGAGCACTTGCCCAGCATGCAAGTTGGGGTTCTGTTCCCAGTACCGTGTCCCTTTCCCCCAGAAAACAATAATGTATTTGCAGCTTTTGTGTCCCCGCGTGGGCAGTAGTCACCTTGTGCTGCCCTCTTGAGCCAGGCCTATCGTAGGACCCATCGGTTTTTTTCTGGATGAGAAAATGAGCAACAGTAAGGAGCTGGCAGTCCTGGTGTGAACTTGCTCGCCCTGATGGTCTAGGGTACCTCCCTCTAGGGTGCTCTAGGCTGATCTCCCTGCTGGGCGCTTGGGCATTCAAAGCAGTTCATGTCAGGGTGGAAGCCAAATAAACTAGCCTAGAATAGGTGGCACCAAGAGGCTGAGTGAAGGCTCAGATACGGAGTGGCTTGCACACAGCATGGCAAGGGCTCTCGAACAGCAGAGTCAAGCTGTAGCATTTCCTGACAGTCCTTATTAGAGCAAGAAAGGAGATGGTACAGGGGAGCAGCAGGTACAAAGGCCCTGTGGCAGAGCATCCTTGAAAGGTCCAGTATCCTTTGGGAAGGTCCAGGTTCCTGGAGACAGGGAAAAGGAAGCAGATGAGGTCAGGCCCTTTGGGGACTTGGAAGCCTTTGTGACCCGTGTGCTTGACTCTTGCTTCATGAAAATCACCCTGGTGGTTGGATAGGGGTGTAATCTCAGCACTTGGAAGTATGAGGCAGGAGCCTTACTGCAAGTTCAAGGCTAGCCTGGTTACATAGCTAGGTATTATTTCAAAATTTTGGTTTTCTGGGAGGATTTTTGTTTGGTTTTGGTTTTGGTTTTTTCGAGACAGGGTTTCTCTGTGTATCCCTGACTGTCCTGGCACTCCCTTGGTAGACCAGCCCGGTCTCGAACTCACAGAGATCCTCCTGCCTCTGCCTCCCGAGTGCTGGAATTAAATTAAAGGCATGTTTGGGTTTTTTTGTTTTGTTTTGTTTTTGTTTTTTAAAGGCAGAAAAAAAAAAGTTCTCCCTGGTGCCTGTGTGGGGAAAGATGCGGTAGCAGCCTGAGGGGGCTGGTGTGTTGAAGCATTGCCACAGGCTGTAATAGGCAGCTCGGCTGGAGAGAAGGACACGGTCAATAGACGGACAGGATCTGTTGGCATGTCGTGATGTTTGGAAGGCACAATCTCTGAGATGCTTTTGTCCCCTACTTGAGACCGAAGTCAGACTAATAATGGTTTCGAAAAGAAAACATTGCTACTGAAAACGCTTCGAATAATAGTGACCACCTGTACCCCTTTTTGTTTTGTGGTGTTGAGAATCAAACCCAAGACCTGAACATACCAGGGGTTTTATTTCAGACCGCTATGTAGCCCAGGCTGGCCTTGAATTCAGGATCCTTCTGTCTCAGTCTCTTGAATACTGAGATTAAAAATTCTGTTACCACGTCCAGTGTGGCATATCACATTTTATTTGATTTTGGTATTTTGGAGACAGGGTTTCTCTGTGTAACTTTAGCTGCCCTGAAACTTGCTCTGTAGACTCAGACTCACAGAGATCCGCCTGCCCCTGCCTCCCAATTGCTGGGATTAAAGGTGTGTACCACCACTACCTGAGGTCCCTGAGGGATAGAGAGAGGCACGAGGTCTGGGAGCCACTTGGTCGAGCACTTACCTGGCTCTGGTGAAGGTCTGGGTATGAGGGAGCCCCCATCCAATCCCCAGGCTGACTGTTGACTGTACTCCCCAGAAACGGTACCGAGCTGTGTATGACTACAGTGCTGCCGATGAGGACGAGGTCTCCTTCCAGGATGGGGACACCATCGTCAATGTGCAGCAGATTGATGACGGCTGGATGTATGGGACCGTGGAGCGCACCGGCGACACAGGGATGCTGCCAGCCAACTACGTGGAGGCCATCTGAGCCCTGCCTGTGCTACCCCACCCTCTGTCTTCAATGCATTCCATGGCATCACATCTGTCCTGGAGCCTGACCCACCCTCCCTTCAGTGTCTCTGTCTTAAGACATGCGACTGCTTCCTCATTCCCACCCCTCCTTCCAGCTTCTTTTGCCAACCCAAGCCTTGTTCTGCCACTTTGTCTCGGGCTCCTTCCTCCGGCAGATTTTCCCTTGGACCAACTGACTGATTTTTTTCTCTCTGGATGGAATAGGCTGGGCACTCTGGAGAGGGCAGGATTGTTCTGGGGAGGGTGGGCTCACAGGGCTGGGCTGAAATGGGAGACCCATTAAAGAGATCCGGATAGGCTAGGCAGGCATAGTGGCATACAGCTTTAGTCCCAGCACTTGGAGGACAGAGACAGCCAGATCTCTGAATTCAAGGCCAGCCTGGTCTACATCGTGAGTTCCAGGACAACCTGAGCTATGTGGTGAGACCCTGTGTGGGGGAGGGGTGGATTGGTTAGCTTCCAGCTTCACTTCCTGCCTTAGGCCCTTCAAAACCCCTGGCCTAGCTTCCTTGGCACCCTACATCCTAGGGTCGGGATGAGCCCCATATTCCTCATACCTCCAGATGGGGTTCTGCATATTCCCGGGGGGTAGGTATTAGGCCTCATTTATGTTGGAACCAATGTGGTGAGTTTACCTTTCGGCTAGTCCTCCCTCCTGACCCTGTGTGTGTTCCTTCACACACTGAGTGTGCTGTCCTGCCCACACAAACCTAGGGTGGCCAAAGAGCTCCTCAGGAAGCACAGCTTGGGTCAAGTTCTTGCCTTAGTTCTAGGGGCAGCAGCAGGAAGGAGGGAACAGGGTGTTCTCCTCAGGCCTATTTGCTTCCCACCTCCCCCAGTCTCCAGGAACTCTCTTTATCTCCCTGGCCTCGAGCCTGCTGTGAAGGCTAGGGCAAGGGATGCCTTTGGGACTTGAGTTAACCGAGCTGTTCCTTCCTGCTCCCCTGGGAAGAGGTCCCTGGGTCTCCTGTGGCCTTCCATCCCTGAACACGGCTGGGCTTGTAGCTTGTAGCTCTGCGAAGCCAGAAAGTGAAAACAGTCTCCCGGCCACACGGGAGGCCCCTTCCTTTCTCTCACTCACTGGGGAGGTGGGGGAAGGCTTTCCTGTCCTTGTGTCTGAGGCTACAGAGTACAGTAGGACCAAGTCACCCACACTGTGGCACCTCCCTCGAGGTTCTCCTGTCCTTGGAGCCAGGGGGAGAGTCCAGGGCTCCACGACTGGCAGGCAGCACCATCTCTGGACTGGTGCTAAACTCAGGTTCCTCCTTTGCTCCTGGGGCCTGGGACAGTCCTCATGTGGCTTCATTCATCTCTCCTGGGTCTCCTGACTCCCGTCTTCACTCTGAGTCTCATATCAGGCCCCTTTGCACACAGACCCTGCTACAGATGAGGTTTGAACCTGAAGGCACTGGTCAGGTCAGCGATGTCGTGGTCAGGACAACCTGCGAGGGCTTGCTAGATGAGCTAGTGACCACCCTCTTTCCTGGTCACCTTTCCTTCTGACCCTAACCTGGGTGACCCCAAGCATGGGGAGAGTCCTGTCGAAGCACCAGGAACCCCAGGGAGGGGTCAGCCAGTCCATTCCATTTCTTCTTGATCTCAAAGCACAATGCGGTTCCAGGGACCAGAGGTCAGGGACTCGCTCTCGAAGGGCCTGTGTTTGGGGGTTCCCCAAGCCTGGTTCCAGTCAGCTGAGCCTCCTTCCCAACATGAAAGCTAGCTGCTCTTCTATTGCCCTAGAAATGGGGAGACTCTCACACACCCGCAGAGGGAAGAGGAACTATCTATTGGTGCTGAGGGCCCCAGCTGGAGTCCATATTCTTTTTCCAGAAGCATCCACCCCTAGAAGAGCACAGGATCCCCAAACCCGTGTCTCTTCCTTCAGAAAGGTCTTTCAGCCAATCAAAACCCAGGAAAAGAAAGGCACCTTGGCTAGACTGTGAACTTAACTTTTGTGGGCCAATCCTGCAATGCAAGAAGCCCCGTGGTGAGGGGCGTGAACTCTCCCCACACCGCTTCCTGTTTTCCATCCTCACGTTCCTCCAGGGAACATTTTCTTTGTTAATAGCTGGACACAAGATAAAAAGTACCACCCTGCAAAGCCTGTATTTAAAAGGAAACAGAAGTGACCCTGTGAAATTCGCCTCTGTCCAACATTTCATCTGTGTGTGTGAGTGCGTGCACGCGTGTGGTGTGTGTGTGTGTGTGTGTGTGAAGCCGCCCACTCATCCTTTATATGGAGTTGTCATCTTTCTCTGGTCTGTTTGGTCCCCTTCCTCCTGGCCTTGTGCTCAGGATCAGTTCTTTCTGGCCTGTTATGAATCTGAACATTGACTTGAACCACAAAGGGAATCTTTATCCTGGTGACGCAAATAAAAATCTAATTTTTACCTGCGACTGGGCTTCCTCTTTGGCTCTAAAAGTAACTTCAGTGTGTGTCCTGTCTGGTCCCCCACAGTGAGCCCAGGTACGCCTCAAAGAGGAGGACTGACCCAGAAACCAAAGGATGCTGGCTCTTCATCAGTCCTGCCTCCGCCTTGAGGATGTGGCCCCGCCCTCCAGTGCTTTCCACCAGTGACGCCCTAGGATATGGTGGCTCGCAAGGCTGGCCGCATGCAAGGCCGGTGTTCCCTGCATTCTGAGACCCCTCACTCTGTTCCCCGTTAAGCATCTTCCTCCCTCCTACCCAGGGTACTCAGGGTCTGTTGGTGGGCTCATTCAAGTTCCTGGTGTCTGGCTATGGGAAGGAGCCTTCAAGGCAGCCAGTGAGCTCAGCCCAGCTAGGCACAGTCTAGCCCAGTGTGTACAGCTGCCACATCTGAAGTGTAAAATGCTAGCAACTAGGACGTTGCACAGTGCGCAGAGCCTGGATAAACCCTCCATCAGGTGGCCTGGCAGGCAATACAAGGCAGTCTTCGCACTTTTCTATCTTCTCCCAGCCGTGTCTTCCTTCAGTGGGTCTGGGAAGAGACCTGTGGTAGGCGATACAGCTCTCCTGGACCCTGGCTCCTGGTCATCAGCTACCTGTCCGGAGGCTTTGTGGGGAGGGGCATTTTCCACTGGGGCCACACAGGAAAGGATTCTCTGGCCCCAGGGGAGCAGCAGGTAAGAGGCAAAGAGCTAAATGTCATCAGAATGGCCAGAGTGAACCCAGCAGAACAGGAGTGTGGGGAGTACTCCAGGAGGGGGGAGTGCTCCAGGTGTGGGGAGAGCTCCAGGTGCAGGGAGTGCTCCAGATGTAGGGAGTGCTCCAGGCCATGCTGAGCTAGCCCTGAAGAAGCTGTCAGCTTGTGGTTCCCAACAGCAGCAGAATAGCCTGCTTGCCTGGTGTCAATGTGCCTGTCTTCCTGCTCCAGATCCCTTCCTGGAAGCTTGACTTTGTCACCTGCTGGACTGCCCTGCTTTTCTGGGAGTGACCTATGTTCCTGAGGCCTCCTGTTAAAAGGGATAACTAATATCTCAAGGCTTGGGCCCTACAAATAAAATATTTGGGGTGAGGCTAAGACCACTAGTCCTCAGAGGTGGCCCACAGGAAATCTTCCCTTTTATAATAGATAATAATAAATAGTTGGTGCACACAGCAGAAATCACCAAAATATATCACTGAGGTGTGGGTTTTTTGTGTTTTTTTTATTGTGTGTGTGTGTGTGTGCAAATGTGTATGTGTTTATACCACAGGGTGACATCATAGGACGATTTACAGGAGAAGGGTCTGTGTTTTCCATCATGTGTTTTCCATCATGTGGGGCACAGGGTTTGAACTCAGGCCGTCAGACTTTGTGCAAGGCACCTTTGCTCTCTGAGCCCTATTGTTGGTCCTGATGCCACTGATTTTTAATAAGACACCATCTTTTCTCCCTCAGAAAAAGATACTTGAAAGCCAGCTGTAATCTAATACTCAGGAAATCGAGAGGTGGAGGCTGGTGAATCCAAGGTCAGCCTGAGCTACATGAGACTTTCTCAAAACAAAACAATTTTAAAAAATGGGGAAAAAAAACCCCACTTAACTATGCATTTCTGGACACTCACTACCCAGGAGTGGGTGTGTGGGTCTCTCAGGGTCTTCTCTGAGGATGACCCTGGGCTAGCCCCTCTGAAGAGACAAAGAAAGCAAATACAGGTAATGACAGAACAGAAAAGGTGGAGGAGAGACCACATGTAACAAAGGAGCCTAGGCTCTCGGCTCCCCCAGACCAACAGTGAAGCCAGTGTGAGGTGACTACTGATCTAGACCAGGTGGTGGTGGAGCATGCCTCTAATTAATACCAAGACTCAGGAGGCTCTACAAATCAAGTTCCGGGACAACCAAGGACTGTTACACAGAGAAACCCTGTCTCGAAAAACCATGAATAAATAAATAATAATAAATAAATTTAGAAATGAGAGCCTTGCTTTGAGTCCTGCCCCCTGTTGACAAACTGAAATATCCTAAGCTCCTGACCACCTCTGAGCCCAGGCTATACAGACTTCAGACAAGTTGAAATTACCCGATGTGTGCAATACCGGGCACAGTGTAAAATTTGTGTCCGTGCCAGGGATGTCCCCTGAGACCACATGAGTCCTTTGAACTAGCCGATGGCCCACACAAGTGATAACAATTCGTTTCTGAACTAAATTGCCAGAGGTGCGAGAGGGAGAAGGAAGGCCGGCAGGAGAATCAGATCCTCAAGGGTCTGTAGAGTTTCTCCACTCAGCTCCCCGAGCTGCCCACTCAGTGCGGAAACTCTATCTAAATCCAGATAGTGGTTCCACGCAAAGGGGCGGGGCTGACTTCCTGGGAAAAAACTGAACCTCTCCGGTTTTGCCTGGTCTAAAAGTAGCTGTTCCCTGGATACCCACCGTGGGCTTTGTGATTGGCTGACTGTGATGATGGAGGTGGAGAGTAAGCTGCTGATGGAGTTGCAGCATCCCTTAACCTCAGGTCCCCGGGAGGTGGGGGAGGGAACAGGAAGGGGGAGGGAATAGGAGCCATTTCTCTGCGCTGACCGACCTCCACGCTTGCAGCTCCCGTTTCCCCGGAACCCGGGCGGTTCCTTTGCTTAGTATTGCGCCATGCTGGATATTTTCATCCTCATGTTCTTTGCCATCATAGGCCTGGTGGTTCTGTCCTACATTATCTATCTGCTCTAGTGGCCTGGAGCTGCAGGGGCTGCGAGGGGAAGGATGGAGCTGAAGCGCCGAGCATCCCGCTTGCTGACGCACCGGTGGATTTTTGCTTCTGGTCATTATTCGGGTATTGATTCAAAAACAAAATGAAAAGAGAGCTTGTCTTTGTATCTGTTTCTCGGACCCACTGAGGCAGCATTTCTTGGATCAATCTGAAAAGAACAAGAAAGGCAAGGTTCCTTTGGGAACCAATTTAAACTGTGATTGCTTAAAATTAAAAATAAACTTCACAATGCACTGGGGTTTAGGTAGGGTGGGAGGGAGGGATGTATGTGGTAGAGAGCGACTAGCATTTCCTAAGTTCCTCTTCCATTTGGACATTTTTTACTGGCAATGATTATAGTACATCCTTATGGATGGGGCGGGGTGGTTTCCAAATCTGCCTGCTTAACTGCATTCATTAATTATTAACTCACTAGTGATCCATTCCCACTTGAGAAACAATAGCGAATGAAATTGACTTGCGGTAAGGCCTGGGGGAGGTGCCCACTTTTCCCAGCTGTGGAATTTGCTGTGGAGGAGAGGGGAGGACTCTCAGCTCTCTCCAGAGCTCCTGACCAGCTGAGCACTTTCTTTCTGGGTTTCCCACAGCTCCGGTGTTCCGGCCAGCAAGAGGGCTCTGTCCAATAGCAGGACTCCCGAGGTCCTGGCTTCTTCCAGTGTGTCCGGAGACGGCTAACCCTTGGCCAGCAGGGCCTCTGTGAGGCAGAGGGGCTCCTGGGGACGTCAGGAGTTCAAGGACGCCACTGGCAGCTGCTGCACGTGTTTAAGCTGTAGACAGGGTGTACTGAGAATGTGGAAGGTTGAATCGCAGAATCAGTAAAGTCAGTGGAGAACTGCCCAAACATTCATGTAGGCAGCCTTTCCTTAGGTCTAAACGAAGTAACTGCACGCGATGCCAAAATTTTCTGTCCTTTCTATTTTCATGAGCAGGCGTTCCCTTGTAAACTCAAGGGCAAATTCAGCTTGTCTGTCTTATCAGCGTCTTTATAGATTGTACAGTCTGAGGTTGTGTGGTTTCCCTCTATCTCCAGTCTTCCCCAAAAAAGCCCCTATCATTTGCAGTTTTTAAGATTTATCATTTCCTCCCTCCTGACTCCATATGTCCCCAGCTTCTTACTTGATGAGAGACATGGTTGTGAAGTTCTTATTCTTTGTGGTTACTTATAAAGCATCGAAACAAATGTATATTAATTTAGGAAACTAAGTTTTACCTCTAAGGAAGGGGCTTTAAAACTTTTTTTGATTGTTAAATGTTCTTTAGGATTTAAAAACAAAACAAAACTGTTTTCATATTTCCTTTTCCAGTTAGGGTTGGAAAACAACCCCATGTTTTAGGAAACAGAGTGGATTTGGCCCCCATCTGTGGTGTCTGTTATTCCCTTGAAGACCCCATCGTAACTGTTCCACAATGGTTTTCTTCTCTAGTGTAAGAATAAACAAGGAAAAAGGATTAATTAAGAATTTCTTGTGATAGTATTTTGTTCAGTTGCTGAATTTATTTATTTGGGTTTTTTTTAATTTTCTATGATTTATTTATCTTGATTTTGTGTGCGTTAGTGTGAAGGTGTCAGATCCCCTTTTCAGACAGTTGTGAGCTGCCATGTAGGTGCTGGGAATTGAACCCAGGTCCTCTGGAAGCACAGTCAGTGCTCTTAACGGCTGAGCCATTTCTCCAGCCCCTTTATTTGGGTTTTTGAGACAAGGTTTCTCTGTATAGCTCTGGATGTCCTAGAACTGGCTCTGTAGACCAGGCTGGCCTCAAACCCACAGCTGGAGCGATGACTCAGTGGCTAAGAGCACTGGCTACTCTTCCAGAGAACTGGGGTTCAAGTCCCAGCACTCACACGACAGCTCATAACTGTCTGTAACTCTAAGATCTGATACCCTTATGCAGACATATATGCAGGCAAAACACCAATGCACATAAAATTTAAAAATGTCTCACACCTTTAACCCCATTTCTTGGGAGGCAGAGGCGGGCAGGTCTCTGTGAGTTCGAGGCCAGCCTGGTCTACAAGAGCTAGTTCCGGGACAGGCTCTAAAACTGCAGTGAAACCCTGTCTTGAAAAACAAAACAAAATAAAACAAAACACTCCCTGAAAAACAAATCTAAAACTCTTGGCTACATAATCTTTAGAAATGAGAAAACTTAGCGCAGAATCCCTAGACAATTGTTCCAGGCTGGCCTCAAACTCAGTCCTCGTACCTCAGACTCCCGGGTGCTGAAGTGACAAGGTGTGCCCACCTTAACACAGTACCTTATAATGAAAATGCAACTGCAAGATAAATTTGAGGAGAAAATCTACTTACTTATTGCAAATATTATGTCGGATAATTTGTCTGTACCAAATATAATACTACATGACCATGTGGATCTAAGACAAGAAACCCACAGATTCACCAATATAATAAGCATGGCTTTAAACACTGATATATTTAGGGGTGATCTTCAGGGACACCTTGACTTTTCCCCTTTCAAGTATTTCTCTTATTTTATTTATTTATTTATTTTTGTTTTTTTTCAAGATAGGGTTTCTCTGTGGCTTTGGGGCCTATCCTGGAACTAGCTCTTGTAGACCAGGCTGGTCTTGAACTCACATAGATCCACCTGCCTCTGCCTCCCGAGTGCTGGGATTAAAGGCAAGCGCCACCACCACCCGGCAAACTTTTTTTTTTTTTTCCGATTATTGATAGCGATCTAGTATCGAGCACCAAATGGGACTCGAACCCGGGTCCTCCGCCAGAGCGTTAGGCGCTCTTGGCCATTGAGCCACGGCTCAAGCTGCTGAAGTATTTCTCTTATTTTAGCATAATTTTATTATTTCAAACTCCAATTCCTCCCTTCTTCCCTCTCCTTCCTTACCTAACCCTTTTCTCTTGAGACAGGAGGTGGAGGGTGTCTTCTTATGCAGCCCAGGCTGGCTTCAAACTTGAAATCCTAGCAGCCTCCACTCCCGAGAGCTGGGATCACAGGCCTGAACCACCACGCCCGGCCCAGACTACAATTTTCTATCAAGGTAGCAGGTCTGTATCCTTACCTAAGCAAGTATCAAGATTGGAAGGAATCCAAAGTCCAGAGTTAATTACGGTGGTTAAATGTTTATGGTGTAGTCTCTAATCAAGCTCACTCTGAAGTTTTATGAAACCGAAGTTGTGCAGTCTGTATCAATATAAAACTGAAACACCTTGTCAGTAACTCAAGGGGAGGGCAGGGCTGATCTCTGTTATACACAAGGTAACTTAAGTCTCTAAACATCAGCCCAACATAAGAACAGAAAGATTATCCTCTATTTTTTTTAAATTTAACTTGTATGTATGTGTTGCATGCCTGAGTGTATATCTATGCAATGTTCCTGCTGGAGCCAGGGAGGTCAGAAGAGGGTGTCAGATCCCCTGGAACTGGAGTACAGATGGTTGTGAGCCACCATGTGGGTGCTGGGGACTGACTGAATCTGGGTCCTCTGAGCCAGCAGGTAAACGCCCTTAACCATTGGACCATCTCTCCTGTCCCAGACTAGCCTTTTTTTAAAAATGCTGTTTATAAAATAAAACATCATAGTTGAAAAAAATTGTGTGTGTGTATGTGTGTGTGTCTGTCTGTGTGTGCGTGGGCACCACAGTCTGTATGTGGGTCCGGAGGATCAAACAGGTCGTCAGGTGTGACAGATGGGCACCTTTATCACTGAGATATCTCTTCAGCCTCCATAGTTTTAAGAAATAAACTTCAGCCATGCACGGTAGTGCACACCTTTAATCCCAGCTCTCGGGAGAGCGAGGCAATCAGATTTTTGTGAGTTTGAGAACATCCTGGTCTACAAAGTGAGTTCCAAGACAGCCAAGACTACACAGAGAAACCAAATCTGAAAAAGCCCCCCCAAAAAAGCCAAAAACAGAGAGAGAGAAACCCTGTCTCGAAAAACCAAAAAATAAAATAAAAATAAAATAAAAAAATTAAAAGAAAGAAAGAAAAAAGAATTGCTACTTTGTGCCTACTCACCCACACACTAATACACTCAGGAATTACAATAGATTTCTGTTATGTTGCTTTATTTTTTTTTCTTTCTTTTTTTAAGACAAGGTCTCACTAAATAGCCCAGGCTGGCCTCATCTTCATCTTCCTGTTTCAACCTCCTCAGTGCTAAAATTGTTTTGTTATGATAAACTTACTTAGTTTTAAAATTTCTTATATTGTTATCTTATGTATAGAGGTGTTTTGTCTGCATGCATGTCTGTGTACCACACGTGTGCCTGGTGCCCGTGGAGCAGAGGTCAGAAGATAGTGTCGGATCTCCTAGAAATGTAACTACAGATAATTGTGAGCCGACAAGTGGTATTAGAAATTGAACTCTGTACTCTGTAAGAGCAGTTATTGTTTTTAATTGCTGAGCCAGCTCTTCAGCCCTGATAAATTTATTTTGCCCATAGTGGCATATACCTTTAATCAGCAGGAAGCAGAGGCAGGTGATGGTCTATGTATGAATTTGAGGCCAGCCTGGTCTACAGAGTGAATTCCCAGGCCACATAGTGAGACCCTTATCTCAAAAAAAAAAAAACCAAACCAAAACATTTTATTTATATATAGATATATACACATGTAATGTATATATATGTAATGTATATATTTATAATATAATATATAATAAATACTATATAATAATATATTACACATAATAATATATTAAATACATATTTTTTGAGACAAGGTCTCTCTATCCTGAAACTCATTTTGTACACCAGGCTGACCTCAAACTCATAGACTATCCACCTGCTTCTGCCACCTGAGTGCTGGGACTAAAGGTATGCACCACCACTACCCAGATAACATTTTATTTTATTTTTTTTAGATAGTCTCCAAGCTCTGTCTAGGTTAATCTCAAGCTTCTGGGTTCAAGTGATCTTCTTGCCTCTCCAATAGTTAGAAAAAAATAAACCTTTTTATTTTATTTTATTTTATTTTATTTTATTTTATTTTATCTTTTATTCTAGCTGTCTTAGAATCTGTATGTACCTTAGGCTGGCCTTGAACTTGTGACAATCCTCTTTCCTCAGACTCCCAAGTACTGGGATTACAGGCATAAACTACTACTCTGTCTAGTTGGACAATGCTAAATTTCATATTTAAACTACATGTATATTGGCATTCTCAAGTACCATAAAACACTAAAATTTTTTATTAACATTCTTTTTATCTAAATTTTATTTAACTTTTTTGTTGTTGTTATTTTTGGTTTTTTGAAACAGGATTTCTCTGTAGCTTTGGAATCTGTCCTGGGACTTGCTCTATAGACCAGGCTGGGCTCGAACTCACAGAGATCCACCTGCCTCTGCCTCCCTGAGTGCTGGGATTAAAGGCGTGCGCCACCACTGTCTGGCTATTTAACTTTATTTTATGTGCACTGGTGTGAAGGGTATCAGATCCCTTGGAACTGGAGTTACAGACAGTTGTGAGCTGCCATGTGGGTGCTGGGAACTGAACCCAGGTCCTCTGGAAGAGCAGCCAGTGCTCTTAACAGCTGAGTCATCTCTCCAGCTCCTAACACTAAAATTTTTATTTGTGTAATATAAAGTTTTGTATACATTTTACAGATCTCTGTTCCAGTGTCATCATATTCAGAAAGATGGGAGTTAAATCTGGCTCATGCCAATGCAGTAAAATGGTTCTAAATCACTAAAAATTATGCTGAAAAATTTAAGATGACATAATCCTAAGAAATATTACACTAATTTTTTTTTAATATTTATTTATTATGTATACAATATTCTGTCTGTGTGTATGTCTGCAGGCCAGAAGAGGGCACTAGACCTCATTACAGATGATTGTGAGCCACCATGTGGTTGCTGGGAATTGAACTCAGGACCTTTGGAAGAGCAGGCAATGCTCTTAACCACCGAGCCATCTCTCCAGCCCTACACTAATTTTTTTTAATGGATTTTTTGAGGCAGGATTTCTTTGTAGCTTTGGAATCTGTACTGGGACTTGCTCTATAGACCAGGCTGGGCTCGAACTCACAGAGATCTACCTGCCTCTGCCTCCCAAGTGCTGAAATTAAAGGAATGCTCCCCTACCACCTGGCTCTACACTAATAGTTTTTTTATGAAAGTCTAGAAAGTGATATAATTTATTTTAGGAAAATTGTTAAAAGGGTAAATTTTGAGAAAGTTAAATAGAGGAATGAAATGTTGCAAAGCCAGACATCTTCAATGTATTTTTCTGAGTGTGTGAATTCAGCCCTTGAAATGGGGCTGAAAAAAAATCTATTAAATTTCAGAAAAGAGACCTTGCTTTTCAAAAAAGATGTTTAAATTTAGCATTATTCAAAATTTAAAATCCTTTAACATGTCATTTAGATCTGAAATTATAAAGAACATTTTCCCTTAGAAACTTTAGCATAGCTGAGGTGGAAACTGTCTATTTATTGAACTTGGCTTTTGTTAGGCCTAGAATCAATATCTCATCTTAATTTTAATATTTTTTTCTTAAAACCAGATTTTACTGTGTAGCCTTGGTTAGCCTAGAACTTGTTCTGTAGACCAGGCTGGTCTCAGACTCACAGAGATCCACCTGCCTCTGCTTCCCAAGTGCTGGAGTTAAAAGCTTGCACCACTATGCCCAACTAAAACACATATGGATCACTTAGTTATCTTGGACAATGTCCTGGGTTGTATCTGCCTCCATCCCAACTGAATGGAAGGAGACAGACACACACTGAAGTCTTGAAGTTTCAGGAAGTTACTGGTAACACATCATCTTTATTTAGGGATTTGGAACTGGGGTTAAACTGATAATTCTAACATCTCTATTTTAGTAGCAATTGGAATGATGCTTGGAGACTTCTCTGAATTAAAGAGAACAGTATACAACGTTGTTTTACTTATAGATTACTGCTCAATTTATGAGTAATTGCTAGCAAATGAAGATATTAATCTCTGGATGCTACACTATTAAGGACAAGATAGATACATTAGAACTGCCTGCTTCCCTGGGGCCTGCACTGTAGCCTAGGAGTAGAGTGTGTGTCTGGCATGCCTGAGGCCTGAGCTCCATCCTCAGCACCTGAACAGAGGCACAGCCTGGGATGTGGTCACTGGCACAGAGCTTTTCTAGCATGTGCAAGGCGCTGGCTTCGGCTCCCACCCCAGTGTTTGAAAACAGGGCTCAGTTTTGTTTTGTTTTGTTTTGAGACAAGGCCTTGCTGTGTATGCAGTTCTGACTAGCCTAGAACTTGGTATGTACATCAGGTTGGCTTCAAATTAGCAGCAATCTTCCTGCCTCTGCCCCTACCTCCCAAGTGCTGGGATTATAGGCACGCAACCAGCTCTAAAATTCAGTTTTTAAAATCACTGTAGAGTTTAATTGATAACGTAGTCAGGCAGTGGTGGCAGAAGCCTTTAGTTCCAGCACTCAGGAGGCAGAGGAGGAGCTCTGTGAGTTTGAGGCCAGCCTGGTCTACATAGTTCCAGTCCAGCCAGAGCTACATAGTAAGATCCTGTCTAAAAAAAGAGAGTCAAGGGCTGGAGAGATGGCTCAGTGGTTAAGAGCATTGCCTGCTCTTCCAAAGGTCCTGAGTTCAATTCCCAGCAACCACATGGTGGCTCACAACCATCTGTAATGAGGTCTGGTGCCCTCTTCTGGCCTGCAAACATACACACAGAAAGAATATTGTATACATAATAAATAAATAAACATTTTTAAAAAGAGAGACAAAAATTAACAGCTTAAAGAAAGAGAAGTACATTTCAAGAAAGTTAATGACTAGAATAATGACAAACTCTGAACATAATCAAAATACTTCCAGTTTAAACTTAATTTTATTAAAATGAATAAGGAATTAAATAAAGTTTAGCAAATACAACATTAGGTATCAAAAACATTTAGCACAACACAGTTCTTCTGAGATAACAGTGCACACTGCTAGTGGACTGCTGATAAGATTTCCAGAACACACAGAGGCTGTCAAAGGCATGTTCAAACCTGCAATCATTTGATTGAGTACTATTTACATAAGGACGCTGACCTTGAGAATAATCCCACAAAGGCGGTAGTGTTTATTTCTTAGACATAAAGTGGTTCTGCCATTACACCTTCTCCTAGGCTCCTCACGCTGGCTCTGCTCTCCAAAAGTGAGCAGTTACCCTAGAAACAAAGTCCTGAAAGTGTCAGAGTCAGCCCAGGATAAGGAACTCACAAGCAGCTGCTGAGGAGCAGTGCCCAACTTTGCCGCTGGATCCCACCAGCTGCCACGTACTGACTGAGGGGGACAGATGGTGTCATCCACAACAGTGTGAGAGGAATCTATGGGTTCACATGGTTAAAAGAGTCATCACAAGATATAAACTTCAGTTCTAAAACAAGTAGTTATGTTGTGTGTACACCACCACTAACAAGGAGTAGTGCTATGATGGAAAAGGAAAGCCCACCCTAGAAATCAAAGCCAAAGGAGGCCAAGGGGAGCACTGGAAAAAGGAAAGGCGTGCTGGGACCCTGGGTCTCAAGCGATCGTGGAGACTGATGTGGTTTGGGAGAGACGGGAGACATTGTGTCTCTGGTGGAAAATGGGCTCAGTGTTTTGTGGCCGTCCTAGTCTAGTCAGGCCTAGTGCTCTCGGCTCCTCATTCTCAAAGGCTCCATTATTTTGTGGTTAATTAGACGGCCTGTTACTTATCCCCCTGAACAAATGCTTCCTTCAGTTAAAACTCAAAATCACTTTAGTTCTGATGATAAATGTACTCAGCAAAATCAACTGGATCACAATTGTGGAAATCACAAATTTGTTTCCAAATTTATTTTATCTATTAACAATTAAATGAAAAACTTGCCAATTTACTTTTTAGAGAGAGAAAAAAGAGCCAGGCAGTGGTGGTTTACACCTTTAATCCCAGCACTCGGGAGGGAGAGGCAGGTGGATCTCTGTGAGTTCGAGGCCAGTCTGATCTACAAGAGCTAGTTTCAGAACAGGCTCCAAAACTACAGAGAACCCTGTCTCAAAAAAGTAAAACAAAACAAAAAAACCAAAACAACAACAACAACAATGAAAAGCTTCTTTGATAAAATTTCTAAAAACGACTTTGGTGAAAACTTATGTGTCATTCAAGGAATTAAAGCAAACTTCATAATTACACATTTCTGTCTCTAAGAAAATAAAATTATCTTTTAGAAAAAGATTTATATTTATCCTATGTGTACGGGTGTTTTGCCTAGATAGATGGATAGGTGGATGTGCACCATGTGTGTCTGCAGAGGCCAGAAGAAGGCATGGATCCCCTGGAATGGGAGTTACAGATGGTTTTAAGCTATGTGGGTACTGGGGACTGAACCCAAGTTCTCTGTAATAACAGTCAGTTCTTAGCCCCAGAAAATGAAATTATCTATTTATCAAAGTCTTTAGAGGTGGATGTGGTGGCATAAACCTTTAATCCCAGTACGTGGGAGGCAAAGGCAGGAAGATCTCTGTGAGTTTGAGACAAGCCTGGTCTACAGAGCGAGTTTCAAGACAACTAGTGGTATGTAGAGAAACTCTTGAGTCAAAAAAAATCAAAAATAAATAAAAATAAATAAGTATAATCTTTAAAATACTGTTCATAGTAACATTTGATTTTTTTTTCCTTTTCAAGATAAGGTCACATTGAAATCACTAGTGCTTCAGAAGTAAAAATAGTTATTTTTTAAAGTGGTTATGGAAATATCACAGACAGAGGAAATATTAAGGGCTCTGAGGTGTTACTTTGTATTCTAGTACTTGCTGTTACCAAAGGCTGCCCAGGCTAATTGTTACAGATCATTTCTTCAACTGAGCAGAAGAAAATGAATGAGGTTTATAAAAGCAAGACTCTTCCCCCACCCCCAAATCTTCAAATAAACTTCCTACTAGTCAAAAAAAAATTTTCCTACTAGTAGAATTATAATTGGACAGCACAAAGGCAATTAATTTTGATCCTTCTGTATTGACGGTGTTATCACAATTTTTATTTCTCCACAATTTTCACTGCTCCCCAGTCCTATCAAATTTTCTGAGCCCTTTTGTTAAATTCATGAATTTTCTTTACACCCTGCCATTGAAGACAATTTCCTTATCTCCCAGTGTTTTGAGGAAAAGAAGTCCAGTGGGAAGGTACTGGTGGGCTAGGGATCCAGTTCAGAGGTAGAGGGCTCCTTTAGCTCATACAAAGCCTTGCATTTGACTGGGGGCCGGGGACCAGGGCATGGGAAGAGAAAGCAAGAGCTCTAGAGTTCCCTGCGGTTCAGGTCCCTTCCTAGGAAGTGGAGGTGAAGGGAGTGGTAGGTCTTCTCAATTGGCCTGGAGTTCTTTCTGCCTGTCTCTGCTCTCTGGCTACTCTGAGCATGTATGCTTTCAGTTCCCATCATCAAAGCCTACTTTCTGGGATAGGGAGGACAGGCTTACCAAGAAGTGGGAGTTACTTGTGAAGATTGTTCTGGCAATTTACTTTCATTATGTTTATCTCCTGCTTCAATTCTCTGCTCTAATCCCCAGGGAAATTACAAGATGATTCCATTATCTGAAGATCCTCTATTTGTAGACCTTTTGTATGATTGTCTTGCAGAAAATATATTGTATATGTGTCTATATGTATAAAATATACATATAGCATGCATTCTGTTAGTTCATACAAAATATAAATGAAATATAAGATTTATTTTGTAACCATATGCTGAGAAGGTGGTAAAGAATGTGACTTACATAAAGAACATTCTAAAACAATATTACAAATCCTCACAAACATTTGGGCCATATTTGCTCAACCTAAGCAAAGTGAACAGATAGCACTAGTTAGCAAATGTGAATCTGTTCTGAATAAAGCAGAATTAGCTCCTGAAGAGTCACACAAATAGGTTAAGCAGGCTGCAGACTCTTGGACAGTTTAACATTCTGAGTTTACCAAGACCTGGAGAGGCAGAGCTCATTTTCTAGAAAAGTAACAACACATTCTTGGGTTTGCTTGTTATTTGACATTAATCAGAGTAAAGCACTTACAGCTATAATCCTGTGCAGCTGGAGTTTCTAGTTAATTAGATTATCAGAAGTCCAACAGGTGCTACCCTTGGATGTGAAAAATCATCACTCTCCTAAGCACTAGTCTGGTGACACGGTCTTTAAGTGACAAGGTTCTTGACTTAGGAGGAGGAAGTACTCATGGACAAGTACAGCACCTCCTTGTGGAAGTTCGCCTGAGCATGCAGGAGATGGAACAAATTCAGGAAGCCTCTGTCATCATCATCACGCTCTCCTGTGACACATATACAGGAACAGACCGCAGGGAGAGGAAAGAGTTAAACATTTGAGCACATGGCTTAGGAATGCAAGTTGTTCTAAGTGTTTCTAATAATATTTAAAGAGAAGAATTTTTGTTGATGATCTTTACTAAGCCAGGCTTTCACCACTAAAGCTATGAAATTAGACACTAGATAGAAAACAGGAAAGAACTCTGGTCTAAGCTTTAGCATCTTTTAATTTATGACCTTGGGAAAGTCAGGTTATTTCTATGTTTCCTTTTTCTCATCTATAACACAAGGCTAATTAGCTGGAGAGATGGCTTATTGGTAAAGAGCACCAGCCAGAGCCGGGTAGTGGTGACACACGCCTTTAATCCCAGTGGCAGGTGGATCTCTGTGAGTTCGAGGCCAGCCTGGTCTACAAGAGCTAGTTCCAGGACAGGCTCCAAAGATACAGAGAAACCCTGTCTTGAAAAACAAAAAGCAAACAAACAAACAAAACCCACAAAAAACAACCAACCAACCAAAAAACAGGGTTCATTGTCATGTTGGTCCCCTAGTAAACTAAATTAGTATCTATTAAAACCTATATAAGGTCCAGTTTCGTAGTCTCATGCCTCTAGTGTCAGCATTTGGAAGGCACAGTTACCTATCTGTGAGTTCAAGGCTAGCTTGGTCTACATAGCGAATTCCATGCCAGCCAGGACTAGAGAAAGAGAGAGAGAGAGAGAGAGAGAGAGAGAGAGAGAGACAGACAGACAGACAGACAGACAGACAGAAAGACAGACACCCTATCTCACAAAATCAAAATTAATCTCCCAGGCACGGTTTTACTTTGTAGCCCAGGCTGGCTTAAACTTCAGATCTTTGCTCAGCCTCGAGTAGACGGACCATAGGTATGCACAACCAAGCCCCGCCTGTTGCATCTGAGGCTGAGACCCGAAGGCACTATCACTCACTCCTACGTGCTGTCTACACTCTCACTTACCAGACATGATAGGCTGCAGCATTTCCATGGTGACACAGGCAAAGGCATTGGCCACGCTCTGCAGGAAGCTCTTTCTCTCTGCTGCAGTGCTGAAGACCTTGCAGACCTTCTGCATCATTCTCACTGTCCAGTCCATGCAGTACAGCTCCTTCTCACACACCTGAGTCAGATGCACAAAGCACTACTATCAGTCTGCATGTGACAAAAGCTGTAAAGCTTAAAGTGGCAGTGACAATGACAGCTTAGATGTAGCAGAGTTTACTACACAGGGCAGGCTGATGATGTAGCAGTTTATTGAATAAGATACCCCACTGAGTCTGCAATGGGAAATGCTCAGTAAGTGCGTAAGACAATGTGGTAGCATGTGCCTGTAATCCCAGCATTCAAATTCAAGGTCACCTTTGCTTACACAGTGAGTTTGGGGCCAGCCTGGGCAATATAAGACTGTCTCAAAAACCAAAAACAAACAAATAAAATATGTATTTTAATATGTAATATTATTTTTATTTTCTTTAGTTTTTTGAGACAGGGTTTCTTTCTTTTTTCCTTTCTTTCTTTCTTTTTTTTTTGTTTTTGTTTTTCGAGACAGGGTTTCTCTGTAGCTTTGGAGCCTGTCCTGGAAGTAGATCTTGTAGACCAGGCTGGCCTCAAACTCACAGAGATCCACCTGCCTCTGCTTCCTGAGTGCTGGGATTAAAGGTGTATGCCATGACTGTCCATCAATACTTAATTTTTTAATAATTTTTTTCTCTAAATCTCAGTTCCTGGGTAGACTGTGTGTATATGTGCATGTGTGTATGTGTGTGTGTGTGTGTGTTTGTATGTATGAGAGAGAGAGAGAGAGAGAGAGAGAGAGAGAGAGCGGCCTGGGGCTTTGTAAGCACCAGGGAAGCAGCTCCATTGCTGGGTCAAATGAATGCTAAATAACTTGTCAGAGAAAACCTTAGTCTTTACTTACCAAAGCCAAAAAGACTATGAGTCTTGCCAGCTCGATGGCCCTTCCGTTCACAGCTTTACTAGCCATGAAAGTGAAGCAGATGTTGTTCCCGCTCAGGATTAGAAGGCGTGCATTATTCTCCAGCAGCCATTCCCTGGGAACCACTTTTATCAGAGGAGGAACAGTTATTTAATGAGAAATTACACAACTGCTGTAGTAAACATCTTTAAACACATTCAACATTATATTACTTATTGGAAATGTAATTAGTGCTAAGGGAAATACTCAGAAACAATGTTTTAGGTTTGTTCTTTCTTTCCTTTTTGAGACAGGGTTTCTGTGTGCATTCCTGGCTGTCCTGGAACTTACTCTGTAGATCAGACTGACTTCAGAGATCTGCCTGTCTCTGCCTCATGAGTGCTGGATTAAAGGTGTTTGTCACTGTGTCTGTCAATTACAGCATTCAGCCAGAGACAGGGATCACCCCATGTCATGGCGTTTTACCATTGTGTTGCCATAGCTGAGTCAAAGCAATTTTTCTTCACATTCTTCAGCAGGCAAAGTGACATGCCATGTAAGGACAAAGCCCCTGTAAACATCAGAGTAACTACTTAACCCCTCCCATACAGCACCAGAGGGCTTTTATATAATCTAAAGGGTATGTATGTGTGAGAACTCGTAAATGAGAGCAAGCAAACTCATTAAACTATGAAGTGACCTAATTATATTATATATAAAATTGGGAACTGAATTCCTCCTGGGGAACTGTTGGCTTTGATGGCTGCTATGGTAATGGGAGTCATTGTTTCAGTTGTGTACCCACTGGGGAGTCTAACAGGCTCCGAGTGACAGTTCCATACCCATGGTCATGTGGACAGACCTGGTTAATCTTAGTGAGTCACAAAACAAAAAGATATGATAGAGAGAAAGTCTTATAGGGAGGAGGAAGGGAGTCTATGGGGGGAGGGAGCTAAAAGAGGGTGAGGAGCAAAAATAATCAGAATGCATTATATAAATGCATGAAATTGTCAAAGAACAAATTTAATTCAAAAAATTGCAAATTGAAATAAACACATTCTTAAACCACATGTATTTACATACTATACACACACACACACACGCACGCACACACACACACACACACACACACACACACACACAAACATAAAACTAAAAATGTTTCGGAGCAGTAAGTAACAAAACATACTTAAAACTACATATTGAGCAATTAGTGATTTCTAATACTCTCTTAATTATTACCTAGGGAATTGTCCATATAATTTTATAGCTGTATTCTAAACATAAATTTTTATTACTCTATATTAGTAAATACACATTTTACCTGATAGTTCATCTACAAGACTGATAACATCATCTGCTGTCCACTCTTTGGTACCTGTGTCATACAGTAGCTTAATGGCATTAGCCAAACCTTTCAGACTGGATTCATCTGTGGGCCCTTCCACCATTTCCTGCCAAATCACCTGCCCTGGATTGAAACAATAAGTAGGCTATGACAGAATAGATAGTTTTGTGAAAAAGACTTCAGGATTTGTTTAGAATGGAAAGAATTACACAATCCCATTACTTATATAAACTACATTCATCATTAAAATGTAAATTCTAATATCATTATAAATTTGAGTTTCTCATTAACTGTGATGAAACACAGCAACAGTTTCTAAACCAAGCAACTAAAAGAGTTGGAACTTGAAGAACAGTGTTTTTGTTCTCTCTCCTGAGGAGCTTGTACCCATGCTCTGGTAAGTCTTCCTTTCAGCAATTCTCTGAGAAACCCACACTCATGTTGTCATGTTACTTTCTTCTGAGAAAGAGTTCTCTTAACTCTCTGCTTAAGCCTATATTAACATATATTTTTAATTTAAATTTTTGTTACTGGGGATTATAGGGGTTTTGCTTTATATTATTTTATGTGTATGAATGTTTGCCTGCATATATGTCTATACAACATGTGTATGCCTAGTGCCAGCAGAAGTCAGAAGAAAGTGTTAGATCCCCTTGTTATGGAAGTTACAGATAGTTTTGAACTACCATGTGGGTGCTGGGAATCAAACCTAGGTTCTCTGGAAGAACAGTCAGTACTCTTAGCCACTGAGTCATCTCTCCAACCTTTTATATTAACATACATTTATTTATTTGTTTGTTTGTTTGCTTGTTTTGAGATAGGGTTCTTTGTAGCTTTGGAGCCTGTCCTACAACTAGCTCTTGTAGAGCAGGCCGGCCTCAAATTCACAGAGACCCACCTGCCTCTGCCTCCCAAGTACTGGGATTAAAGGAGTGTGCCACCATTGCCCGGTTTAACATATATTTATTAAGCCCTAATTCTGCTTCAAAATAAAACAAAACAAACAAACAAACAAACAAGAACAGTGCTTTTATCTATTTATTATTTGTTTTGTCCTTTTCATGTGTGAGTGTCCATGCATATGAAGGCTAGGGTGTTCTTCCTTAAGAATCATCCACTTTTTTATTTTTTGCTTTTTTTTTTTGAGACAGAGTCTTTCACTGGGACCTGGGGCTCACTGCTCAGGTTAATATGGCTGGGAGGCCCAGGGATATGCCCACTGCTGCATCCTCAGTGCTGGGATTACTAGCGCAAGCCATTACACCCAGATTTTATTTTTATAATTTATTTTTATTTTGTGTGCATTAGTGTTTTGCCTTCATGTTTATCTGTGTGAGGATGCCGGATCCCCTGAAACTGGGGTCACAGACAGTTGTGAGCCGCCATGTGGGTTCTCGGAATTGAACCCAGGTCCTCTTGAAGAGCAGCCAGTAGTACTCTTAACTGCTGAGCCATCTTGCCAGCCCCTACACCCAGATTTTTACCTGGGTACTGGGGACCAAAGTCAGTTCTTCATGTTTGCACAGAAAGCACATTATCTACTGAGCTATCTCCCAGCCTCAAAGAATAGTGTTTTTAGTTCAAAGATATTACCTTATAATGCAGATTAGAATATCAACTGCTATAATTTTACTATAATCAAGTAAAATCTATTGGTATCCTTCTAGAAAGGAGCTTGCTTCTATTGGTATCTTTCAAACATTTACATCACAACAGAGTAGCTCAGGCATCTATTATTTATCTCTCACAATCTTCTCTGCAGCTTATACACAACAACATTTTAATTTTAAAATAAAAGTCCTGGGTGCTAACCAATATGCATTAAAACTGGTTTTCTACTGATAAAAGTAGAATAAGAAAATGTAAGATAATTTTTGACACTAATGTAAGCACAGCCTAGGTAATAAACTTTTTAAAAAGTTATGAATCTGTTTTGTTTTTTAGTATCATTAGCCCCCTTAAGTTGCAAATACAACCTTGAGTTACATTAATGTTTAAGATGGAAAAGCAGACAGATATGGTGGCCCACATCTTTAATCCCAGCACTTGGAAGGCAGAGGCAGGCAGATCTGTGAGTCTGAGGCCAGCCTGGTCTACAGAGTGAGTTCCATGACAGTCAGGACTACAGAGAAACCCTCTCTCAAAAAGAGAAAGGGGGCGGGGCAGGAATATACCTGGTTTTGACCCAGAGAAGAACAATTCCTGTCTCGAAGCTCGGGGTATGCACAAGTTAATGCAGTATGTTTTGAAACTGTGAAGCACATTTTAAACTAGCAATGATGAAGCTGAGTAAAGACAAAAGACCTTCCCAGGGTCTTTAACGTGGCTCAGTGGGTAAAGGTGTAAAGATGCTTGCTGTCAACCTGATGACCTGAAGTCCATCCCAGAATCCCACAGTATAAAGTGAGAAGTGATGCCTGCAAGATGTCCTCTGATCTCCACGGACATGCACATTACACACATACAAAATAAATAGTAAATAGACGGTAATTATTTATTTTTGAGAAAAAGTCCTACTGTGGTGGTTTGAGTAGGTATGACCCCCCAAAGATACATGGATTTGAATGCCCATGGGGAGGGGCACTATTAAGAGGTGTGGCCTTGTTGGAGAAAGGGTGCAACTGTGGAGGCAGGCTCTGAGGTCTTATATGCTCAAGCTATGCCCACGTGTGACACAGTTCACATCCTACTGCCTGAGAATCAGGATGTAGAACTCTCAGTTCCTTCTCCAGCACTGTGTCTGCCTGCACGCCACCTGCCATGATGATAATGGACTAAATCTCTGAAACTGTAAGCCAGCCCCAATGAAATGCTTTCCTTTATAAGAGTTGTTGTGGCCATGGTGTCCCTACACAGCTATAGACCCTAAGTCACTTACTATGCATCTCTGACTAGTCCGGAACTCCGTGTGTCAGAATACAGTCCAAGAATGGTGTCATGTGAGAAGAATTCTGGGTACTTGTGAGAAACCTCCAATAAAACAACCGAGGGACTCAGTTTCTTCAAAAGTATGAAATTTTTCTTGGGATATGTTTCCATGCTTTTCCCAGGTGTAGCAGACAGAAGTGAATTTATTTCAGATTATTCGTTACAAATAGCAATTGTTATTTGTTTATATGCCTCTATAGAAAAACATGTTTTTACTGTGTATGGCTTGTCCTTGTGATATAACACTTTAGTAATATAAATCTTCTTCTTTTCGAGACATGGTTTCTCTGTGTAACAGCCCTGGCTGTCCTGGAACTCACTTTGCAGACCAGGCTGGCCTTAAATCACAGAGATCTGCCTGCCTCTGCCTCCTGAGTTCTGGGATTAAAACCATGCACCACCACCGCCTGGCTTCATGTGACTCTTTTTAGAAATTGTCTGATGTTCTGAATAAAGTTGGCTATTGTGTGAGATTTTAGTCTGCCTCATTTTTAGGTTCCATTCTTCCAGGTCCCACTGCCCCTAGAGTGGTAAAAAGATGTGTAGAATAGCCTGGCCTTGAACTCACAGAGACCTGCTACCTCTACCTCCTGAGGAGTGCTGGGACTAAAAGTGTGCATCAACTCGTAGAGTTTTTAAAAGTCTTCTTAATGTTAAAGTAATTAACCAGGTATATAACACACATCCCTGAAAAAAAAAATGGTGCTTACCATCCTGAGGAGATGTTGGTCCAAAGATAATATATAGCAATCTTGCCTGATTCACCATTGGCCATGGTTTTAATATTCGAGTCAACCAAAATGCAGAATCACTTCGTTGTGTCCAGTGATCAAGGAGAACATTTCTACAGAACAGTCTAATCCTTAACTCCAGCTTTCGGGCACTTCCTATAGATAAAAAGTTGTAAATCATTTTTTTTTTAGAAAGATAAGTTTCATAGTGGATAGTGATCAGAGCCAGGTGTTAACCACTGTGGTTAAAAGAGAGATCATAAACTGAGTGTGTAAACAGGAAGTCACCAAGAAGTAAAAGGTGCCCTAACTTTGGAGTTTGACTTTCTTCTTGTGCTTACTTTCCTTATTTAGTTTCAATACTTTGAATAATGGTTAAGTCAAATCCATACTCAATTTTACCAGAATCTTATGTAGTTTTAGATTTATGTATTTAGACAGGGTTTCCTGTATCCCAGGCTGGCCTTGGACTCAGTATATAGCTAAGGATGACTGTGAGTTTCTGACCCGCCTGGTTCTCACTCCAAAGTGCTGAAATGATAGGCATGTATCACCACGATCAGTTTTATTCATTGTTGGGGCAGGCTAGGAAAGCATTCTACCACCACTTGAACTATATGTCCAGACCCCAAATTGACTCTTAAAGCATGAGACAGAAAAATAGTATTAGGAAAATGAGAAAATGAAAAAGGTTCCCAGTGAGATACAACAAAGGCATAAAGGGCATTGGAGACACAGTGAACAGAAAGAACAATATGTTCAAATCAGACTAAAACAGTGCACAGGAAGTGTGATTATTTTTGACACAGAATCTCTCTGTGTAGCTCTGGTTATCCTGGAACTCAGTATAGAGGCCAGCCAGGCCTCAAACTCACAGAGATTCACCGAGTCTGCCTCTTGAATGCTGGGATTAAAGGTCTGTACAATGAGTTTGAGAAAGTAGGTGGGGACCAGAATCTGAAGGCTAGTTTATATAGCTTAGATTTTATTTTGAATATGTTAGGGAGAAGTTTTTTTATCAGAGAAAATGCATGTTAAATTGTGTTGTCACATGCCTTTAATCCCAGCACTCAGCAGGCCTTGAATTCACAGACATTTGCCTGCCTCTGCCTCCCAAGTGTTGAGATTAAAGACGTGCACCAACACGGCCTGAGTCATCGCTTTTTTAAAAAGTGAAATGTTCCAAGTTGACAGAAAGGAAAAATAGAATGAGAAATACAGTATACAAATCAAGTAATTTAGCCAAAGTTTTATATCTATGTTTGCTTCTGGGTTTTAAAATAAATAAATATTAGAAATGTTGAGTTTTTAGTTTATCATTTCCAATCACTTTCCCCAGAAGAATCACCATCTTGGATTTAGAGTTTGTCCCTGTCCCTTCTATGCTGTCAGAGAAATAACCAACAGGAAGTAGATCACATCCATATGGTATCCTGGTTTCTGTGGTGCTGGGATCGGATTGAACCCACCACCAACTGAGCTACATCCCACCCCTCCACAACTTGTCTTATGCATACTTTTGAATTCTACCTCTTCTGAACATTTTACTTCTATACAATATTATCTTTGAAGTGAAGGTCTTTACCTGCTTTGTTACAGACAACAGTCTGCATCTTACGGGAGAGATTAGTCAACTCGCATAAGAAGTTATAAACACGGTGGCACTCAAGTTCATCCCAACCCGCTGTTAAGGTCTGAGGAAAACAGAAGAAACATTGCACAAGTTCAGACACAAATTGGAAGGGTAAGCCACTACTTTCTAGGAAAAACAGGCCATTTGTAGTATACGACCTACGTGATGTGCAGTTTTTGCCCTCAATTCACAAGAAATCTATATAGTCACAACCTAGAAATTCTCCAAAATCTTGCTTCTTTTCGTTAGAAGAAAGTTTTACTTACTTACTTATTTATTTATTTCAAGATAGGGTTTCTTTGTGTAGCCCTGGCTGTCCTGGAACTCACTATGTAGACCAGGCTGGCCTTGAACTCAAAGATCTGCCTGCTTCTCCTGAGTTTGTGTGCCACAAATACCCAGAAAAATTTAAGGTTTCTATAAATTTATTTTTATTTTTATTGATGTGTATGTGTCTCTGTGAGGTTATGTCACACAAGTGAAGGTGCTTGTGGAAGCGAGAGGAGTGGGAGCTACAGACAATTGTGGGCTGCCCTGATGTGCTGCTGGAAACCAAACTTTGGTGCTCTGCAAGAACATCAAGTGTTCTTAGCTGGTCTCTATAGCTTTCTCAGTTTGTATTTCTCTCACCACTGTGCTACGAGTGGCCTCAAACCCTAGCTCTGCCTGTAGGAAGTCTGAGTAATGGGACTCTAGTCCTGGTTTTGTGAATCAGTTTTTAAACTTAAATTAAATCAAACTCTAAACTAATTATTAATTAATTTTTGTGTATATGTGTGTGTGTGTGTGACCAAAGAGCCCACACATACAGCACAGAAGGATGTCAGGTGTCTTCCTCTACATGATCCTATTTTTTTGGGACACTCCCTCACCAAACTTAGAACTTGTAGTTTTTGGCTATGCTAGCAGCCAGTAAGCCTCATGGATGAAATTACAGGTCACCATGACAATGGAAGCTGGGGATTCGAACTTACACATCAATTACTTTACCTACTGGACCAGCTTTCAGCTTCTGTGGCTTGGTTTTACAGTAGACTGTCTAAGACTTTTACACCTGCCATTTTGATATTGCTTACAATTGATAATGATATTATTTTAATATGGCAATTGATTATAACTTGTTTGTTTTTAATAAATGAAAAAAACAGACAATTTAATAACTGTCTGGATAATATAAAAATATACAAATATATAAAAAGTAGATTTTAAAAAGCATACAACTATATAAATTCATTAATTATGTACTTTATTAATTTGTTTACTTACTTTTTACTATTTATTTACAAGGTCTCACTATGCAACCCTGACTGACCTAGAAGTCATTAAGTAGACTGGGCTGGCCTCTGTCTCCAGAGTACTGGTGTTCACCACCACTCTTAGCCCCCCCCATATAAATCCTTAAAATAACTGGATTTCAGTGGTTTAAAAACTAAACCTTCTGGGACAGTGGGATGGCTCATCAGGTGAAGGGAACACCCGCCCACACTGGAGGGAGCACAGCTCCTCCAAGCTGTCACTCTTACAGTGACACAGATACAAACGTTTTTAAAAATTTAGATTTATTTTATTTTATGTGTATAAGTGTTTTGCTTGCATATATGTATATGTACTGTGCGTGCCTGATGCCCAAGAAGGTCAGAAGAGGGCTGTAGGACCTCCTTCAACTGGAGTTGGGATGGTTATGGGTCACTGTGTGCATCCTGTGAGCTGAAGCTGGATCCTCTGGAAGAGCAGCCAGCCCATATCTGCTGATCGTCTCTCCAGACCTACACACATCAAAAATAGTCTTCAATCCCAGCACTCCATGATTTAACTTCATTCCTTCCAGAATGAGAGAAATTGCTAAGCAGTGATTATTTCTGGTGAAAGGAAATCAGAGGATGGGAGATAAGCCTGGGAGGAAGACTTTTACTTTAAATATTTTGTTCCTTTTGAATTTTACATGAATGCATATCTTAATACTTAATCCAAAGATAGAAAGTACAACATAAATGGAAAAAAGTAAAAAAGTGTTTTGTAAGATTGCCAGTAGGGTCCTAGACTCTGGGTGCATAAGAGCTGGTGGCTGGTAGCCTGGGATACAGCATAAGATTTTCAGGATGGATGTGGTAAGAGCCTAAGGTGGCTGTAAATTTTAATTAGATAATCATGAAGACTGTTTAGGACAGTGTCTGGCACAAAGTATAAAGCTTAATAAATGGCACCTTTAACTTTAATCTGTTTAAAAGAGATTAGTAAATATTACTGAAATAATAATCTGATTTCTAAAGTCACATTCCAGGAAACTAGTCCATAAATTTAAACTGAAAATACTCATAAAAAAGCTGGGTGTAATGATGCACTACTTTAATCCCAGCACTTGGGAGGCAGAGGCAGCAAATTTCTGAGTTCGCGGCCATTTTGATTTACATAATGAGTTCCAGGACAGCCAGGGCCACATAGTGAGACCATGACTAAGGAAATAAATTACAAACACATGCACACATCTGTGCCTTTAGTCTCCTATGGCTAGTGGCTTGGGTTGCAGGTCAGAGATAAAGTGCTTACCTAGTATGCCTAATGACTTAGACTCAATCCTCAGCTCGTTCTCTCTCTCTCTCTCTCTCTCTCTCTCTCTCTCACACACACACACACACACACACACACACACACACAAAACCAAACAAACAAAACTTAAAAACATTTGTATAAAGTAAATAAATGCTAAACATTCTCACTAGTTAAAAAAAGTCAAATATACTCTTAACAAATTTTTACAATGTTATTTTGCTTTACTAGAGCTTCTATTAATGTACATAGAAATTCCATACTCTTCTTGTTAACAGTTCAAAATCATTCTTTCATTAAACAATGTACCTGTAAAAATATGCCATAACATGGTAATCCTAAACATTGCAAAGGAGCTGAACAGCCGCTGAATTTAAAACAGGAAACCTATAAAGAGAGCAACTGTTAGTGGATCTATACAATAACTTTACACTCAGTTTACTGGAGATATCTTTTTGTTGTTGTTTTGTTTTTATTTTTTGAGACAGGGTTTCTCTGTGTAACCCTGGCTGTTCAGGCTGACCTTGAACTCAAAGATCCACCTGCCTCTACTTCCCTCTGCTGAGATTAAAGGCCTCTGTGCTACCATGCCTGGAAATGGGCGGTACCTTGAGACAGGGTCTAGCTTTTATTATAGAAAGAAACTTTGCAACAGAGACCATTGCAGAAAATCTCAACAAATCAAAATGCAGAGGAACAAGGGATTCTGTGGTATCCAGCCCCAAATGATGCATCTCCAACACAATTCCTGTACCAAATCTGAGATCATCTAGGGAGAGGGATGGAAAGACTGTGAGAGTCACAGGAACAGGAACTCTGCTGTGAGAGTGTTTCCTAGAAATATCAGGGAAGCCACACCCATGAAGTCTCATCAGCATGGCTCTCTAAATAAGACCTGAACAAGGAAGACACTAATAGACAGGCTGACAGGGAAAGGGGAAATCTCACGGGACCCCAAACCTAAACAAAAAAGGCAACTGAGGCATGCTAAGAGCAGGAGAAATAGCCTTCCCCAGGGAAGAGGCATCCAACTGGTTATCCAATAATGAGTGGTCACCCCTAAAATAATGTATATACAAATAACAGTATACGAACTGAGAAGGCTATATTTATATATTTAGGAGTGTGTATATGTGTGTATATACAACAGAAAAAAAGAAGGCATGAATTTGAGATAAAGAAGCGGGTATATGAGAGGGGTTGGAGGAAAAAGGGGGAAAGGAAGGCAGAATTCCCAACATCCATGTAATAACAGCTAAGTGTGGTAATAAGAGCCTGTAACCCCAGTGCTAGGGATGGGTTTGAAGAGAGACAGGTGGATCCCCAGGGCTTTCAGGTCTGTCAGACTAGCTGAAACAGCAAGCTGGAGCTCCAGGTTCAGCAACAAATGTCTCCAAAACATAAGATGGAGTCTAGTGTGGTTGCACACACCTTTAATCTCAGCACTAGAGATGCAGAGACAGCCTGATCTCCATAAGTTTGAGGCTAGCCTGGTCTACATAGAGTTCCAGGCTCCCCAAGACTCAAAAATAAAAAACCCCAAACAAAAACAAACAAACAAACAAAACCAAAAAAAACTCCCCTCCCAAAACAATAAAAAACAAACAAACATAAACTTGAGAGGCTGGAAGAATGGCTCAGCAGATTAGAGCACTTGCTGCTCTTGTAGAGGACCTGTGCTCAGATCTCAGAATCCACATGATGACTCAACCATCCATAAACTCCAGTTCCAGGGGAACCTTTGCCTTCTTCTGACTTTTGCATGCACCAGGCATGCGCATAGTACACATATATACACTCAGGCAAAATATTCACATGAATAAAAAATCTTATTAAAAGATATAAACTGATTAAAGAAATAAAAGAGGAAAAAAAGATATAAAGTGGAGAGCCAGGTTTGGTGGCACATACCTTTAATCCCAGCATTTAGGAGGCAGAGGCAGGCAGAGCTCTGTGTTTGAGGTCAGTCTCAATAACAAGAACAAAAATGTCGAGAAGTTTTCTGACATCAGCTGTGGCCATGACAGTGATATACAGGTTCATACACACAACAACAACAAACACACACAATTTCAGCCTAAGGGTATAACTCAGTTATAGTTATATAGCATACAAGAGTACAAGAGGCCCAAGGTTCAATCTCAGCACAGCAAAACAAAACAAAAATCCCAAGTCTTTATAGTTTAGTACACTTACATAAAGATTTTAACATTTAGAAATTATTTCATTTTAATAAAATACCTAAATCTTTACTTTTTTTCCTTTTAAATCTTATTAAAGTTTAAAAGAAAAACACCCAGGGCAGGTAAGCTATAAATCTCAGCAGCTGAGGAGGAGAGGAGAGGAGAGGAGAGGAGAGAAGGAAGAAAAGTCATGCCATTTAAGTTGGCATGGAGGTCAGCCACATGCAGACAAACAACCAATGGAAGGCAGCCAGCTTCAGAGAAAAAGAAAGGAAGCCCACAGGATTCAAAAAGCCTGCTGAGGCTCTGCCCCACATCTGGGAGAAAGAGACAGAAGCGGAGAAGATGTGCCTGATTCCTCAGCCAACTCCATGGTGGCTCATAAGGACTGCTTTGCTTTATTTTTGAGACAAGGTCTCTAGTAGTCTAGCCTGGCCTTGAACTGTGATTTCCAGAGCCTCAGCCTCTGCCTCCTGATTGCTGGGATTACAGACCTGTGCCACTGTGCCTAGTTTAAGAGGTGCTAGGGACCAAATTATAAGCAAATAATCTATGGACTGAGCTGTTTTACCAGCCCCTATGTCACCCTTTTTGTTTTGTTTTGCTTGAGGCAGGGTTTCTGTGTAGCCCTGGCTGTCCTGGGACTTGCTTTGCAGACCAGGCTGGCCTCACACTCACTCACAGAGATCCTCCTGCCTCTGGCATACACCAGCCTCTAAGTCAGCACTTTAAATAACTTTGGTGACTGTGAGAGAGATAGCTCAGCGAGTAAAGTGCTTGTCTCACATGCAGGAGAACCTGATCTCAGTCCTGGAATCCATGGGAAGAAGAGGGCTGCCAACCGGGCAGTGGTGGTGCAAATCTTTAGTCCCAGCAGTTGGGAGGCAGAGGCAGGAGAATCTCTGTGAGTTCGAGGCCAGTCGGGGCTACAGAGCGAGTTCCAGGACAGCTAAAACTGCTGATCACCTGCCGGTGGAGTTACAGAAGATTGGGAGTTACCCCACTAAGGTACTGGGAATCAAAGTTGGGTCCTCTGCAAGAATAGTATGCACTCTTAACCACTGAATCATCTCTCCATACGCTTTCCCTAAATGTACATAGCTATGATAAGCTTTAATTTATAAATCTGACATTTTTTTTAGCTGGGTGGTGGTGTCACACTCCTTTAATCCCAACACTCAGGAGGCAGAGGCAGGAGAATCTCTGTGAGTTCCAGGCCAGCCTGGTCTACAGAGTGAGTTCCAGGACAGTCAGGACTGCACAAAGAAACCCTGTCTTGAAAACAAAAACAAACAAACAAACAAACAAACAAAAATCTGACATCTTTTGGCTTCCATTGGCACATTATAAATAGAGACATACACTTACATGTAATTAAAAAATAAAATAAATCCTGTTTTTAAAAGATAGGTTTGGAGCTGGAGAGACGGCTCAGTTAAGAGCACTTGCTTTTCTTGCAGAGGATCCAGGTTTGACTCCCAGCATCGACATGGTGACTCACAACTGCCTGTAGATCCAATTTCAGGGGATATGATGCCTTCTTTTGGCTTCCATGGGCACCAGGTACACACATGATGCATATGCAAAACATTCATACATATAATTTTAAAAGATAGGCTTATAAATAACATATGACATTAGTGATAAGTTATCTTTACTGGAAATCAAGAATGTGAACTAATTCTGGTATATGATCTTACTTCTGAGAGTATCTTGTGAATGTATTTTAGTCTGTCCTTGGTGGGAAGCAGCAAGGTGCATCTTTTAAATAGTAGACCTGAGAAAGGAAAGAGACATTAGAAAAAATGACAACACTGAAATTAATTAAAGTTATCAACAGCATAGTGTAGCAGACTTTCTTGGACTGCCAGCCCCCAAATCATGACACTGTGACCTATTATTATTAGTTATGAATGTTTGGCCTTATCTTATGCTTGTCCCACTACCTCTTAAAACTTATTTTAACTTGTTTCTTTTCATCTACATTTTGCCTCAGGGCTTTTTAGCTATCTTTCATTCTGTTTTTCCTACTTTCCTGTTTCTTCCTGTCTGTCTAACTTCTGGCAGCTAGCTGCCTGACTGGCCCTGGGCATCTCCCTCTCTTTCTCTCTCATGCGCACTATCTCTCTCTCTCCCTTAGATTCCTCCTCCTACTTTTCTCTCTGCCTGTCAGCCCCACCTATCCTTCTACTGCCTAGTTGTTGGCCATTTAGCTTTTTATTAAACCATTCAGGTACCTCAGGCAGGCAAGGTGAGATAGCAACACATCTTTACATAGTTAAACAAAGGCAGCACAAACAAATGCAACACACCTTTAGATAGTTAAAGTAATATTCTGCAACAGTCTAGTACAACGTTTCCTTAAAATTAAGTATGTGGTCAGGTAGTGTTGGTGCACACCCTTAATTCCAGCACTTGGGAGGCAGAGGCAGGAAGATCTCTGTGAGTCGAGGCCAGTCTGGTCTACATACTGAGTTCCAGGCCAGCTAGGGCTATATATTTTCTGTCTCAAATTTTTTTCTCTTAAGTGTCATTAAGTATTTAAAATTTCAGAGGTTACAAGTCAGTTTCAGTTTTGCTGACATAAACAATACAGATTGGATTAAATACCTATCTCTCTCCAAAGATTCAAAGAGTTAAACCTTTTTTTTTTTTGACAGAGTTTCTCATACTTTTTTTTTTTTGACAGAGTTTCTCATACTTTTTTTTTTTTTTGACAGAGTTTCTCTATGTAACCTTGTTACATAAAACTCATGAAACTAGCAGTGTAAATCAGGTTAGCCTTGAACTCATAGAGATTTGTCTGCCTTTGCATCCGGGTTCTGGAATTGAAGGTATGCACCACCACACTTGGCTTTATTTAACTTTTCTATGTATAAGTGTTTCATTGACACATGCTATGTGCACAGAGCATTGGATCCCCTGGAATCGGAGTTACAGACTGTTGCAAACCACCACGTGGGTGCTGGAAATCAAACCCAGTTTCTCTGCAAGAGCAACCAGTGCTCTTAGTCACTGAACTACCTCTCCTTCTCTAAGATATTTCGCAGGGCATATATGTTAATAAGGTGTAGGATTCTGTTTCATGACATTGAAAACAAACAAAAAAAAACCCTTCCAATTCTCAGTAAGATGCTGTTTGAACTATAGTGACAAGAAGTGTATAATTTATTTCCCCTAAATAGTTTGTTTTCCTAAAATGGCAATACATTGTTAACATTCCTGTAAGGACAAATGGCATTCACTAAAAATGGTATGTGTGGTAGGGGAAGATACTCTTGAATATCACCACTTTCTCCAGTTTTACTCCTTACATAATATAACCACCACTTCTCTACATTTACTCTTTACATAATAAAATGCTTATATAATCCTGAAGATCTATAGGAATCATTTAATTTTAGAAGTTGCTATGTTTGCGTAACACATGACCAGAACTGAACTTTAAACATAAACCCTCTTGCTTATAGGAAGTATTTTCAGTGTTTGGCTTTAGTCTGCATTCTTTTCCTTTCATGTTTTGGCATTGTGTCTCATGCTATATCATACTGGAACTGCAAGCTATAATTGAATACTGCTTGCCTTTTCTACTGCAGATTTCCTATTTTTAAGGATTGCGGTTTATCATAAAACCTTACTGTTTAGCTGACTTTTTTTTCTAAACACAGGTACTCTTTTTTAGAGACCAAGTTCTCCTAGTAAAATAATGTCAGATGCAGTATTCTTTCCATATTGGCCATCTGCTCTGTTCAGTAGAAAATGCAAATTAAATTTATAATCCTCAAAGTTAAGGTTCTGAAAAATGTTATTTTAATATCTAAAAACAGGAACAGATCAAATAAGAAGGAAAGCATGGAAAAATGCCGAGTGAGTCAAACATTTACCAAAAAAACCAGTCATAAAGCAGGTATCTACAAAAACCTGAACAGAAAATTAAAGTTAATTTATTAATCAAACCTTTATTGAAGATTAGGTATTAAGGTCAATGTTTATATATTTTTAATTGAATTACCCATGTAACTATTTTTTGTTTTCAATGTGGTGCTGATGATAGAACCTAGGACCTTATTTATTTATTTGAGACCATCTCAGGTAGCCCAGACTGGCCACATATTCACTATGTAGCTAAAACTGGCCTTGAATTTCTCACTCTATTGCCTTCACTTCCATAGTGTTATGATTAATAAGCTTGGACCACAGTTAGGCAAGAACTCTGCCATTGGATTCAATTCCCAGACAATATCGTTGGGTTTGCTAAAGCAGTTAAGACTTGGTCAGTTAAAAAAAAAAAAAAAATTCCTTTAGACCAAACCCAAAAAACAATCATCAAGTACTTGCCATATTCAGTTCCAGGCTTTCCCAAATCTATTTCTAAACATTGAACCAACAATATTGTATTGAGACTATTTTCTTAAAAATTTTACTTATTTGTCTATATTTTCCCTGTATATGTATATGTATGCACACACACGCGCGCGTGCACACACACACACACACACACACACACACACACACACGCCTGAGGCAGTCAGAAAAGGGTGGTGGATCCCCTGGAACTGGAGTTACAGACAGTTGTGAGCTACCATGTGAGTGCTGAGAACTGAACCCAAGTCCTCCAGAATAACAGTCAGTGTTCTTAACCTCTGAGCCATCTCTCCAGCCCAGATTATTTTCTTTCCTTCTTTTTTTCCTTCCTTCCTTCTTTCTTTCTTTCTTTCTTTCTTTCTTTTTCTTTTTTTTTGGTGCAGCTGGAGACTGAATTTAGGTTCTCATTCCATGCTTGCTAGAGCAGGTTCTGCCACTGAGTCTCTCTAAATTGCTCAGGTTGGCTTTGAACTCTATAGTACAGGCAGTGTACTATATTTCCAATCCTCCTGCTTTAGCATCTCAAATAGCTGATATTACAGGCCTATACCACAAGCCATATTTGAGGAATCTGCATATTACTTCTCTCTTTTAAAGCTAGGCATTCTTATGTTTCTGAATGGCAAGATTCACTAAAGGTAAGATTCACTCGACTTACTATCATATGTTTATTTAAATCTCAACAACATCCTGATATTTGCTTTTATTGTCATGTGTTGGTTAATTATATTTTAGTTTCAGAGATAAATTGCTATCATTAGTCAAACTAAAATTAGAATTTTATTTCAGCACTCTAGGGAAAATAAAATCAATAAATGGAGTAAAAGATACAAATTATTTTATATCAAGAGAAGAAAAAATGATATAGTATTTCCTTGTTAAGGTCAATTTAATTATAGTATAATGGTCATTATACTATAGTTAAATAGAGTACTTAAAAAAGAAAATCACAGATTCTGATAAGAGAGTAATGATCTTCCAATAAGGTGTCTAAATATACTTTCTTTTGTTTTGTTTTCCAAGATAGGATTTTTTTTTTTGGTGTGTGTGTGTGTGTGTGTGTAGCCCAGGCTTTCCTGGAAATTGCTCTGTAGACCAGGCCGGCCTCAAACTCAGAAATCTACCTGCATCTGTCTCCCAAGCGTTGGGGTCAAAGTCATGCACCAGCACTCTTACACTTTTAAGGACTAGATTATGGCTGAAAAGGAATATAAGTACAGAATAAAATCTAGTTGGCCATGGTGGCACACACCTTTATTCCAGCACTTAGAAGGCAGAGGAGGCAGATCTCTGTGAGTCTGAGGCCAGCCTGGTCTACAAAGCAAGTTCCAGGACATCCAGGACTCTTACACAGAGAAACCCTGTCTAGAAACACCAAACAAACAAACAAACAAGCAAAAACTCTAAGTCACAAGAAACAGAGATAAAACACATAGAAAACACATCAACACCCTAAGCTGTTATATCACCTAAATAACAGCACAGGTTACACTATATCCATGTAAAATTTCAAAGACAGGCACTTTACATTAAAGATTATTTGTTTAATTTAGTTAGGATTAAATATCTGTTCCTTTTCCCCCGAAAAGGTTTCATGAAGGTGGCCATAAACTCACTATGACCTTGAACTTCTGATCCTCTATCTTCTAACTCTTGAGTACTGGGGTAACAGGCAAGTGCCACAAACAGGCAGTTTATTTGGTGCTAGGGATAAAACCCAGGAAATCGTGAATGCTAGGCGAGCACTCAAGCAACTGAGCTACACTCTCAGTCGTAGAAAGGTGTTGAGGCAGAGTCTCACAGCTTTGTCCAAGCTGACCTAGAATTTAGGAACTCACTGTAGGGCACAGGCTAGGCTCAAACTATGATTCTTGGGTTTGGGTTTTTCAAATGCTAGGATTACAATTGTGAGCCGCTGTGTTCAGCTTTCATCTTTAAAGTATGTAGGACTACTGTTAAGGATTTTACATTGAAAATAAAAATGCTATAGAAAAAAGGAAAATTTCCAGGAAATAGTTTTACAGAATTATATAATAAAATATACATATTTTTTGTTGTAGTTTGCATTTCATAAATTACCTAGAGCTCTGTAGTGCTCCCGTAGATGAGTATCTTCTGTGCCAGACAGATCAAGGTTATGAAAGTTCTGGATTAAAAGTCTTCTACTTCCAGATGAAGTTGAGATATAATTAATTATATGCTGGCTGACTGTTTTGGACACCATGCTTAACATGCCAATATCCTTCACTATCAAAAAAATAAATTTAAAACAAAAACCAAAGAGAAAAACAAATAAATTTATATAAAATATGGGTGCAAATGATTTAAATCACTGTTTGTATACTCTATTAACTTAGGTTAACTCACTAATAATACAAATGACTTAAATACAAAAGCATCACCATTACTAAAGTCTATTAACTTATAAATTAACTTATTAATAATGAACCTAGTGCCAGGTGTGTTGACTTACAGCTGTAATTTCAGCACCTGGGAGGCTGAGGGAGACAAATTGCCAGGTGTCTGAAGCCAGCCTGGGCTGTAGAGTAAGTTCCAGGATAAGCCTGGGCTATGCGTGAAAACCTGTTAAAAAAAAAAGAAAGAAAGAAAGAAAGAAAGGAAGAAAGAAAGAAAGAAACCTAGTGCTTAAAAAGATCTTAACATTGTCTTAAACCTAGTTCTCTTCCATCTTACACCTGTAAGAATGGCCAAGATCAAAAACACTGATGACAACTTATGCTGGAGAGGTTGTGGGGGGAAGGGAACACTTCTGCATTGCTGGTGGGAGTGAAAGCTGGTACAACTTCTTTGGATGTCAGTGTGGCAATTTCTCAGAAAATTAGAAAACAATCTTCCTCAAGACCCAGTAATACCACTTTTGGGTATATATCCAAAGGATGCTCAATCATGCCACAAGGACATGTGCTCGACTATATTTATAGCAGCTTTGTTTGTCATAGTCAGAACCTGGAAACAACCTAGATGCCCCTCGATCAAAGAATGGATAAGAAAAATGTGATACATTTACACAATGGAGTACTACACAGCAGAAAAAAATAACAACAGCTTGAATTTTGCAGGAAAATGGATGAAGCTAGAAAACATTATTTTGAGTGAGGTAACCCAGACACAGAAAGACAATTATCACATGTACTCACTCATAGGTGGTTTTTAAACATAAAGCAAAGAAAGCCAGCCTACAAATCACAATCCCAGAGAACTTAGACAACAATAGGAACACGAAGAGAGACTTACATAGATCTAATCTACATGGGAAGTAGAAAGTAGAAAAAGACAAGATCCCCTGAGTAAATTGGGAGCATGGGGACCTTGGGGGAGGATTGAAGAAGGGAGGGGAGAGGCAGGTAGGGGAGCAGAGAAAAATGTAAAGTTCAATAAATATCAATTAAAAAAAAGCAACTACTAGTTTTAAATGTTTTACATTGGATTGGACTTTTGTACATTGATACAAATTTGAGATTAATTTTGTTAAAACATTCTGTTCATATGTCTCCAATCTTGTTCAAAGTATTGTACCTATACAGCTCATTTAACAATGTAATACAAATTTCTAGCCTTTGAAAGTTATTATTACCAACTGTTTAGGATAATAAGGAAATGCAGGTTAATAATTAGTCACCTATTATCATCGAACTTGTAGTCACATTAGGTATGTTTTCAAGGTCAAACAAAGATATATTTTAGATAGACAAGTCATCTTCAAACACTTCAGAGATCTAAAGAGTATGGCATTTAGGATGTTGTAATAACACAGGGTCTTTTTTATGGCAATGAGACATGTCTGCTCCTGGTAGCACCAATCAACTGCAGAGAAGATAATGGGCATTGAAGATGCTACGCAGTTTACTTTCTTTGTGGCAAAAGTAAGCCACTGGGCAAGAAAATACCCTTGCCTCAACTGCTGACAGCATGCTGTCCTAATAGTACAAACAGGACACAAAAGAAAGTGACTGCCAAACATTGTCAAAACAGGGGGAACAGTCCTTCAGAATATCCTGCTTCACAGAAAAGTGCAGAGGAACTTTGGGTGACTGTCCAGACAGTCAGATGTTTCTGTCATTTCTCACATTTTTTTTTGGAAGTTACTTGCTTGCACTTCCTGCTTACACAGTTAATATTATCTCCTTTTTGGGACTCTAAGGGAGTTGAAGACTAGATAGTTATAGTTTTCCTTGTTTACTTGAGGCAGAAAGCAGGTTATAATAGAAAGTAAATTGGTACAATAAAAAGTAATAAATATAGGACTTTGGACTCACCAAGATAGGATAGATATGGAGCATTTTCTTTGAATTTGTCAAATGTAAAAAAAAAAAAAAAACCACCTAGTTCTCATTAGAAACATGCTGGGAACTAACAATCGAGCTACCACATTATTACTATTCAGATAATTCAGAGGTGGTAGTAGTTGTTTTGTTGTTTTTTTACTTGAAACAGAGTCTCTCTGTGTAGCACTGGCTATCCTGGAACTCACTCTGTAGACCAGGCTGGCCTCTATCCTTAAGTGCTTCATTTAAGGACGTGTGCCACTACTTGCTGGGTGTTGATTTTTTTTTTTTTTGAGACTGGGTAAGTTTTGTCTGTCCTGAAGCTTGCTATGTAGACCAGGATGGTCTGACACTCAAACAGATACTCCTGCTTCTGCCTCCCAAGTGATGGGATTTAAGGCATGTGCCACCATGCCTGGCAAAACTTTTGTTTTTTGACAGGATCTTGTTATGTAGCTCAGGCTGGCCTGATATTGTGATCTTGCCTTAGCATCCTTGGTGCTGAAACTACAGATAAGTGTTGTATCCTGTCTACGATTTTTTTTTTAAATTTTAATATTATTGTGGACAGTCCTCATGGTACCGCCACACCGGCTGTGTCTTATAGTCTCCTAAGTAAACTTCTCTGTAGAAAAAAAGTAAAAGTGACAGAGAGGAGAGAGACAGAGGAGAGGAAGCAAGAATGGTGGAACTTTACACTTAAACTTAGCTAAAAGACAGAGAAGTGGGTGGTGGACCCTTAGAAAAATGAACTCATTATGAATGTTATCAGCATTCTCGAAAGATATTAATATAGCTGAAATAAAGAGGACATTATAATATTCTAATATCTTATATAACATATTTCTATTCCCCAAATCTCACCTGACAAATATCTTAAAATTATGTGGAATATTTCCAATGGTAAGACTTTAAAATTTCCAAGCGTAGATAAGAGTTGAGGATCTAAATCAGGGGTGTTGAAAAAATAGCTGGACTGGTGGTTAGTACGTTTACATTTCTGGTTGGGTATCAAAGTTAAACTGGTATTTACTCTAGACGCCATCTTTTCTTATTCCATGAATTTATCCTGGTTAGAAAAATAAAGTACAAGACACAAAGAAAAAAAATTAAGGCAATGAAGTTGTTTCTTTTTAGGTTGGGAGTTACACTTTCTCTTCTTCCTCCCCCCCACCCTTGTGCTGCTGATCAAACCCTGGGCCCTAGGCAGGCCAGACAAGCACTTTACCAAGTGAGGTCCAGCTCCAGTCTAAGGTGCACACAGTGATGGGCAACACCTGCTGCCTTTCCACACTAGAAAATACTTACTATGATGTGTAACTGCGGTACACGCATCAGGAGTCTACTTATCTATCTTGGCATTATTTGAAAAACCTTTTAAATCCTTATCACCTTTTGGCATCCTATCTATTTTTAGATAGAATAAGACTTTTAGTAAGAAATTAAACATTTAGTCAGGAGGTGGTGGTGCACATCTTTAATCCCAGCACTCGGAAGGCAGAGGCAGGTGGATCTCTGTGAGTTCAAGACCAGCCTGGTCTACAGAGTGAGTTCCAGAAGACTTCAAAAAAAAAAACAACCCTGAAAAACACAGAAAAACCCTGTCTTGAAAAATCAAAAACAAACCAAAACAAAACTAGGTGTGGAGTCACATGTTTGTAACTCCAGAGGTGGAGGCTAATGGATCACAAATTCAAGGCAAGGCAGGGTTGTTGAGACCCTATGTGTAAAACAAACAAAAAAGACATTTGGCAACCTGAATTCACTGTCCAATATGAATTTTGTTAAGTATGAAGAAACATCTATCATCAATATATTTCGATTACTCTTTTTTTTGTTTTGTTTCTGAGACTAGTTCTCTCCCTTAGCACTGGTTGTCTTGGAACCTCTGTGTAGATCAGGCTGACCTTGAACTCACAGAGATTCCTTTGCTTTTCCTTCCTGAGTGTTGGAATTAAAGGCATGCTCCATCAGGCCTAATTTACTTTTACAGTTTTTTTTTCCCCCTCCTCAGACAGAGTTTTTCTGCATAGCCCTGGAACTCACTCTGTACACCAGGCTGGCCTTGAACTCAGAGATCTGCCTATTTCTGTCTCCTGAATGTTGGGATTAAAGGCCTCTGGCATTAGGCTGGCTTACTTTTACAACTTTTATAGACAAAAAAATTAAAGTATTAATGTAGCTTTAAATATTTTAAGAAATATTTTTATGTTTCATTAAAACTGTGTACTGACAGTCTTCTGTTACAAACAGTAAAAACAAAACAAAAAAAACCAGACATTTTAATTTTAGAGCAATTTGAATGTACCACCTTTAACAAATTAAAGCTGGGAGCAATACAATTACAAACTGTGTACTGAATAATACACAAATAAGCAGTGACATTGAAGTTTTGGAAATATCTATTCAGATCAGTTATTATTATTATTATTTTGGTTTTTCGAGATAGAGTTTCTCTGTATAGCTCTGTATACAGAACTTGTTCTGTAGACCAGGTTGGACTCGAGCTCACAGAGATCTGCCTGCCTCTGCCTCCCGAGTGCTGGTATTAAAGGCATGCGCCAACACCGCAGGCCGAATCAATTATTTTTTAAGGAGATTTGAGAATAGAATCTAACTATGTGGCTCAAGTTGTTGTCAAATTTGATGAATTTCTGCTTCAGTCTTCCAAGTACTGGGATAAAAAGTGTATTACCACTGAAAGCATCTTGCGAAAAATTAAAGTTAAAAGTGTTGGGGAATCTCCAGCTTGGGGGATGGGGGTGGAAAACATTCCAAACGCTGCCCTCAGCAGCGCCAAGCTCTCCAGACCCCGCCCAAAGACAGCCCACCAAGGGTTAGCTCCTCCCCAGGGGCTGTTCATGACCACGCCTACAGGGTATTTAAGACCTGATTGCCAACCCCTACATGTGATTTTTCTCCCCTGTCTTTCTGAGGATTACCTGGGAGTTGCTTTGCTCTGTTTATTAAATTCAGCTTGATTAAAAAAAAATGGCTTGATTGGTTTATTGCATCAGTGGAGGATACCCAGTAACTGTAGATGCAATACTTAAAAATAAGGTTACACAAGAGGTGAACAACACATTTTCCTTCTTTCTAGTATTTGTTAGTAACAGTTATAATTATGTGTCAATACATGTTTTTCTATAAGAATATGTATTTTAGTATTTTCATGTAATTCCAAGTGGAAGAATTCTGATTGAATTTATCAACGATGTTGTTTTTAAATTTTAATTTTTTTGTTTTGTTTTATATTTTGAGAAGGGTAATCTTTACGGAGCCCTAACTTACCTTGAATTCGCTCTATAGACCAGGCTGGCCTCCCCAGTGCTGGAATTAAAGGTGTGTGCCGCCACCACCCGACTTAATTTTAACTTTTAACAGAATTTTAAAGTATTTTCACTATAACAAAATATAAATTTGACTTAAGTTTCTGATTTGTGCCTCTTCCAGGAACTTCCACCCTAGTCAGGCTAGGGTGGGGTTTGTGGGCCCTTCAAAGGGTCATTGACCGCCTCCTCCCAGGGGGCTTTATCATCTGCTAACAGTGTAGACACATGTGTATGTATAATTTTTCATTTAAATCTCTGAAAGACTAAAAATAACGGCCCCAGTTATTTCAAAACTTAAGTCTCGATCAGGCAGTGATGGCATGTCTTTAATACCACTACTCAGGAGGCAGAGGCAAGAGGATCTCTGTGAGCTTGAAGCCAGCCTGGTTTACAGCGTGAGTTCAAAGCCAGCCAGGGCCACATAGAGAACCACTGCCTCGAAAAATCCCAAAAGCCTTAAGTCTCTTATTTTCCTCACTCAGACCTATTTTAGAGGTGGAGGAGGGCAGGTTTTTCTGAAACACTAACGGTGCCCACCAAACTATTTCTCGTTTCCTCTTAGCCTTCTAGAGTATGGAGCTCCTAAACCCAAACGACAATAGGGTATTTTTTCCCCCTTCTGGATGGCTGGTGTCGAACTCTTGAATCTCCTGTCTGCCTCACTCAGCCTTCGACAGAGCTGGGTGACAGGCCAGCTCGTCCCACCCACTAAGGGGCGCGGCGGGGGGGGGGTTGTCTAGGGCCTGAACTTCGTCCCTGTCCCCGCATTCCCTTCCGGAGGGGGGTAAAGAACCCAGCAAAATACCGGGATTTGTTTGAACGTTCCGATGCCAGCCCTAAACGTCTGTCTCTAAAGAGGTCATCTAGGGGACCACAGAGGAAACTGGCCAACACGAAAGCCAAACAGGAGGCGCTGAAGAACACGGAACCATTTCCACAGGAAAGTATCGGGGAAGATAAAACACTCTTTACCACAGGTCTCGACAGTTTTCCGGCTACAGTGCCACAGGAAAGTGGGATTTAGTCGTCTGGACTCCCCATCCTCAGATTTCACAAAACTTAAAAAAAAAAAGAAAAGAAAAATCTCCTCAGGGTTTTCCCGCCAGAGAACAGGGGAGGATCTCGCTCGGCTCCGCTCTGTTCCGCCCCGCTCCGGAGTTGCCTTCTCAGATCTCGGGCGCCCCTGGCGCCTCAAGAGTGTTTTAGAATTCTCCCAGGAGCCCCCGCGGGCGGAGGCCCCGCCCCCTCGCCAACAGCGGGGACCTGGCCGGCTCGCCTTCCCAGGAAACCCCCGGAGGCCCCGCCCCTCAGGGGTGCTCACCCGAGGTTCCCATGGTGCCCTGCCGCCGCCTGACGCGTTAGCCTCGCCACCACCGGTTCAGCGCCCAGCTGCGGACCTTTATGGTCGGGAGGAGCGAAGGTGTCAAATAAGAGTTCAAACGTGGGAGCGTCACATGCCTACCGCTCCACTTCGTTGTTTTACTTCCTTCTTCTCCCCCCCCCCCCCCCCCCCCCCCCCCCCCCCGCCGACAGACAGGGTTTCCCTGTGTAGCTGAATGTTCTGGAACTCGCTCTGTAGAGCAGGCTGGCCTCGAACTCACAGAGATCCGTCTGCCTCCCGAGGCTTGCGCCACCACCGCCCGGCCTCCATTTGGTTCTTTACACTCGGTTTTAAGGCCGTTTTCGATTCCCTCCACCCACAAGTCAACAGGGTTTGTCACAGAGCTTTTCTCAAAGGTTGTTGGATGCCAGGTGTGATGGCACATCCCTATAATCCCTGCACAGAGAAGATGGAGGCAGGAGGACTAAACCAGCCTGTACCTCTGTACCTCTGTACCTCTGTACCCCCCAAAACAATGTTAAGTTCTCATGTATTTACAGATCCTGTGTCGGCTTCTCTTTCTTCCTTCTTCTTCTTCTTCTTCTTCTCTTCTTCTCTTCTTCTTCTTCTTCTTCTTCTTCTTCTTCTTCTTCTTCTTCTTCTTCCTCTTCCTCTTCCTCTTCCTCCTCCTCCTCCTTCCTCTTCTTCTTCCTCTTCCTCCTCCTCCTCTTTTTTTTTTTTTTGAGACAAGAACTCCTTTGGTAGCCTAGGTTAGCCTGAACACACTGACTCTAGTCATTTAGAGTACTGAGATTATAGGCATACACCAACACTCCGGGATTGATTCAGTGTCCGTGGAAGCCTTAGACACAACAGAGAATGATACATATGTTTCCTGCCGTAAGGGGTTTTACTAAAAACTATTGCAGTAAAAAGAATGAACAAAGTAGCTGGGTTACAGAGGAAATAAGGCAACAGAGACGGACATGTGTTGGAGGATGAGCTAGGAGAGATGGTCTGGATTATAAAGGTCTCTTTGTGGAGGGTGATAATTAATTTGAGAAATTGATGGAGAAGGCACCTATTGGGGACAGGCTGAAGGAAGATTGAAAAGAGTCTCCTATTTCAGAGTGATCAGTTTTATATTAAAGCCAAAAGTTCTTAATGTATAAACAAAATACACCACATGTGCTCATACACATACACACACACACACACACACAGAGGCACACTGTGACTGAACCTGGGCTACGTGAGACACTCACAAAAATCTGGGTTGATTCGACATGCTGTCATATCATTAGTACAAATACCTATCCATGATTTCTTAATAGCTCTTTTTCTTCCCTCTCCCACCCCAGGATCTCTGTGTTGTAGTTTGAATATAACTGGCCCCCATGAGCCCAAAGGGGGTGACACTATTAGGAGGTGTGACTTTGTTGGAGTAGGTCTGGTCTTATTGGAGGAAGTGTGTCACTATGGAGGTGGGCTTTGAGATCTCATATATGCTCAAGATACCACCCAGTGTCCCAGTGTACTTCCTGCTGCCTGCATATCAACATGTAGTAGGTATTTCTCCAGCACCATGTCTGCCTGCACGCCACCATGTCCCACCATGTTAATGAACTGAACCTCTGAACTGCAAGCGGTCACCCCAATTAAATGTTTTTCTTTATAAGAATTGCCATGGTCATAGTGTCTCTTCACAGCAACAGAAAACCTAAGACAAGCCAGGCAATGATGGCACAAGCCTTTAATGCCAACACTTGGGAGGCAGAAGTAGGTGGATCTCAGTGAGTTCAAGGCCAGTTTGGTCTACAAAGTGAGTTCCAGGACAGCCAAGACTGTTACAGAGAGAAACCTTGTCTCAAAAAACAAAACAACAGCAAAAAGAAATCCTAAGACATCTGTGTCTTTATAGTTCTGTCCTGAAACTTGCTCTGTAGACCAGACTGGCCTGAAACTCCCAGGGATCTTCCTGCCTCTGCCTCCTGCCAGCTGAGAGGGCTAGGACGCAAGGGGCTAGGACACAAGGAATGTGCCATAATTCTCTGTCCATTTCTTTTTCTTTTCTTTTTTTAAAGATTTATTTATTACGTATACAACATTCTGCCTCCATATATGCCCGCATGCCAGAGGAGGACGCCAGGTCTTACTACAGATGGTTGTGAGCCACCATGTGGTTGCTGGGAATTGAACTCAGGACCTCTGGAAGAGCAGCCAGTGCTCTTAACCACTGAGCCATCTCTCCAGCCCCCTGCCCATTTCTTTTTCTACCATGTGGTTTCTTGGGATCAAACACAGGTCATCAGGCTTGGCAGAGAGGAAGAAGACAGGAATAAATTCCAGGCAAGTCAGTAGAAATGAAATACGTTTACTGACATATGCAGAGGAAGGAACATTTCTAATGCAGACTTTATTTATTTATTTATTTATGGATAAAGGGCTTATTACTTTGGTTTATAGTTCCAGAGGAATAGAGTTTATCATGGCCGTGGCAATAGCGTGGCAGGGCAGGAACCAGTCGCTGGCTGATCATACTGCATCCACACTCAGGAAGCAGACCTATTCATAGTTGGAGACAGGAGCTCTCTATGTAACCCAGGCTAGCTTCTAGCTTGTGATCCTTCTGCCTCAGTGTCCCAAGTGCTGAGATCATAGGTCTGCATCACCATGTCTAACATCACCATGTTGAATTTTTGTCTCTAGTTCGGGGTTTCTCTCCCAACATTCAGATCTTAAAACCAACTGCCCCTTGACAGTTCTACTCAAGTATGAAATTTATTAAACCAGTCAGTAGGTGCCTTGGCAAAGACACATCTTCACAGTGTACAAAAGATCATTCTACAGTATGTGTGTGCTCTTGCACTTGGGTCATTCCCTGGGTGCCATCTACCTTGCTTTTTGACACAGGTCTCCCATTGACCGTTAACTCAGCGAGTAGGTTGGGCTGGCTAGCCAGTGACCGCATCCTTGGCATTGGGATAACAAGTGCACAGCACACGGCAAGGTGTGGTGGGACCCCACTCTCGGCCTCATGCTTGCCTGGCAAACATTTTACTCCTTGAGCATCTCTTCAGCCCTTGAAATCAACTTTGAACTTACATTTTCTTTTCTTTTTTAAATTAAATTAAATTTTAAAAATTTATCGATTTTATGTGTATAGGTGGTTTGCCTGCATGTATGCCTGTGTACCACATGGGCCAAAGTTGATGTTGGATCCCTTGGGACTGGAGTTATGGACAGCTGTGAGCTGCCAGGTGAGTGTGGGAATTGAACCCAGGTCCTCTGGAAGGACAGCCAGTGCTCCAAACTACTGAGCCATTTCTCCAGCCCTGCAGTTATGTTTTCAGTTTGCAGTGAGTTTAACAACATATAACACCATTGTAGTCAATAATATCTTATACAAACAACAACAACAGTGAAATTATAAACATACACAAGTGAAGAGTGTGTGGAACCAGGGGCTGTTGCAGACAGAGCCTTAGAGTATATCGGGTTGACTAGATTTCATCCCTAAATAAGACTTTGGTATAAAGATAGCTTCATGGGGGAGCTAGGGAGATGGTTCAGTGACTAAAAGCACTGGTCTCTCTTCCAGAGGACCTGAGCTTAATACCCAGCAACCACATAGTGGGTTACTACTATCTATCATGGGATCTGGTGCTCACTTCTGGCATGCAAGCTTACATACAGACAGAGCACTCATACCAAGCAAAAAATCACTTTATGATTAGAAAGTCTTTATTTTTTTCTCAGATGAGGTCACCAAATTCCAAGGTCAATGTCTTTCCCAAAACTTTCAACAGTTTCATTCGTTACATTAAATTTGGATGGAAAATGGTATTTTAAAAAGACAACTATAAAATAATATGTATAGTGTTATGCCATGCAGTAGAATACTGTACATATTATTTTATAGTTGTAATGTGCTGGTAATCCTGGTACTCGGGAGGCAGAAGCAGCGGGGGATCTCTGAGTTCAAAGCCAGCCTGGTCTATAGAGTGAGCTGCAGGACAGCCAGGGCTACCCAGAGAAACCCTGTCTCAGGAAACAAAAACAAAAAAGATTAAGAGAGATTTATATTTTTCTATATTTCTTGTCCGAGTTTTCTAAACTTACTCCCAAGCCCATAGTGTTTTATCTATTAGGAAAAGTATTTAAACTATGTTCTGTTGTACATTACCACAAATGGAAGAGATAGTGGAGGAAAGTATTTGGGGATATTTTTAAATGGATGTCATCATAAACTGCAATAAATGGAAGGATTAAAATATGCAGGCCAATGACAGCTGTCTGGGAATTCACGGGGCAGCGGGGCAAAGAGCACAGCACTGAGTGGGCAGTGGGTGTTGTCTGCTTTCCCAGGGTCTTTTCCTGACTCCCTCTCAGAAGAGCTCCCTTTCCGACACACACTTAGAAAAATATAGGGTTTGGATTCTGAGATAGCGGGAATTCAGGAACTCCATCCAGAAAGTCCATTCATTCATTCATTCATTCATGCATTCATTCATCTTATATCTTAACACAGTGGTGGGTGCGAATTCTGGGAAGAATGTGGTTCTGTTTGTTGGTTAGTTGGTATGCTCTTGGAGAGAGGGTCTCATTATGTAGCCTTAGCTGGCCTGCAGCTCACTATGTAGCCTGTGCTGGCTCACAAGGTCCACCTGCCTCTGTCTTCAAGGTGTTGGGAGTACAGGCATGTGCCATTGCTCCAGGCAATAGGAACTGGGTGTGGTATGTAGAGAGACTGTGTCTCAAAAAACAAAATGAATCAAAGCAAAAAGCCTTAGGGACAACCTGCTGCATGTGGTGGCTCCTGCCTGTAATCGCAGCATTCGGAAGGTAGAGGCAGGAGTTCGAGATTGTTCTTACTCTACAGTGAATTTAAAGTCATAGTGGGATGCATACAAGACCCATTTCAAAACAACAACAAAGACAAAACAATCCCTCAAAAGAAGAAAATGAGCCTCTGTCAGGGAAAGTTGGTCAATACCTGTCAGAAGTTCAGGGCCAGATTCTGTTACTTAAGGAGTTCAAGGACTGTGGGACGACAGAGAATTGTCCCAAAACAAGCAACACCCAAGAGTTTGGAGCGGTGGTCGAAAGGATAAAGCACTTTCTGTCCAAGCATGAGAACCTGAGTTTGGGTCCCTAATACCCACATAAGAAGCCAGCTGTGGCAGTGCACTATGTAAGCCCTGAGCCAGTGGACAGAAACAGGCAAATCCTGGGGGCTAGCTGGCCATCCAATCTACCAAATGGGGAGTTCCAGGCTTTCTGAGACTCTGTCTCAGAAAATAAGGTGGAAATCTACAGAGGATACGCGACCTCGACCTCTGGTTTCCACACATTGTGCACAGGAGCACAATTTGTATATATAACATATCCATATAGGACACACACACAAAACAACAACCAAAAAAAAAAGTCTTCATAAAATGACCAGTACAATTAAAAAAGTAACAGAAGACCTGAACAGATACCTACCTCATTAAAGAAGATACACACATGACAAATAAACACGAAAAATGATCTATATTAATAGGTTTTCTGTCCCCCCAATAATAGGTTTCTCTGCTTATACAGTAAGCCAGGTCAAGCTGAACTGAAAAAAGTATAAGAACAGGTTTATTTGAGCCAAGCAACTCCCGGGTAGGTTCTCCAGTCCCAGAGATTCGGAGCCAGAGAAGCCAGATGCCCAAACTAAAGCAGGGAGATTATATACATAGCCTGTAGGCAATGGTTGAGGACATGTCTGCCACAAGCTGGGTTTGTGCCCAAGTATGGTCAAAAGCTGAAGGTTTTAGGCCAGAACTTGGGCTGCTGGCAACTTCAGGGGAGGAGCTGCAGTAGCGGCCAGTAATGGGGGATTGGTTTTGGGTGCTTTGTTCAGAGATTTCTCTGAGTGGACAGGGATTGGATAAACAGGAATGGGGCGTCTCAGACTGTACAGGACTGAGCTGGAGGTTCCAACCAAACATATATCATATGTTATAAAAATTGAAAATTTAAGGTGCCTGTTTCACAAGCTACAGGTATACCATAGAACCCTAAAGGGCAACGAGTTATAGAAAGATCAACTGGAACTCTAAAGGATATGCTACATAAACAGAAAGGTGTAATAAAGACCCCCAGAGGGGCTGGAGAGATGGCTCAGTGGTTAAGAGCATTGCCTGCTCTTCCAAAGATCCCGGGTTCAATTCCCAGCAACCACATGGTGGCTCACAACCATCTGTAATGAGGTCTGGTGCCCTCTTCTGGCCTTCAGGCATACACACAGAAAGAACATTGTATACACAATAAATAAATAAATAAATAAATATTAAAAAAAATAAAGACCCCCCAGAAATAGATTGCATAATGCTTTATTAACTTTGAATTTTCAAAAAGCTAATGAGAAAGGAATGAAAGCTGCAGAGAGACATTGGATTATAGAAAAAAAAAACTACGGAATTAAATCAACTGATATACTTTAAAGATGTACTTACCTCAGAATGGAAACCAGAATATGTGTTACATTGGGGAAGGGGTTTTGCTTTTGTTTCCACAGGAGAAGAAAAGCTATTGATACCATCAAGGTTGATAAAGGTTTGATTTGAACAAGAGAGATCTCTTAATTAGAAGAGATGATAGTTCATCAAACAACATGGCTGTTCAATCTAAACTAACCTATAAAACTAACAAATACTTTTCATTTGATCAGATATAACTTGCCAGAAAGGAACCTCTCCAAGATTAGGATTGGGGAAGGGCTTTGTTTTTTGTCTTTTCAGGAAAATGAAGACATTCAGGTAAGGAATCTGAAGACTACTGGACAAATAAGACATCTAAAGAAAAGGGAAAAATTCTCCAGAAAAAAAGGTGCCAAGAAAATGAGTAAATTGGTCTATCACATCTCCAACAGGATAAGACTTCATAAATCTTCCCAAATGTTTGTTTCTGTTGTTCTCTACAAAGACAGAATGCAAATCACCTTTTTGTAGTCCCAGTCTGATTAAAAATTAAAGCTGGCTTTGGAGCTGTAGCATGACTCTCCTCTTCTCTAGACTCAAGCATGCTTGCTTGTTAAAGTAAAACCCAAAATCTCTGTCTCATGTCAGAAGAGCCACCTGATATGGGACAGAAGAAAAACCAAAATTAAAATATTATTTTATTGCCTCCAATCTCATAATCCTTTGGCTTCATTTTGATTCTCTAAAAGCTCTTCTTGGGGTATAAATATTATCTCAAAATTTATAAGATATATATATATATATATATATTTAAACTTTTTGTCGTTATATTAATGGTCATATAACTAGACTTAGTACTCATCTAACTTCATCTAGTTTCCTGTATATGATGTCAGGTTTGCGTCTATATCAGGTAGCAGGTAACTAGAAATTAAATTTTTGTATATTGGAAATACATAATGAAATATGATCCTTCAACAACTTTGAGATCTGCTGCATAAGACATTTATATTTTTGGTTGTGAGTCTAGCCCTTAATGGCTGAGCCATCTCTCCAATCCTGCATATGACATTTAAAATGTTTAAGTTTTCTGCAGTAAACCAAGATCATGCCTAACATCAACCTCTGCAGTCTCATAAAGGAGGATGGGGCCCCACAACAATGGCTGCACCAGCACTGTGATAATATCACTAAGCTGACAAACACCACCTAAAGACTGGCTTTGGACTACAAAGATTGGCTTAGGATAATTTTGAGGTGGCTAGCTGAGATGATCCAGCCTCACAGACTACTCTAGCCAGGACTTGAGACAAGTCCTGTTCTTTCCCATTATGTAGAGACTGTACAACAAATGATACAGCTACCTCTTCCAGGAGTTGACAATGAACCCAAATTTTTCTTTTCAAGATCCCTAAAAGTGCTCCCCAACATCAGGAGGTAATTTTAAGAAGAGTTCAGCTTCAGTGTTCTTGTTTTGAAAAGAAAAAGGGGGATATAGCTATGATAGGATATAACAACAGATTATTGAATTTACTCTGAAAGAAAAAAGGAGGGATATACAAATAGGCTAAAAGGTAGAGTATTGAACATGCTTTTAAAACAAAAAAGCAACTACTAGTTTTAAATATTTTACACTGATACGGAGTTTTGTATCCTGATACAAATTTAAGGTTATTTTTCTTTTCTTTTCTTTTTTTAAAATATTTATTTATTTATTTATTATGTATTCAATATTCTGTCTGTGTGTATGCCTGCAGGCCAGAAGAGTGCACCAGACCCAATTTCAGATGGTTGTGAGCCACCATGTGGTTACTGGGAATTGAACTCAGGACCTTTGGAAGAGCAGGCAATGCTCTTAACCTCTGAGCCATCTCTCCAGTCCCCTAAGGTTATTTTTCTTAGAACATACTGTATATACATTTCTAATCTTGTTCAAGGTATTTTACCTATATAGCTAATTTAACAATTTAATTTAAATTCTAGTCCTTGAGAGTTATTTAGAATAATAAGGAAATGCAGGTTAGTAATTAGTCACCTATTACAATGGACTTGTAGTTATATTAGGTTTTGAAGGTCAAACAGAGATATATTTTAGATAGACAGGTCATCTTCAAACACTTCTGAAATCTACAGAATATGGCATTTAAGATGTTTTAATAACATAGGTTCTTTTTTTTATGAGACGAGACATGTCTGCTCCTGGCAGCACCAATCTACTTCAGAGACAATGATAGGCATCAAAGAAACACCATATGGAATTTACTTTCTTCATGGCAAAAGTAAGCCATGGGCAAGAAAGTATACTTGCCTCGACAATATGCTGTCCAAATTGGACAAGCAGAACACAAAAGAAAGGTCTGCTGAACTTTACCAAGACAAGGTAGGACAGCCCTTCCTAATATCTGGCTTCACAGAAAAGTCTGTCAGATATGCTAGCCTGTAGACTGAAGCTGGCTGCTCCAACATGGCAGAGGAACCTCGGGTGACTGTCCAGGCAGCCAACTGTTTCTGTCACTTCTCATATATTTGGGAAGTTGCTTGCTTGTACTTCCTGCTTACCCGGGTGATGTGGGATTCTCCTCTGTATGCTGTAAATATATTTTGTTATCATTGGTTGATAAAGAAGATGCTTTGGCCTATGGTAGGGCAGAATAGAGTAAGGTAGGAAGTTCAAGCAGAGATAAAGGAAAGAAGACTGAGTCAAGTAGACACCATATAGCTGCCCAAGATGCAAGAGGTAACAAAGCTCGAGCTTCATGATAAAATAATAAAAATGGGTCAAGATATAATGCTACATCCACGGCTGTCTTGCCAGTGTAGCAGAAATGCTGACTAGGCAGGCAAGTGTTGCCGGAGGATTGGGATCTGTGCTTCTTGGAGCTGTATTCCAGGCAGTCCCTTGGCAATCAGCTATGGTCATGATGCCACCTGTAATTGCTACCTGTACTGACTCGGCCTGACTGTCCTTGGCACCATATATGTCTGTCTTTTTCCTTGTCTTTGTGTTCTTTGTGATCCTTGCATATTGCTAACAGATCAGACTAATCCAGGCAGTTGCCGATACAAACAAGACTGCTAAGGACATTTTTGAGCTCTGCCCCACCATTCATTAAAGCCTTAAACGAAGTAGCCAGTTCTGGGAATTGGCAGGGTCATCATTAGGATAATTCCTTGATGATGTGGAACAAAAGGAGTTAATTTTACCAGGAAAAACTTTAGAAGCCTTAGGCATTTGCCTGGGAAATATGTACAGTTGTAAATAGAAGGCCTATGAAACCTTTCTCGTGGGAAGAAAAAGACCTAACCTAAGCTGACAATATCTGAGCCTGAGAATTGAGAAGGGAGGAGAGTTGAGGTTAGTGATATGGAGTGAGTTTCAGAGAGGCTCGAGACTATGTCTTAGAAATTTCCTAGCAGAAAGCTTTCCCAGGAAGATAGTAGCCTTCTTCTTTCCCACCCAGGCACACAAGGTCACTTAGCTCAAACCAGCCAGCCACCTGTGCAAGCTGATAAAGATAGTCTAGCTCAAGGGCAATAGCCTCTCTGAAGGCAAGAAAAAGAGTTTATTTTACAAAATATGAGAGAGCAGAAGTCCTTGTGCCCAAGTCAAAGCATCTTCAAAGATTCTTTTTGTAAACTGTTTTATGCTGTTCTTTTCTGTTTTATGATTTGATGATGTATACCTTTGCCAAGTTATTTGATTGTAAAAAATATATAATCCTGCACTGAAAAAAGTAAAATCGCAGCAGCATTCTCAAATACATTGAGGATGGTCTATCTGTCATTCCTCTGCCGTATCCTGAAATCTCCTGAGCCTTCATCCTGTTCCCCCACGGTCTGAGTGGCTCCCCTGAGCCGGTCCGTGGCAATATAAGAGCTAGCTAGAAATATACCTGAGCCATTGGCCAAACAGTGTTGTAATTATTATAGTTTCTGTGTGATTATTTGAATCAGGGCAGCCAGGAAACAAAAGTGATCTTCATGTACAAAAGGCACCCACCTTCTTGCATGGATCCGTATAAGACCTAAAAAACTTTAAAAAAAAGAAAAAAAAGAAAGAAAGAAATAAAGAAAGAAAAGAAAAGAAAAAGGACTTCTAGACTCCCAAAATGAGAGCCAAACACAGCTTCTTGGTAGTCACATTTTTTTTTCCAGATAGACTCTATTTGTTGGAGGCAAACAGATGTGCTGTTTCCTTAGGAAATGACTTCCTGGTTTGTGCTGGCAGCACAGAGGGAATCTTTGACGAGATTCTCCTTTGGAATGGGGCTTAAGGGCAGCACGTTGCAAGTTGCTTGATGGCAGCATGAGCCAACCGCTTCCCAGTGCTGGGGTGGTAAACATGGTTCCCAGAGCTGGTGGTAAGCAGACCTCTGCCATATTGGAAAGTGGAATCAACACCCAAAGCAGCCACTCTGGTCTCTAGTGGTGGTAATCTGTTTGTGTCTTAACTATAAAACTTGCCTGAAGATCAGAGTGCGGAGCTAGCCATACTAGTCAGCCATAGAGGCCAGGCACTGTTGGCACACACCTTTAATCCCAGTACTTGGGAGACAGAGGCAGATGGATCTTTGTGAGTTCAGTGCTACCCTGGGCTACGTGAGACTGAATCAGTCTGAAAGAGAAACAGAGCCAAGCAGTGATAGCTCACACCTTTAATCCCAGCACTAGGGAGGTGGAGACAGTAAGGAACATGGCTTGGCAGAGAGAGGACTTTAAGGCGGGAAGGGATAGGAGTTCAGGATTCAGTCTAAGGTTTCATAGAGACAGCATTCAGCCTGAGGATTCGTGGAAATAGGATTCTGCTCATTTGATCTAAGGATTTGGTAGAGGTAAAAGGTCTCTCTAGTGCCTGGTCTTTTACTTCTCTGATCTCTCAGCATTTGCCCCAATATATGATTCTGGGATTTTATTAGTAAAACCAATTAGAAATCACACTGCAATCCTTAGTGCTGGGGATGAGGGTTTGGGGAAAGGTGAGTCTCTGAAGTTTGCTGTCCACACAGCCTAGCCCAATACATGAGCTTCAGGTTCAGTGAGAGACCCTGTCTCAAAAAAATAAAAAAAAAATGGAGAGAGATGGAAGAAAAATACTCAGCATGGACATGAGACATGGATTCCCTACAAGCACATGCACACGTTCCACCACAAAAAGATGCTGCACACATGTACACGCGTACACACACATACACACTGGGGGAATGGGGGCAACAGAAAGTGTACAGTACTACAAGATACAATGCTATACCTATTAGACTGGCCACGTCCCTACCACTGATAACACAAACGGTTGGAGAATGTGCAAAGGGTAAGGAAGGGTCCTTTGGTGCCGTGGGCATACAAGTAGTTCGATCACTTAGGAAGACATCTCGGCCTTTCTTTCCCTCATTCTTCCATCCTTCCTTTCCTTTCCCTGCCCATTATGTTTTGAAGCACTCTTCCTATGTAGCCCAGGCTGGTCTCAGACTCCAGATTCCCCTCCTCGGCCTCCTGGGGAAATGGAAAAATACTTTTTAAGAGAAGAAAAAGGCTAGGCAGTGGTGGTACACACCTTTTATCCCAGTATGTGGGAGGCAGAGGCAGGTGGATTGTGAGTTCGAGGCCACCCTGGTCTATAGGACTACAGACCAAGTCCCAGGACAGTCATGGCTACACACACACACACACACACACACACACACACACACACACACAACCAACCTGTTTTGGAAACAAATAAATAAATAATAAAAAGAAGAAGCAGAAGGGCATTTCAGAAATAGTTGTTGGTTTTGAGACTGAGTCTCACAATGTAGCCCAGGCTAGCAGGCAACTCCTGATCCTCTTTCCTCCATTTCCCTAATGCTAGAGTCACAGGTTGTACCATTAGACCCAGCTTCAGAAATCTTTCAAAGATAATGTAAAGTTAGGTGTGGTGTTGCTTGCCTATAATTCTATTGCTTGAGAGACTGGGGCAGGAGAATTGCTGTGAGTTTAAGCTTAGCTTGGACTATATTATGAAACCCTCTGTCAAAACAACAACAATGCAGAATTTAAGCAGTTTTCTTCTGTTCTTGTAAATTATTAAAACAAGTTTTTTGAATCAACTTAGCAGGAAAGTCACTGCAAGACACCATACAATTATGAAAAACATTCCAGTATGGGAAAAACTGTTAAAATATTAATTTCCAGATGAGCAAAGTTCAGGCTTGACTCACTTGAAATGAGTTACGAACTGGAAACTCTTAAAGGCGGAAAAGCCAGGAAATGATAATTCTCATGAATTGGCTGAAGCCATAAGTAAACAAACCACGATATTAGAGGGACTGTGTGACAACAGCTTGGGAGTGGTATGTGACATTATGTCCAGCAGGTGGCAGAAGAGAGCCGTACAAGAACTACTGTTCTTCCTTGCGGTTGGAAGGCAGAAAACCAGCAACCTCTGCTGTAAGACAGCGCCCTCTGTTTATGGAGGAAACAGCCTCAGAGAGAGATTGTCTGGCTTTCCTTTTTGTTGTTTTCGTTTTAGTTGTTTTTGATATTAGGTCTTAATGGGAAGCCCTGGCTAGCCTACAGCTCATCTAATGTTGTCTGTTTGTTTTGTTTTAAGACAGCATCCCTCACTGGCTGGAACTTGCCAGGGAATCCGGTCTGTCTTCACATGGCCTGTCCTGGAAAGAGCCCCGGGCCTCGAGCATGCTAGATAAGCACACTACCAGGGAGCTACAGTCCTTTTTAATTTTAATTTGTTTTTAGTTTATTTCAAAAGTGTGGTGTGTGTGTGTGTGTGTGTGTGTGTGTGTGTGTCTGTCTGTCTGTCTGTCTGTCTGTCTCTGTGTATGTGCGTGTGTGCGCAGGTGCCTGAGGTTGTCAGGTCCTGTTGAGCTCAAGTTAGCTTTGTGAACTGCCCTGTGTGGGTGCTGGGATCGAAAGCCCGTCCTCATCACACAGCCGCAAGTACCCTTTAACTGTTGAGCCCTCTCTCTAGACTTGTTTTGTTTGGTTGCTTTTGTTTATTTGAAAATGAGTTAAAAAAAAACAAAAAAAACAAAAAAAACAAAAAAAAGAAAATGAGTTCAGAATGTTACTCTATAGCCAGGCTTGCTTTGAACTCAAACTGATCTTCTTGTCTCAACTTTCTGACTTTTTTTTCTTTTTGAGTATCTTTAAAATATACTCCCCCCCCCCCCTCAGACAGGGTTTCTCTGTAGCTTTGGAGTCTGTCCTGTAATTTGCTCTGTAGACCAGGGTGGCCTCAAATTCACAGAGATCCCCCTGCCTCTGCCTCCCGAGTGCTGGGATTAAAGGCGTGTTCCAACACTGCCCAGCTAAATTATACTTTTTTTTTGTTTTGTTTTTTGTTTTTTGTTTTTCGAGACAGGGTTTCTCTGTAGCTTTGGTGCCTGTCCTGGAGCTAGCTCTTGTAGACCAGGCTGGCCTCGAACTCACAAAGATCCACCCGCCTCTGCCTCCCGAGTGCTGGGATTAAAGGCGTGCGCCACCACCGCCCGGCCCCTAAATTATACTTTTAAAATTAATTGACTAATTATTTTTCTTTCGAGACAGGGTCTCACTATGTAGCTCTGGCAGTCCTGGAACTCTCTAGACCAGGCTGCCCTCAGACTCACAGAGATCCATCTACCTGCTTCTGCCTCCCGAGTGCTGGGATTAAACGTGGGCACCACCACCGCCGGGCATAAATTGTACTTTTTTTAAACCTGAAATTAAAATTTTCCTAGTGTTCTGCATTCCTGTTTGTTCAGTTTGTCAGCCATTTATCTGTAGTACACAACAGAAACTCAGCAGAACTGAGATCACTGGGTGAGTTTGTAACTCCAGTCCTGAGAGATCGGAACCCTCTTCTGGGCCCCCTAAGGCACCAGGGATTTACGTGGTGCACAGACATAAAGGCAGGCAAACCACACATAAAATAAATAATTTAAAAAATGGCAAGAGGCTGGACACGGTGGCACACACCTTTTTAACTCCAATACTTGGGAGGCAGAAGCAGGCAGATCTCTGTGAGTTCATGGCCAGCTTAGACTACATAAAGAAAACGGGCCTCAAAAAAACCAAAATAAAACAACAAAAACACAAAATGAAACAAAAATAGCAACATTAGTACAGCACGTGTACTGAACAATAAAGGAAAATATATGTACACAAGTTAGCTCTGATGTTGCAAGCCTGTAATCTCCAAATTCCCAGCGGGAATAGGGAGAGGGTGCAGAAGCCACACAAGAGTTCCAGGCCAGCCTGGGCTACACAGCTTTGTCCCAGAAAAAGAACAGCATTAAAACAGCAATAAAATGATCAGGAACGAGTTAGTGGCCAGCCCAGAAAGCAAGCAGCATCACATCTGGGAAGTCACGAGAGGCCATATCCCCAGCAGCTGCGTCTCCTCCCTTCATCCCGGAGACGATGTTGTCTGTGGTTTTATGGTAACCATTTTTATAGTGGGAAAGTACACACAACATGAAACTCATCGTTTTAACTACTTTTAAGCGTTCAGTCCTGTGGCAACTTTTAAAATGTTGTTCCCTGATATCCAGATGCTCGTCACATCACACAAGTGTATGTGAGCGTGTGTGTGTGCACACACACACACTAATAATGATGATGATGATAATTCAGGCTTCCTATAGCCTATCCCTAGCTATTTCTTTTGTTTGCTTTTTTTAAATATCTTTTTTAAAGATTATTTATTTATTTATTTATTTATTTATTTTATACAGTGTTCTGACTGCATGCGTACCTGCACCCCAGAAGAGGGCACCAGATCTCATTATAGATGGTAGTGAGCCACCATGTGGTTGCTGGGAATTGAACTCAGGACCTCTGGAAGAGTAGTCAGTGCTTTTTTAACCTCTGAGCCATCTCTCCAGCCCTTTTGTTTGCTTTTTTAGAGATGTTTTTCTATGTGTATGTGTATGCATCTGTATTAGTGTGTGCATTGAGGACCAGAAAACGGTGTTGGATCCTCTGGAGTTGAGTTACAGGTGTTTGTGAGCTGCCTGATGTGGGTGCTGGGAATTGAACTCGGGTCCTTTGGAAGAACAGCAAGTGTTCTTAACCATGGAGTCCTCTGTCCAACCTCTTATAATACTTTTTTTTTTTGAGGCTGGCCTTGAATTCTGCTTCCAGAGTGCTGGGACTAAAGGTGGCCATCACCACTGCCTGGCTTAATACTTAATATTATTTTGTTTAAGCCTTGCTAGATTTGAGCCTGGGTCCTTCTGCGTCCTGTGTAAGATACGTTCTCTCTCCTCTTTTCCATCCCCCTTGGGTGGGGGTTGGGGGGAGTGGCAAAAATCAAAGTCAGGTTTCTGAGGCACTGTTCATCTTCAAGGGTGTTTGTATGTTTGTTTGGCATTGGGATCACAGACTGACCTACGGACCTCCCAATAGGTGAGGATGGCTCCCTAGAGAGCTCTCTGGCTGTCTCTGCCTCCCTAGTGCTGGGCTGATAGGCATGACAATCACACCTAGCTTTTTATGCAGGTGCTTGGCCCTGAGCTCAGGTCCTCAAGCTTGAACACCTAGTACTTCACCAGCTGAGCGTCTCCCAGTTCTACCTGTTTCTTAGTGGTTTGTTTTGTGGAGCAGACACTTGCTAAGGTTAATGCAGTAGAGCATCTCAGACCTGTAATACTGACATTTGCAGGAGTATCTGTCTGGTGTGCGTAGGAGTGAGGGGCCTGGGCATCGCAGGAAACTTATAGCACCCACAGCGTCTCTACTTAATACCAAAGCACACCTTGGACCAAGCCGTAACAACCCAAACTGCCTCCAGATATTGCCAGACATCCTTTGGAGGCAGGAACCAAATTGAGACAACCAGCAGGTTGGTAATTTTCTGCCTTGGGTTTAAGAAATCTTCTTTTCCTCCAAGGTCATGAAACATTCTTTTCTAAATTCCTTATGAGCTGGGGAGGTGGCTCAGTGGTTAACAGCGCACACCACTCTTCCAGAGGACCTGGATTGGGCTCCTCTTCAGGCCTCCTTGGACACCCACATGCAGGTGGCATACACGCTGCACATGGACACACACGTACATATAAATTAAAACGAGTCTTCGACATCATCCTGGTTATTCCTTTCACCTTCGAGTCTCTTGCATTCACTTGGAGTGGAATGGCAGAAAGTAGGGCACGATTCGATTTTCTTTGCCAGTGTAAAAAAAATGTCCCTATTTCCCTATCTGCCCCACTCCCCTGCAGGACTCCCCACGTGGCCACGGAGCACTGTGTGTCATTGGTCCAGCATCACCCCGCTTTAAATATTGTTGCCTCTGAAAGGGCTGGATCGGGAAGGGAACTCTTTTGGTCTTGGCTCTTCCTGGCCTTTCTACCCATTATGTGTTTGAATAAGTGTCTCAAATTCACCCTTCCTTCCTTCCTTCCTTCCTTCCTTCCTTCCTTCCTTCCTTCCTTCCTTTCTTTCTTTCTTTCTTTCTTTCTTTCTTTGGTTTTTCGAGACAGGGTTTCTCTCTGTGTAGCTTTGAAGCCTGTCCTGGAACTAGCTCTTGTAGACCAGGCTGGCCTCGAACTCACAGAGATCCGCCTGCCTCTGCCTCCTGAGGGCTGGGATTAAAGGCGTGCGCCACCACCTCCAGTTTACATTTTTTTTTTACTTTACTGAGATTGCACTGATTCCAATTGAGAGAAGTGACATTTTCACAAACGTTGAGTCTTGATGTGTGTGAACATACCATAATTCTCTATTTTAGCATTTGTTGGTAGGGTTTTATGTGATTTGTGTTTTGCCTGCATGTGTATGTCTGTGTGAGAGTGTCGGGCCCTCTGGAACTGAAGTTTCATTCCGGGCGAGCCACATGTGGGTGCTGGGAACTGAACCTGAGTCCTCTGAAGAGCAGTGCTCTGAACTGCTGAGCCATCTTGCCAGCCCCTTTACAGGTTGTTTTTCCTTAATTATTATTTTTTTGTTTGGTTTTTGGTTTTGGTTTTGGTTTTTGTTTTTTTTCAAAGAGGTTTCTCAGCTAGGCACACACCCTTAATCCCAGCACTCGGGAGACAGACACAGGTGAATCTCTGTGAGTTTGAGGCCAGTCTAAAAGCAAGTTCCAGGACAGACTCCAAAGTTACAGAGAAACCCTGTCTTGAAAAACTAAAAACAAACAAACAAAACAAAATACCAAAACCCAACAAAAGGCAGCAGGGTTACTCTGCGTAGCTCTGGCTATCCTGGAACTTGCCCTATAAACCAGACTGGCCTTGACCTCACAGAGATCCACCTGCCTCTGCTTCCCAAGTGCTGGGATTGAAGGTGTGCGCCACAACCACCTGGTTCTATTGTTTTAAGTATGACACATACATTGTGAATTTTAGCATCAGAGACTGCTCGCTGATGGAGAATTATGTAATGCTAGTTAGCTGGAGAAAAATACTCAGGGGCAGCTGAGGTCTGCACTGTTCACTCAGTTAAAACATTTTTTTCTGTTCTTGTTTTCTCTTATGGTTTAAGCTTCAATTTTGAAATTCTCCTAAATGGCCCTGTTGTTTATTTTCCTCGTGAACATTTCTGGTAAACAGAACAGTTTAATGATTATCAAAGGGACTTTTTAGGGACAGCGTGATCGTACTGGATGATCTCCATTGGTAGCCTGTCTAGTTTTGAAGTACACAGTGGAAACATTTGGAACCTCTGACTCAATGCCTTTGTTAAACACCATGCTTCATTTTCTGTGAATGTACTGCTTACTGTAGCCTGAGTCAAGCAAACAGGAGAGAAGGGAGGGGAGGGGCGGGAGGGGAGGGGAAAATGAGAGGGGAGGGGATGTGAGAGGAGGGGAGGGGATGAAAGAGAAGGGGAGAGTCAAGAGCGGAGGGGATGTAAGGGGAGGGGAGGGTCTAGAGATTGCACTTTTCTTCTTCCATTCCTAGGGCACAAGGGTCTTCTTCCTCCTTCTTCCTAGGAAAGCTGTTCTTCTTAAAGGAAACAAGTGAGCGCCATGTCTGCTTCTCAGCGTCACTTCTCATGTGACCCCTGGGTCTCTGTGTGTTTGATAGAGGACATCCTTTTCTCCTTTCCTCTCTTCCCTCTCAGCCTCCCCTTCTCACATCCTTCTCTTCCATCTACTCCATAAATGCGGCCACTACTCAGAGTGTGTGTGTGTGTGTGTGTGTGTGTGTGTGTGTGTGTGTGTGTGTGGAGTGGGGCTTGGCTGTCTTCACCCCGCAAGTGGCTCCAATCACTACCTTATGAAAAGGACTCCCACGCAGCTCCGCCTCTTCCCGGGGCTCCAGACCCTCACATCCACGTGCTGGCCCAACACTTCCTCCTGGACAGTCACAGGCTTCTCAACCAAAGCATCCTGGATTTATTTCTCCCCAGTCCTCCCCACCCTGTAGTACCACTTCCCCATCTGTTTCTGTTCGAGCCATACCTGGTAATCATGCTGTCTGTCTGTCTGTTTTGAAACAGGACCTCTGGCTTGAACTCAGTGTCCTCCTTTGGCTTCAGCTCCCAATGCTGAGACGGCAGGAGGGAACTACCATGCACACCAGCTTAGAGCCTCTGAGGCTGGCCAAGACTTGCTTCATGTGTACACATGTGTACGTACACATACATGTATGTTTATATATGTGAGTATCTGTGTGCTTCAGTCACTTTTCTATTGCTGTGTTAAAACAACGTAACCAAGACCTCTTAGAGAGGCAGGATTTAGGCTTACCGTTCTGGAGGCATAAGAGGCCATGACGGTAGAGTGGAGGAAGCATGGTGGCTAGACCTGGAAGCTGAGGGCTGACATCTTGAGCCCCAAGCAGGAAAAAGAGTGAACTGGGAACAGCACGGGCTTTGAAACCTCAAGTGCCCCCCACCTCTTGTCTCGTCCTCCCCCGAAACACTTCCTAAAGCAAGACCACACCTCCTAAACCTACCCAAATAATGCCATCAACTGGGATCCGAGTATCCAAATGCCTGAGTCAATGTGGGCGTCTCATTCAAACCACCATACTGTGTATATGCACACACACATACTTACAGTGTGTGCACATAAACATATATGAACATACTATATATTCATTCTCTATTGTATTACACATCTGTCGCCTCAGTCCGTCCTTTCTTGCCTAGGCTACCTGCACTGTCATTGGTTCCTTGGCTTCGCGTGGTTCTCTCCTTTTATCCATTTTCCATGCTGCTCCCAGGAGATCTCCAAGGCTATTGCCCTAGGATGCAAATCTGATCCTTTTTCCTTGCTTGATCAAGGGAAAACATTACAATTCGTCAGCACACTGTGCCATTTTCCTCCACCCCCCGTCTGTCTTGGCACCCTGCTCTCCTGTACCCAGCCACACCTACCCTGTCTTCCGGAACAGTGAATTGGTCACGGTTCCCAGAGGCTCAGGCTTGTGCATACTAATCCTGTTTGTCGGGACTGTCACTCACTTGTCAGTCAATCTTTCCTTTTTGGTCTTTCAGACTCAGCTAAAGTCACCTCCTCTTGATCTCCTCCTGCTCTTGCATCCTCTCCCTTTCCCAGGAGAGCTTGGGCTTAGCCTCTGAGCAACTGTCTTAGTGGGTGGAGCTCAGTTTACTGATAGCATTGTGAGCCTGTGAGGGCAAGAGCCCACTTCCTGCTCTCTTTGGGTCTTTGATATCTAAGGCAGCTCTCTCTTTTTCAGACAGGTCTCATGTAGCCCATATGTAGCCAAGGACAACCTTGAATTTCCAATCCTCTTGCCTCTATCTCTCCAGTGCTGGGCTCTTGAGCCACCATGTCCAGTTCAGGCAGTGCTGGGGGTGGAGTCCAGGGCTTCATGCCTGCCAGGCGAGCACTCTCCCAGATGAATATCTCTCTAGCCTGTGAGCTCCTTTGATCCCAAGTTCTTCTACTGATAAGCTGTGAGATCTCGGCTGATCCACGTCCTTGCGTTTTAATAGAAACACTATGCCCTTAATGACGATAAAATGAGATAAAACGCAATCATGCTCTGTAGCTTGCGCTCCCAGCTTCTCAAACACAAGGACTTCCCACGTTCACTATGAAGTATTCCTGTGGCCTGTATGCCTGAACTCTACCGCTGCGGTTCTGGGGATGAAACCCAGGGTATGACACAGGCTAGGCCAGCGCTTGCTATCCTAAGCCTGACTGCAGTCTTTTGTCCTTCAGATCCTTTGGGACCTTCTTTCCCCCTTCCAACTCTACCTCACCTCTCCCTCTTCTGCCTACAAACCCCTTTTTGTCTCTCCCACTCTGGACACGGACTTCCCCAGCCCCACCTCCATCTGAAGTGGGACTTCCTTTTCTTTTCCCCATCCTGCCAGAGCCCTTCCCAGAGGGCTTTCCTTGGCTCCCACAGCCCTCACACCCACTTCTTTGTTAACCAACACAATCTGGATCCTGCCAGCCTACAACCTCTGAGAACTCTCTTGTTGCTGCTGGGTGGTAGCCCAGGTTTGCTCACTGAGTCTCTGGGGCATCCTGGGTCATCTCTTGACATGAACCATTCCTCCCTGTCTGCCCTGACTCTGCACTTGCCTGATTCCCCAACAGTGAGCTGTTTGTTCTTTTCTCACCAGTGCTGGCTCGAGGGCCTCTTGTCTTTTCTCTTCTCCCCTGGGTGGCCTCACCCTCTCCCAAGACAGCTACTCATAACTCTTCGCATATGCCTACTGCTCTGATTTTAGCTAGCAACTTGACACAATCTTGACCCATCTTAGAATGAATCTTTTTACTTCTTTTATTTATATTTTATTTATAAGTGCTCAGCATGTTTACCTGTAGGCCAGAAGAGGGCATCATATCCTGTTCTAGATGGTTGTGAGTCACCAGGTGGTTGCTGGGAATTGAACTCAGGACCTCTGAAAGATCAGCCTTAACCTCTGAGCCATCTCTCAAACCCCCAGAATGAAATTATTTAAATATTTCCTTTTAAAGACATGGGTGCTGGGAACAAACTCTCATCTTCTGCAAGAGTACTATAGGCACTTAACTGCGGAGTCATCCTTCCAGCTCCTCTGATAAGAGCACTTATTGGGGAATTACCTAGATCAGGTTGACCTATAGGCCTGTGGAGGGTTGCCTTGATGATCGATTGATGTAGGAAGACCCAGTTCACTATGGGAAGCATCATTCCCTATGCAGAGGGTCCTGAACTATATAAGACAGAACACAGAGAGATGACAGCGAGCTTACTATGGATGCGATACTTTAAGTTCCCTGAAAGAATGGACTATAACCTGCAATTGTAAGTAGAATAAACTTTTCTTTCTTAAATGGATGGTTGCCAGAATCTTTTATTACAACAGCAGAAATGAAGCTGGGACCTCTCCCAGGCCATAAGGTTAGCAGAGCTGGGGTTCTGTGAGTCCAGCTGCGGGACAGATATTTTTAGTGGCCTTGACCCAACCTAGAAGCCTCCGCTCATGCCTTTCCCACGCATGCATTTCCGCTCCTGCTCCCGCTGCTGCTTTAATGGTTCTGCTGTTCTTCTGCCTTCAGATGCTCTCGTTGCATATTCAGTCGCTGGCCAAGTAGGTGGTCACATCAAAGCCTCTCAGGCTGCCGGATTGACTTCCTGGAGTCCTGCAGAGGGGTTCACTATCCTCCTCTGAGCCCCTCCACGGCCTCCATCAACAAACATGTATTGAGCACTCACGCTGTGCCAAGTCCTGGGAAATAAGAAACCAGTGTTGACTGGGTGGTAGTGGTGCACACCTTTAATCCTATCACTCGGGAGGCAGAGGCAGGTGGATCTCTAAGTTTGAGGTCAGCCTGGTCTATAGAACAAGTTCTAAACAGGCTCCAAAGCTACACAGAGAAACCCTATCTCGAACCTTCTAAACCCCCTCCAAAAGAAAAGAAAAGAAAAGAAAAGAAACCAGTATCCTGTGTGGCTGTTCCCATGGTGCTAAGAGTCAGGAAGGGACTTAAGTCGCGGCTCACTCTCCAACGGGGCCAGCGAGAAGCAAATAAGAACTACAGTAGAGGATGCTCAGGGCCTCTCCTGCTCTCCCTGGCCTCCACTGTTCCTCTACCTCAGTCCATGTTCTCTGTTGTGCATGGGAAACATTCCTTAGATCCTGTGAATAGTCTGCCAGGCCCCTCCTTCAGAGCAAGTCCTCAGCATGCTTGCTCAGATCTTCACAAAATGCCCAGCCTGCTTCTCTGGAGTTAACATCTAGGTTCTCCTCTAACTCCCTGTCACAGCCTGCACTCCACCAAGACCCGCCCCCCCACCAAGGCCCGCCCTCCACCATGGCCCGCCCTCCACCAAGGCCCGCCCTCCACCATGGCCCGCCCCTCCACCAAGGCCCGCCCCTCCACCACACCTGCTCTCCACCATGGCCTGCCCTCCACCAAAGTCCGACACCTTATTCTCATCCCTGCACCTCTTTTTAGAGGCCCACACCTGTTAATAGCCTATCTGGGGATCTGTCCACAGCAGCTGCGACCCTTCTGTCCTACAAGACTCCCCTTTTCTTCCTCAACAATAGAAATCCCGTGATGGGCAAATCCTCCAGTAGAGGCTCAGAGAGCTATAACATGCCCCCGTGTTTCTTCACTACCAACAAGAGACCTGCTGACTGAGACAGACACCCAGAGCGTCCTAGGCTTGTCAAAGAATATAGATCAGAGCAAAGCCAGCCACGCTCAGTATAGGCCATTACCAGTGTGCCACCATCAGTATAGGCCATCACGGGTGTGCCAGCCTGGAGCTGGAAAGCAGCCAAGTGTGTGACACTGGGATCTGCACAAGCCTGTGAAGGGAAATATCCTGAATCCCCTCTTGCCCTACCCAGTGTCCTCGTGGCTCCTGCCTCCCACACCCCAACTGGTGCTCGTCTGTCTTGCCTCCCCTGACCTGCTATTCCACATCTGCCATGCCAGCTGTTACCTTCTGCCTTGAGGATCCTCGCATTCCTTCCTTCTTTCCTTTTTTTGAGACAGGGTCTCTCTATGTAGCTCTGACTGGCTTAGAACTCCCTATGTAGACCAGACTACCCTTGAACTCACAGAGATCCACCTGTAAAATTGACTCCATGTCCATGGATTCCACAGCCATGATTTTTTTAAAGCTTTTAATAAAAGATCTATTTGTGTGCGAATGTTTTGCCTGCTGGTGGGTTTTGGTGCTGCTGGAGGCCAGAAGAGGGCGTCAGATTCCCTGAAGTGGAATTAAGAATGGTTGCGAGCTGCCATGTGGGTGCTGGGAATCGAACCCTGGTCCTCTAAAAGAGCAGCAAGTGCTTTAACCACTGAGCCATCTCTCCAGGCACTCCATGACCAAACCAAGCCTTAATAAATGTGCCTGCACTCTCTTCCTGCCCTCCATCATGCTGCAAAATCGAGGTGAAAAGGAGAACCCCAGGCAGGAACTTCACCTCTGGAAGCTCTGCCTCAATGTCTGTGTTGGGGAGAGTGGAGACGACTGACCCAGGCAGCCAAGGCGTTGGAGCAGCTCACAGCCAGACACCTGTCTTTTCCAAAGCTAGGCACACTGTCAGGTTCTTTGGCATCAGGAGAAACTAAAAGATGCTGTTTCTGTAACCCGTGCGCTCTCCGTGGAGCCAAGGCAGAAGAAATCCTGGAGAAAGGCCTGAAGGTGCGGGAGTATGAGTTATGGAAAAAGTTTCTCAGATACAAGAAACTTTGGCTTCGAAATTCAAGAGCACATTGATTTAGACCTCAAATATGACCCAAGCATTGGGATGTACGGTCTGGACTTCTATGTGGTGCTAGGCAGGCCAGGTTTTGGCATTGTAGACAGGAAGTGCAGAACAGGCTACATTGGTGTCAAACACAGAATCAGCAAAGAGGAGGCCATGTGCTTGTTCCAGAAGTATGGCGGCATCATCCTTCCTGGCAAATAAATTTTACTCCAAAGGCCAATAAAATTTTCTCAGAAATGCAAAAAATAGAAAGAAAAGAAATATACCTGCATTGAACGTGCATGATTCCTGCCATGATTTCCTAAAATGTACAAAAACTATGGGGCATTTCTGCCGTGCTGGGCACTATATAGTAAGCTAGCAATGGCAGGCTGTGCCTGGGCTACATGCACCTGCTCTTCCATTCTATACAAGAGGTTCGGGGGTTCTCAAACTGTGGCACTCGCTTGGGTCCTGTTGCCTGTGGACATCAAGTGATGGTTGTATTTTGTTTCGTTTCCCTTGTCTGACTACCAGACTCTTTCGGATGAGATCTTTGGCAGTGGGTAATGACTGAGAACTTGAATTTAGGATGCTTTCTACTGTGGTGAGATAGGGCAATACACGACAGGACCTGTATCCTAGACCTGATAGAGCCATACTGTCCAGGATGACTCTCAGAGTGGTTTGGATGAACACACATCCATACCCACACTTCCTTTAACACTGACTAAGGGTTTCAGTCCCAGAGTGGTTTATTGCCTTCTGTGGCATTTCAACGTAGGATAAAATTCCTAGTCAAATGGAAACTTGAACCACAAAAAAAAAAAAAAAAAAAAAATCGAGTCAACATTTATAACCTAAGTGTTGCTGGCCCATATGGAAATGCCTAGCTCACACAGTATGCCCAACACATAGCAGGTATGGCTAGTCAGTGTCAGCGCCACAGTCATCAGTGTTAAGAGATCCCCTCTGAGCTGAAAAGAGCTGGGCAGACATCTTTCCTTCGCCTTCCTCTGTGGGTGGTCGCTAGTGCCTGGGGAGAATGTACAGAACAGGACCGAACTGTTGCACGTGGCTGGGTGCTGTGGGCTGTGGGCTGTGGAGCTGACAGGTGCCCATTCCTGAACTTGGCAGACACTGACTGTGCCACCACATTGTGCTAACGTGCCCACTGAGCTGAGGAATTGCTCTACTCTCCTCTGGGGGGACAGAGATTGTGTAATCTTTCCATTCCAAAGAACAATAGTACCTTTTCTTGGTGAACCTTCATGTCTGGTCATAATTCTGAGAGGTGGAAGAGCACTGAGGTATTTACAGATGAAAAAGCGTGGTGTCTAAGACGTGTGTCAGTCAGCTTGGTGACAGCAGGTGGGTGGGCAGAGCTGTGGCAGGAACAGCTCCCGTTGATGGCTGCTGTCCTTGGTGTTGGGTGTGGATTCATCCATGGCACCAGCTCCTGGGGCCTTTGTGAATGTTAGAAAGTTAAATTTTAGAAAGTTAATTTTTTTTCAAGCACAGATTTTTAAAAAATATTATTATTATTATTGGTTCAAGACAGGGTTTCTCTGTGTATCTCTGGCTGTCCTGGAATTCACTCTGTGGACCAGGCTGGCTTTGAACTCACAGAGATCTTCCTGCTTCTGCCTCCCTGAGTGCTGGGATTAAAGGTGTGCGACTGCCACCATCGGTGCCTCAATTTTGTTTTTAGAACAGGACAGAACTGGATTCAAATTCCCACTCTCAGGTCTGGGGGTGTGGTAAACTAGTCTCATGCCTATGACCCTGGGCTCAATCCCCAGCACCACAGAAAGGAAAATTAGGACCAGGAAGGTGGCTTAGTTGGTAAAGTACTCGCCTTGCAAGCCTGGGGTCCGGAGTTTGGTTCACCAGAATGCTCATAAAAACCCTCTGTGTTTGTGATTTCAAGGACTGCAAACAGGAGGTGCAAACAGCAGTCCCAGGAAGCTTGCTGGCTGCCTAGACTACTTGGTAAAGTTCCAGGCCAGTCTAACGAAGGTGGGAGTTACTGAGGAATGACTCCTGAGGGTTATTTACACACATACACACACACACACACACACACACACACACATACACACACACACACACACGAGGTAGGGGATAAAGAGACAAAAGGAAGAGAGAGACAAGAGGAATACAAACTCCTCCCGTTACTTTTATCTGGGTGATCCTGTCACATAAGCCTTCTAAACCCAGTTTAAATGGTAATAAGGATAACTCCTGGCTTTGGGGCAAGTCTACTCAGCACCTGCACAGGCTTGACACACAGTACTCAATCTGTAATGCCCCTGTGGCTTTGTGTGAGCCTAAACACACTGGTTATCGCGACCTCAGGCTTATCTGCCCTTGGAATTCCCCGCAAATGGCTGCCCTGGGTTTTGACTGGGTACAGGGCCTACCATGCCGACAGGAGCTGAGGCCCAACAGTGGGCCGACTGGTAAGCTTTGGGCTCCCACTAGAACTCCTAGAAAACATTCCTTTTGTGTGCTTGCTTGGCTAGGCTCTTGAGACAGGCTCTCGTGTAGCCCAGGCTGGCCTCTCACTCACCACGTAGCTGAGGAAGCTGGCTTTGAACTCCTGATACTCCTGCCTCCACTTCTCAGTTTCTAAAACGACGGTCAAGAGCCACCGCGCCCAGCTCTCTTTCACTCCCTTTTGATAGGGATGCAGAGGGTATCGAGAGGAGGCAAGGGGCGACGGCAGGATTGGTGCCCGCACTGGCATTAGGTGACCTGTAGCTAGCTGTTCTTGGGTCTACAGCTTGATTGTCACCGTGAGGGGCTGCAGAGGTGGAGCGGATAGCCCAGGGAAGCAGAAGCCTGTAGTGAAATCTCTAGCAGGGTCCTGACGATAGATGCCTTTTTTGTGTTCTGTCTGGACATTCTCACAGAAGCAGGCAGCCGGGGTTCTGAGGCTGTCTTGGGACTCCTGGTTCTGTCTACTCGGGCAGCTTTTCAGGACCCAGCTGGCAAGGCAGCCCTGCCAGTCTGCGCAGAGGAGAAAGTGCTAGAATAAGAGAGTGAGCTCACAGTACCTGGATTCTTCTCTCCCCTACCCTTCTCCTCCCCCACACCCATCTCAGCATTTCCCCCTCCTAGAGTAGCTGAGGGAATCTGTCAAAGGCGGGCCAGAAGCTTGCCTTTTCTGGTGGGTGTTTTTTTTTTCCGTTCTTTCTAAAGACACAGCATTCAGCCCCTGCCAGATGGGAACCTGTCGGCTCAGCAGGCAGATAATTATCCTTTCAACTGTGGGCGGCCTTTCCATGAATGGAACCCCAGGTATTTGCTTCAGCTGTGGCCCCAAACGCCACACCAAGCAGGCAAGAGTTCCCTAAATAGGTTTGCAGGACATAATGAGGGTGTGGTAAGGATAGATTAGCCTCCTACCAGTGAAGTACCCTGCAGCCTCTTCTTAGAAACCGGTGTGACCCAGGCCATCCTTCCACTGTGGGAACCCTGAGCTCCAGTTGGGCAACAGTGGGAAACATTGCCTCCAAAAAATAATGAACTTGGTGGCCGGTGGTGGCACGGCCACCTTTAATCCCAGCACAGGCAGAGGCCGGCGAATCTTAGTGAGTTCGAGGCCAACCTGGTCTTTAAAGCAAGTTCCAGGACAGCCAGTACTGTTACACAGAGAAACGCTATCTTGAAAAACCACGAAAGAAAGAAAGAAAGAAAGAAAGAAAGAAAGAAAGAAAGAAAGGAAGGAAGAAAGAAAGGAAGAAAGAAAGAAAAGAAAGAAAAAGAGAACCTTTGCATTTAAGCAATACTCTCTCTCTGCCTTCCAGGGATACTGCAGAGGGAAGATCTGTTATGGGTGAAAGGTTGCCACCTATGCCTTTCAAGACTCTACCTTAATGAGTTCTCAGGGGTAAAAGAACAAACCTGAAGCCATCATAGGGCCAGGGTTCAAGTCCTGACTTCCCAAGTTGCCAACTAGATGTCCTTAGGCAAGACTATCTCCTTTAAATCATTATTATTATTTTATTTATTATTATTATTGTGTATGTCCATACACATGCTATGTGTAGGGTGCACATACAGAGGTCAGAGGACAACTTTGTGGAACTAGTTCTCTCCTTCCTCCTGTCCCAGGGGTCATACTCGGGTAACCAGGCTTGGCAGCAAGCGCCTTTGTCCCTGAGCATCTCTTGGCCCTACTGTGTTTTATTATTTTTGAAAGACTCTCACAATAGAGTCCAGTATGGTCCGGAAATCAAGGTATCCTTCCTGTCTCACCTGCCTGTGGGCTTAGATTACAGGCGTGTGTCACTGTGCCCTGCAATGTCTGTTGCTTTTGCTTGAGACAGGGTCTCATGTAGTCCACAATGAATTCTGTACGTAGCTGAGGCTGGCCTTGAACTCCTCACCCCCGCCCCCCCGCTTTGTCTCCTTATTGTTTGAATAACAGGCATATGCCTTCCTCTCTCTTTTCTTAAAGATCTCTCTCTGTCTCTCTGTCTGTCTGTCTCTCTGTCTCTCTCCTCTCTCTCTGTACGCCACATGTACATGTGTGCCCACAGAGGTCAGAATCCGGCATCAGATGTCCTGGAGCTGGACTTGCAGGTTAGGACCTGCCCAGTATGGATTCTGTGAACTGAATGCTGGTCCTCTGGAAGAACAGCAAGTTTTCTTAACTGCGGAGTCATCTCTCCAACTCCTGGCAATGTCTTTTTTTAATTTTTAATTTTATTTTTTTCCAGAAATTGTACAGCATATTTAAGGCCCTTGTTGAACTCTCCGCACTGCCGGTCTTAAAGAGTAGTAGTTTGCTGTGCAGGCACACGGGCTTAGTAGATAAAGGGGCCTGCAGTCAATCCTGAAGACTTGAGTTCAATCCCTGTGACCCGCGTGAAGAAGACGAGCGCTGACTCCTGCAAGTCGTCCGTTCACTGTCAATAGACTAAGGCGCATGTGCACCTATACACACACCCACAGGCCCACAAAATAAATAAGACGGAGAAGAGGTAGGATGCCAATTCCTACCCTGCCTACTTCAAAAGAGACCTGTGATGGTCAGATGAGACACTGCAACTAGGAAGTGCTTTGAAAACAATGCCACCATAAAACATGATTGTATTTGTGCTGAATACTGCAGTATGCTTGTTTCAGCTTGGACTGAAGACCAGCACTGAAGCGAACCCCATCTGAGCATGCGCCCCGCGACTGCACCTGAGCATGCGCCCTGCGACCGCACCTGAGCATGCTCTCCACTCCCACTCGGCTGTCTTGAAGACGTGAATGTGTGAAGTGTTTTGAGAGCTGTAAAGTGCCACAGAGGAATCCTTTGATTAAGCGTGGGGCGGAGGCAGGCGTGGGGGCACTGCCTTGCCAAACTGATGAGCTCCGAAGAGTGTGGAAAACAAGCAGCTGGAGAGACCCACGTAATTGCTAGTTGTCAGTTCCAGCTGTGTGGGTGAGATGAAGACAAGGTGGGAGTGACCATGGGATGGGTCTTCCTTTAACCAGAGACAAGCAGGGATGGGAGGAACCTTGTTGGACCTGCAAAGGCCTTCTGCTTTTTTCCCCCAAAATTTATTTATTTATTATGTATACAGTGTTTTGCCTACCTACATGCCAGAAGAGGGCACCTGATCTCATCATAGATGTGAGCGTACATGTGAGTGCCGGGAATTGAACTGTGGACCTCTGGAAGAGCAGCCAGGGCTCTTAACCTCTGAGCCATCTCTCCAGCCCCCATCTCCTGCTTTTATGAGACCAGCCTCACAGGGCCTGCTTGGGAGCTGTCTTAGTTAGGGTTTCTATTGCTGTGAAGAGACAGCATGACCACGGGAACTCTCACAAGGAAAACATTTAAGTGGCAGGTGGCTTGCTTACAGTTTCAGAGGTTCAGTCCAGTTCCATCATGGTGGGAGCATGATGGTGTGCAGGCAGACATGGTGCTGGCTACATCTTGATCAGAAGGCTACTCTTGTGAGTTTATGGGGGCCAATTACATACAAACTACCCCAGTAGCCTTTGGACATCTGGTTCTCAGTAACAGGACAAGGCCCCTATAGATTTCCCCTCCTCTGTGTCTGTATGAAACTGGGACCTGGCTAGAAAGAAGGTTCTGGGAAGTGGTTTGTTCACTGCAGTGCCCTGCCTTTCTTGGTTTTGTGTTCGTTCTCTGTGAAGTACACTGCCTATGAGTCATTTGGGTGCTTAGGGCTGAGACTCAATTTTCCGTCCAAGAAGGGCAGACCCAGGCCTGTGTGACCTCTGTGTGTGGGAAGAGCCTCCATGGCCAGGGCTCTTGTCCTGCTGGGAGCTGCCAGGGCCATTGACTTCCTGTGCTCCTGAAGAAGAGATGACAGGCAAGGGAAGAGGAGAGCCCTAAGTCTGGTTTCTCCATCCACTTGAGAAAAAGAGGCTCCCCCAGGCAGGCAGGCCCCAGGCCTTCCTTACCTTGCCCCATTCTCAGCCTGAGGCTCAAACACATTGCAGTCAAGAGAGCAGCACCCAAACTCACGGTGACTCCTTCCATGACCTTGAAAGAGTGTCATGGCTTTCCAGTCTGTTTCTTCCCATTATAAGACCCATGGGGGTGGGTAGGGGTGGGTGGGGGTGGGGACTGCTCTGACAAGGAGAAGAGATGTCAGGCTCACATTCGCTTACCTTATCCACTGAAGCACCTGTCATGGGCTGAGTGTCAGTGAGGCACTGTGTCAGGCTAATATGTTTGTTTGGTTTTGCTTGTTTACTGATGCTTGGAATCAAGCCCAAGAGTCTCATAGGCTAGGGAAGTCTCTACCACTGAACCACACCCCAGTCTAAATGATTTCTTTTGTGTGTGTGTGGCGGGGGAGTTTGAGACAGACTTTCTCTGTGTAGCCATGGCTGTCCTGGAACTCGCTCTGTAGATCAAGCTGGCCTCCAAATGACCTTGAACTCAGAGACCAGCCTTCTTCTGTCTCTTGAGTGTCTAACCTGTTCCTAAAAAGAATTTGTATTGGTTAATGTAAATAAAAATTTAGAAGGTAAGAGGAAATTAAGCTTAGTGCCTTATCTAGTTTACAAAGAGGATATCCGAGGTACTCAGTCCTCTCTCCTATACCCACAAAGTGTGTGTGTGTGTGTGTGTGTGTGAGAGAGAGAGAGAGAGAGAGAGAGAGAGAGAGAGAGAGAGAGAGAGAGAGAAAGAGAGAGAGAGAGAGAGGTGGAGAGGGAGAGAGAGAGATTCCAGATATAGAAGCTCACTATTGTCTCTGTGTTGCCTAGGTTAGCCTTGAACTTACCGTCCTCATACTTCAGCCTTCTAAGTGATTGGATTACGGGGTGTGTTGTGTATGTGTGTGTGTGTGTTTGTATACGAGAATCGGTGGTTACTAAATGTCCAAATCTGAGAGTCACCCGTGCTGGGATGGAGGTGTCTTTTATAATTCTGAATTAGCAGGTGTCTGAGAGAAAGATGTAGGCAGTCAGTCTTCTGGAAGAAGTAGCCAAAAGCACTAGAAAAATCCCTTCTCCACCCTGGGCTAATGGATGAGTGTGGTCAGCCATTAACAAATGACAGTAAGTGCTTAATGAGGGTGCGTGGTTTCAAACACTGAGGGTGTTGATCTTCCCAGAAGCCTGATGTGGCAGGCGCTGTCATCCCAACATTTCCTCTCAAATGATGTTGACAGCGAGACAGAGCTACTGAGGCACCAGAAGTGGGCTCAGGTCCTGTAGTTTCCAAGGCCAAGTGCTCACTGTCCCGCCCCCTTGCTCTGGCGCCAGCAATTGCCCTCCCCACATACTCTGGGGTCCTGGGCCTCACTTCGTCAGGGTTCAGTGTGCCGTCTGTGAAACGACAAGGCTGAGGGACTGGATAGAAGAGCCATCCAATAGACTGGAAAATAACAGGGGCCAGTGTCCCGAATGAGGAGAGTTCATTCATGGAAGGCCAGAGCCTAGCCACACGGGGTCACCCAATGGTGAGAAGGCCAGAGCCTAGCCAGACAGGGTCACCCAATGGCGAGAAGGCCAGAGCCTAGCCAGACAGGGTCACCCAATGGTGAGAAGGCCAGAGCCTAGCCACACGGGGTCACCCAATGGTGAGAAGGCCAGAGCCTAGCCAGACAGGGTCACCCAATGGCGAGAAGGCCAGACAGGGTCATCCAGCAGTGGGACCTTAAGACTCTTGGAGCTGAGCGGATTCCCCTTGCTGGCTGGGAAGTTAAGTTTCTGTGGAAGAAGGAGCCACAGAGCCCTGGACTGAGGGAAGGACAGTGAGAACATGGGAAGACTCACTCACTCTTTACCACAAGTCAGCTCTTCAGCCTCCAGAGTGAAGTTTATTCGTTTGTGTTTTAGGATCTCAGGTGAAGTCTGAGGAAGGCAATGAGGCCTTACCTGAGCCCATTTGTATTCAGACCCAAGACTACTGCTTACCTGAAGTGTTTCTATGTCTAGGGGATATTAACCCCGCCACCAACTTTTACAGCTTCTCAGTTGGTGAGGAGCTTCAGATCCCAGGGTCAGGTGTTCCTCCCTTTCCTCGGATCCCCATGACTTCTATATCTTCCCACCCTGCCTTAGGCAGGGGCTGTTGTCTATAGGCTTCGCCGTTGCCCGTTGCCCAGAGCTGTTAGAGGCTGCGTGCAACAGGGAAACTTTTCAGTCCCTGGCAGGCTTTGGGGAGGAGACCTGAGGGACAGAGGAAGGGGTCAGCAGCTGTGGAGCCCTGGGAAAGAGACAGGTCCTGGGGAGAGGCTCTTCAAACTTGAGAAAGGGCTTTCGAATATTCCTTGAGAGAATGGAGTCAAGGCAAAGGTGGGGGACAGCAGTCTATCTCCGAGAGTGAATTCAAAATAGTAACTAGGCCTAGTGATGCATCTTATTGGGAAAACATTGACACCCCCGCCCCTGCCCTGCTCCCAGGACCTCAGAAAAATAGAAATAAAAATAGAGTCTATTGGAACAGACCTAGGGCAGGCTGTTGAGGAAAACCAAATCTGGTTTTGGTTTGAAGGTTTTTCTGCCTTTTCTCAGCTTAATTGGGCAAGATGACTCTTGCCTCTTCTGGATACTCCATCAAATCACAGGGTGTTTACGACTATCCAAACCCAAGGACCTGGGGATAACTAATTGCATTTATTTATTTAGTGTGTGTACTTGCTGCAGCATATGTGTGGAGGAACCGTGGCAGAGTGGAGGCTGCGACATATTTATTGGCTGATGGTATTTATTTGGAGGGAGGGTGAGCTCTGGATTTTCATTGTCCTTTGGAAGCAGATGTGCCCATCACAGGGACAGAAGTACCTTAAAACCAGGCTAAGTAGGGAGGCATCACCTCCATGCCCCCAACGCTCTTTGCAGAGCTGGAGAGTTGGAGGCCGATTTCCAGGTCAAGGTCCCTCCCTCCCTCGCCAGGTTTCTCTGCCCCACCTTCTTGGCTACTGTGCTTCAACAGGCTCCAACTGGAGCTCCCTGCCAAGGCAGGGGTGTCTCAAGGAAACCTCTAGCCCCTGTTTGTTTTTTAATGGCTATAAACCCTCCCTACCCAGGTCAGTCAAGGAGAAATATGAGCCAGGTAAGTTGTTTCTCCCTTTGAAGGAAACTACTGGCATTGACAACAGGCCAGGCCAGTAAGTAAAGCGGGCACCAGACACATGGTGGAGTAAGCACCCCACTCATTACTGGCAGCCATGCAAGACCGGCTTGCAAAGTGAAGGCTGAGGGGCAGGGCAGGGTGCAGCCTGGGCTGCAGGCTGCATGGTCTGATGTCGGCCCTGGGTCTCTGCAGAAAGGATGAAGCAAAGGACCAAGGCCAGAAAACATGGGTTCCCCAAGGTTCTTTTTCTCGCCTCTCATTTGGTTTGTCTCAAGGGATAAGAGATCTCAGATGGAGGGCACCCCTTCTTCAGGCTTCCAGAGCCACAGGGTTTGGAGTCAAGTGCACCGACTCCATAGCTAGGAAGACCACCCCTTGAGTCTACTGACCCTAGAATACAGTAGCCCCAGCAGGGGCTTCAGTGACCAGGCTGTCTCCAGTGAGAAGGGGCTCTGCTATAACTGCAATGCAGATCATCGAGAGACCCCCAAAAGGAGCTTTCTCCCACAGGAGCAGGGAATTCTGAGGTTAGTGTTCCTTTGTGTTGCTGTACCCCCTTATCTGGGGTGTGAGGACCAAACTATAGTTTTGGCACCATAAGTCATTGTCCTGTCTTCCTGGCCCATGGCCAGCTCAGAGGAGGCCAGGAAAAATCACTTCTCTTTGCTGTGACACTTTCATGCCATCCCCAGGTCTTTGGCCTGATGCGCTCAGCACTGCTCGGCCTCCATGAAGCCCTCCTTCTCGTGACCCGAGGGCTCGACCTCTGTGTAGGTGGAGTGGCTGGGGTGGTTGCGGAACTTCATGGCTGGCCAGTGGTGAGGTCTCCGCTGTAGAGGCATAGAAGCAAAGTTAGTGAATACCACCTCTTCATTGGACCCCACCCCTGAGGGCAAGGCTTCCTCTTACAGGGTTTTGAAGGAATGGGGGCTCAGGAATAGGGGCTCACTGTGGAGAGACACCTGGTAGTTGGGGCCACTCTCTCAGCAAGATTCCTCTGGAGTAAACCTGCAGCCACTAGAAACCCAATATAGTCCTGGCAGGCCCAGAACTCTCTATGTAGACCAGGCTGACCTTGCACTAGAAGCCACCTCCTGCTTATGCCTCCCATGTTGGGATTATGGGCGTGCACCACCTTGCCTGGCATTTTTAGAAGCAGGTTTGGAAGAAAGACATTTTATCCATCATTGCGTGGTTTGCAAAACTGAGCTAGAAGCTGCAACAGCAGATTGGAGACACGAGACAAGGGATGAAACAGGCTGTAGATGTCCAAATGACCTAGGAGACTCTGAAAATGCCAAGAGGGCCCGCTAGATAGCACGGGCCCTGCATCAGAGTCCATGGGAAACCAAAATGCATAGGCCCTACCTTGACCCCACCCTTCCAAGTCCTTGTGGCCTGGGGACCACTGGTCCTTGGTGATACCCAGGTAGGCTATAAATTCAGAACTGGAAAGATGTTTCATTTTAAAAAGCTGAGGGAACCTCCTGGGCCTCTGAGGAATGAGGTCAGTGGGCTTGCCACCCAGGTAGACCCTGGTGTATCAGATGTACCCCTCTGGAACCTTCTCAAATGGTCCTTCTTAATCAGGGTTCTGGGGACGTTCGCTCTGATATACGACATAAGTGTTGTTGGGTTCACAAAGGGGCACCATCTGCTTGTGACCTCCTAGAAGACAGGGCCAGGGTCACATTCATCTTCACGCCCTCAGACATCATTGTGGGGGATGTCCATTGGTCTCCTGGAATGTCTTCACCAGTCGGATGGGAGCCAGACGTCACTATGCTCTGTGGCTTGTCAATTGAGCCTTACTTCCCATGATCTACTTCTGTCCCCTCTGGCTTCTGGACCATCAAACCTGCAGCATCCCCAGCTAGAGCTGCCTGAGAGCACAGCCCTCGTGAACATTTTGGCTTGTCGGCTGTCACCTATGAAGCCCACAGAAACAGTGAAACATGGTAGCTCCTTCATGACTCTGAATATGTCCAAAACCTCAAATTTGGGTATGAGAAGCCACAAGTCATTAGGGGACAGCCCTCAGCCACTAATAGGGCACCTATGGCATTTCTGACCGCCCTCCTCTGGGGGCTTTCATAACCTAACAAGTGGGAAAGCAGGGAGACCATGCCCTGAGGAGGGAGAGCACCGATGCTGGGTCCCAGGATGACGGACATCAAGAGCGCCAGTCACTGAAGATGGGATGGAGTGGAGGAAAGTTCATCAGGGAGGTGAGGGATAGCATGGGATGGGATGGGATGGAATGGGATGGGTTCCGAATGGTGAGGGAAATCCAGATGTGGAAGCTCGCCTGAAGCAGACGCGGGTAAATTTCACACTAACCTCGATGAAGAAGAGCGCAGCATTGGAGTTAGGGTGGCCGCTGATGTAAATCCCAGCCAGGATGATGGCTGCTACCAGGAGCACAGCCAGCACGATGCCCACAATGGTGCCCAAGTGCACAGGAGGGCCCTTGGTCTTCGGGGACAAGTTGTCTTGAAGTCCTGTGAAGACATAAAGAGAAGCTGGGCCTCAGAGCCTTGGGTTCTGACAGGGTCGCCGAGATGAACACCCCAAACACCCACACTTTCAAACCCACAGAGAGGTGCGGTGGGAGTTGGTGGGAATGAACACAACAACACGAACGTCCTGGCACCTTTGAGGCGTTTTCTAGAATCATTTAGAAGCTTAAGTTTAAAACTTAAGAAGTTTTAAAGAGACCACATCAGCACTTCTGAGGAAAGCGCAAAGGGCATGTGATAGTTAGGAGAGTTTGGGAGCTAACGAGATGGCTCAGTGGGTAAAGGCGCTTGCTGCTGAGCCTAGTAACTTGAGTTCGATCCCTGGGAACCACATGGTGGAAAGGAGAGAGCTGACTCCTGTGAACTGTTCCCTGATCTCCAGAGAGAGGGTAGCAGGTGTTCACAGACTACACACACAAAATAAATGTAATTTTTAAAAACTGGGATCTTAGCTCTGAGTATGGTCTCAAAGGCCCGTAATCTCAGAAGTTAGGAGAAGACAAGAGGGTGAAGAGGTCAAGATCACATCCTCACCTACGTGGTGAGTCTGAACTCAGCCTGAGTTTGGTGGCGCAGGTCTTTAATTCCGGCACTTGGGAGGCAGATGGATCTCTGTGAGTTCAAGGTCTACAGAGTGAGTTCCAGGACAGTCAAGACTATACAGTAAGAACCCTATCTAAATAATCACAATAATAATAGTAACAGCAACAACAATAATAATATAATGAATAGAGATTAGGGAATCTAGACTGGCTTTAAATCTATAATCTATCACCTATTATCTGTGTGACTTTGGGCACATTAGCCTCTGTGAGCCTGTTATCACCTTTATAGGATAAGGACAGTAGCTGTCTAGCTGGGATTACTGTGCCATGCATAAAATGATAGAACTCATGCCAAGCCCTGAGAACCTTGCCCAGCATCCCCGAAGTTCTGAACTGGTATTAATCGCTTTGATAGCAAGCAACCATAGCTATCCTTGTTTCTGTCTGTTGCCAGGTTGAGACCTGTGGGATGGTGGGATTACTATCTAGCTCTTAAGACTCAGGGGGTCCACTGTGAAGTGGGGGTCCCATTTCGCCTGAAGTCAGTGGGATGAGGCAGACCGTCCGTAGGAACCTACAAACCACTGTTAGAAAACATCCCAGGCATTTGAAATACATCCAAAGGGTCATTCAAATTCACCCTTTCTTTTATGTCTAAGGTAACAGAAACACAGAGATGTCACGCCATTTGCCTAAGGACACACAGTGTTGGCTGCTGGGAAGGCGGGTTCCCTAACATTACCTGGGGTGGGTATTTCTGCCTCCCCTACCTAGTGTGGAGGAATGAGCTAAAAAGACAGGTGAATGTCAGCAATGGATACGCCCAATCCTTCTGACATGGCTCTTGCGTGGGAAAGGGAGCTGGAGTGTGAGGCCTTCAATAGGACGTTGACTGCATCAGGATTCTTCCTCTCCCCATTTGTGTCTGCCGGGCACTGAACCCAGGACAGAAACTATCCGGGCCATGCTAGTGATGCCGTGAAGTGGAAGCGCTGGGGGGACACACCCAGGCTAGCCTCTGCTGACTTGGTGGCTGGCCATTGGTCTTTAGCTTGCTGTGATACTCTGATCTGGGTTGTGGTAGATGAGCGTGTAGCACAAGCTGGGAGAGCCTGGCTGGGCTCCTCCCCTCCCCCCACCCAACCTCTCAAACTTATGGAGGAGAACAATGGTGTCATCTCCACTGGGAGGTATGCCAGACTGCGCTGTGAAAAAGGAGGCTCCCCCGCTGGACTCCCAAGGACACCCCCAGCCTTGAGCTAGGAAGGCATTCCCACACCCATCCTTGTAGGGGTCACAGCGGGGGGGGGCTTTCCATGACCAGAGAACATTCTCTCTGAGGCTGGTGGTAGCCCCCCTCTGGGACCTCTACAGGCAGGCACAACAGCTGCATGCTCTTTGCCTGGGAGGGAACCTGGATGTTGGGGAAACTGCTCGCCCCATATAGCTGAGGCCCACAGGGGAGCATGTCCCCTGTCACAAGTTCCCCTGCCAAGAGGCACCCGATCAGCCACTTCCTCAAATTCTTTTCAGGGCAACAGACACAGGAGACTCCTGGCTGAGACAAGAGTGTCTAGAGTAGACGTGTTCCATCCACCCAGGGGTCTGTGGCGGCAGACCCGTCACCCTCCTGTTCAGCCAGAGGCCCTTGTGGTTTGCTCTTCTCTCTCCCCCACTGCTGTGACTCCTCAGGGTGGACCCCCCCAGCCACTGGTCTAGTGAAGAGGGACAGGCACCTCTGTACTCACCGTCTCCTCCTGCGTAGGGATTCAGCTTGGTGTCATCTTCAAAGAGGACAGAAGAAACAAGGTTAGTGGATCATTCAGACTCTGTCACTCCGGTCTAGATGGAACTTTCAGGAGGTGTCCTTTCCAAAATTTCCGTTTAGACAGGAGAGATGTCCTGCCCAAAACTATAGAGCAGTGTAAGGGACGATTGGGACAAGCCAGCTTTTCCTGTCTGTGTCGTTCATTCAACAAAAATGAGTGTTTACTGTGATCTGGGCACACTGCGGGTCGGGTTAGGGAGACCATAGATAATAGATGGACATGGTCCCCACCCACATGGGGTAGGAAGCAGAGGGGTGATTAAACACACACAATGCCAGGCTATAGCTCAGTCACTGAGCACATGCCAAGTATGGGACATGTGGGAAGCTCTGGATTTAGGCTCTAATACATGTGCATGCACACACACACACACACAAACACATGAACGCACGTATGCATGCATGCACGTGCACACAAACTCAAAATTAAACAAACAAAAAAAACTCCCAAAACTATAAATAAATAAACTTCACATGATGAAGCTGTCTCTGCAGGCCTCACCCAGATCATGGGAATCAACAGAGTTTCCCAGAGGGAGGAAGTGAGTCGTAAGCTGGGAAGTAAGGAAGACAGGACAGCCCAGAATCAAAGAATTTGCCAGCTGTGTATACAGGTGGGTGGAGAGATGAAAGGGGCCAGGCAGCTGGCTGGAATGCTGTATGGAAATCTTGCCTAGCCTTCTAAGGGGCAGCCGGATGCTGTGGAAGGCTTACAGTGGTCCCCCAGTTTGTTTGCAGACTCCTGGGCCTGCAGTAATTTCAGCACCCTCTCTATTGCTCCAGGTGTACACCAGCGGCTTTCTCAGTCTGTTCCGCAGTCAACCTTCTTCCTGGGGTTTTGCCACACGAGGAAAGGGGAGCCAGGAGTTCCATGTCTGAGAGTCCCATAGCACTGCAGGCTGTGGATCTAACCAATTCAACTTGAAACTGTCTTAACCACACCATAGCTTTTCATCCATCTTCCTGCTGGACCTCCAACGTCCAGGCTGCTGGAGACTCTTAGTGGGTACCGTGTTTGCTCACTGGTGTTTGAGGACCTAGTAGTCTCTTAAGTTTCACAGCTGCACACTGCAGCAGCGGGAGCTGCACACTGCAGCGGAAGCTGCTGAAAGCAGCTGGAGAGATGCTCAAGGTCCTTCAGGGCCCCGTCCTTCCCTGGCTGACCTGCCAAGCGCATTGTCACTTCTGCCTCCATGTCCATCACCCCCAAACCTCCCCCGACTGCCCCCTCCACTGTATCACCACAGAAAACCCTGCAGAGCTGACCTGGGAGTCCCATCCTCTGCTGAAAACTTTGATATTTGGTACACTGTGGAGTTTTTAGATTAATTTTGATCTTTATAAACACTGCATTGAACTATTTATCTCGAATATGACTTTTGGGTGTTTAGGAGCTTCCTTTAAACTCTCACCCAAGTCGAATGCCCTGCTCGCCTCTCACTAGTCCAGGTACTGCTGCTTCTCAGGGGACAGTTTGTGTGTTCTCTGTGCTCCACTGTCCTTGATATCCGTTTGTCTGCAGCACTGGGATCCCCAGATGCTTCCACATCTCCACTCTCTGCTCCCCCAGGGTTCTGAAGTATCAAAATGTAGATAATGGAAGAAAACTATAAGAAAAAAATTAAGTTGGGGGCTGGAGAGATGGCTCAACAGTAAAGAGTGCTTGCTGTCCTTCCGGAGGACCAGAGTTAGGCAGCTTACAGTTCCAGAAAACCTGACATCCTCTCCTGACATCCTCTTCTGGCCTCTGTGGGTGCTTCATGCATGTGGTATGCACCATACATGCTGGGAAAACACACACACACACACACACACACACACACAAGCTTTTTTCTGAGATAGGGTTTCTCTGTGTAACGGTCCTGGCTGTCCAGGAACTTTGTAGACCAGGTTGGCCTTGAACTCACAGAGATCCTCCTGCCTCTGCCTCCCAAGTGCTGGGATTGAAGGCGTGAGCCACCAATGTTCAGCTTAAATTTTTTTTTTAAAAAAAATTGTTCTTTATTGGGGGAAGGGGAAATAAGTTGAATGGGTTGAACAGGAAATAAAAATCTGTTGAATATACCTACTTCTATAGATTTTACTTTGAAATCCTATCCTTCAATTATTAAAAGATTATAAAATATAAATATAAAAAGCCGATCCCTTGGGTAACTGGGATGGCTCAGAGGTAGAGGTGCTTGGTGCACAAGTCCAGTGATCTGAGTTTGTTTCCCTGAGCCCATGTGAAGGTGAAAGAAGAGAAGTCCTCTGATCTCCACACATGCACCATGGCATGTGCTCCTGCACATATCATGCACACACACTAATTCCAATCTTTAAGTGTTTACAGGGCTGGAGAGATGGCCCAGTGATCAAGAGCACAGGCTACTCTTGCAGAGACCCGAGTTTGAGTCCCAGCACCTATGTCAGACAGGTCACAACTTCCTGGAACTCTATCCCAAAGGAACCTGATACCTCTGGCCTCCTAGGGCACCCCTGTACACACACACACATAATTAAAAACAATAAAAATAATAATTTTTAAATTAAAAATTAAAGAGTTAATTCCTACAAATTGAAAATAAAGTCACAGATTTATAAATACACTTCCAGGACTTCAATAAAGTTATTTAAATGCAACTTAGAATTGATTTTTTAATTGCAAATTGAAAATAATTGGTTAACAAAAACTGACCAAAGTCTTGGGCATGGTGGTGTATGTCTATAATAACTCTAGCACTTGAGGCTGAGGCTAGATCATTCCAGCCTTGGCAACATAGTGTAGATCTTATCTCAAGAAACAAAACACAGGAAAAACTAAAATAAAAAAAACCTGATCAAAGTAGCCTTAACTATCATTGGACAAATTAGCTCGACTGGGAATATAGACCAATCAATTACTTGAAGAATGTAATGTTAAGTTTGTTTTGTTTGTTTGTTTGTTTGTTTATGTGTATGAGTGTTTTGCCTGTGTGTGTCTGTGTACCATTGCATGTCTGGTTACTATGGAGGTCAGAAGAAGACACTTGATGCCTTGGGAAACTGGAATTGCAGATGGTTGTGAGCCGTGTGTGATTGCTGGGAATCGAACCTAGGTCCTCTGGAGAGCAGCTAATGTTCTTCACCACTGAGCCATCTCTCTGGCCCCAAGAATGGATGTTAGATGACTCCAGTGTTGCTCAGCCCACAGTGCCTACCACAGCCCTCCCTCTCCCACAGACACAGTCAGGCGCTCTGCTGAGACACTGGGAGCCCCTGGCTAACAGACTTTGAGTGCCAGAGTTCACATCGAAGGAGGTATTGCTGGCCACACATCCTACCCTTGCCCCTTTCTTGACTGCAGGCTTGTGCCGTGAAACCACTCCCATCCTCAGGGAAGGTGTCAGGAGGGACTTCAACTTCGGCCATGTGGGCCTGGATTCCTCTCTTCAGAGCTCGCATCATGCTGTTGTCTGTCTGTCCACGGCATCAATAGCTCTTCTAGTAAACTCCACACCCCCAGCCACTATCTCAGCATCTCTTCGAGACCTTTCACCTACAGCCCACGCCCATCCTGGCAGACAAATGGACACGCGTGCCTGTTCCAGTCTGTCCTACAGAGCCACTGACGGTGGCCACGCTGTCCAAGGAAGCCATCTTGCCAGGGCTCTGTGAAGTATGAGGTGGCTCTCCAGTCAATGGAAAGAGGATGCATCAGCTATTAAACTGATAAGCACAGATACCACAGTTGTTCTTAGGCCGCCTGATGGATGGACGGGATTGTCTAGTGAGTTGCTTGGCGTTGTGCAAGGCCCTGGGCTTGATCTCAATACCAGAAGAAGGAAAAAAATGAAGGTTATAGAAAAAAATAAAATCAGACAATTGTCTCTCACCACTGACTCCATGGACAGAGATATTGTTTTATAGTACAAGCAGCCTCACAGGCTCTGCAAGGTTACTATTAAGATGGGTTACTAATACCCATTTCCCCTCTCTGAGGGGATCTCTATCTCATGGTCCACAGTCAGACTTCCAGCAGTCAGAGCTTCTCCTTCTCACCAGCGAAAGCTATGCTGTCTGAGGCTCAGTGCACGGTCAGCGAAAGACCAGAGCAGACCCTGTTCTGTGATACGGTCCCTGTCAGGAACGAGCAGGCTCTTCCGGAGTGTCTCTGTGCCCCAGGACTCGTGTCTTACCTTCCGTGGTGAGGCTGTCGATGAAGAGGGAGGAAGAGGTGGTGCGGTCACCATCGAAGGGGCCGAAGGAGCTGTAGGGGGAGGCAGAGTAGTGGCCCTCATCCTCGAAGTCCTCGCATGTCCTGCCCTCTGCCTGCAAGAGACCCCAGTGCTGCTTCTGGACACAGCCAGTCCCGAATGCATCCAAACCTGACACTTACACTCAGCTACTAGGGAAGTGGAGCAGGGGGTGGGCTGGGAGTGGGAATCGGGGTGGGGGGACTGAGTCCAGGAGTTCAAGGCCAGTCTGGTCATCAGAGTGAGACCCTGTCTCAGAAAATAACAAAGATAGAATCTTCCACTTTACTGCGACTTATCTTACAGGGTAATTTATCTGCCAGCGCTTCAAACCATTCCCCGAGGAGGGCTGAGATGTCAACTTTTTTCTCTGTGTCACAGTCCTGGCTGTCCTGGAACTCACTCTGTAGACCAGGCTGGCCTCAAACTCATGGAGACCCACCTGCCTTTGCCTCCCAAGTGCTGGTGTTAAAGGTGTGTGCCACCACCACTCGGCAAGAGGTCAATCTTAAATAAATAGATAAAATCTTAACAATCCCTGGCTGGGTGCCAACACTCAGAGGCAGCAGCAAGGGGATCTCTGTGAGTTTGGGGGCCTCCTGGTCTAAATGGTGAGTTCCAGCACAGCCAGGACTACATAGACTTTGTCTCAAAAATAGATAGATAGATAGATAGATAGATAGATAGATAGATAGATGATAATATCTTAATAGTCACTAATAGCCAATGTCAGATGTGACTGGTTTCTCCACCCCCATTTATCAATTTAGTGTATGTGTTATCTATTTAGAGTGTGTGACCACCACAGCAAGCACATGGAAGTCAGAGAACAAACCGCAGGAGTCCGTTCTTGCTGTCTATCATGTGGGTTCCAGGGACTGAACTCAGGTTCTGAGCCTTGGCAGCAGGCACCTTTCCTCACTAACCCATTTTGCTGCCCCAATTATTTTTTTCCTAAGATCAGAGAAAGACGAGAACATGGCAGGGAAGCCTGAGGCCTCATGTTTAAACATTGAGTGGTGAAGGTCAGGCCAACTCTTTAAACTTCTCTGTGCCTCAGTTTCTCCTCTCGTCAGTGAGGGCCTTGGTCCCCAGGTTTTGGGGTCATGTTAAGTAAGAGCAAGTACGGAGCAGAGAAGGGTGCCTGGCTTACAAGAAGGCATAGAGCCCAGGGAGCCGTGCGAGTTCGAAGCTGGCCTAGATTACAAAGGGAGTGGGAGGGGGATGGTGCCTGGGTGATATCGCCTCTTTGTGCCCACGTGAGATTTTTCTATAGCCTAGAGCAGTGGGTCTCAACCCGTGGGCCGCGTCCCCTTAACAAACCTCTATCTCCAAAAATATTTACAATTCATTAACAGTGGTAAAATTACAGCTATGAAGAGCAACGAAATAATTTGATGGCTGGGGTCACCACAGCACGAGGAACTGTATTGAAGGGTCGCAGCACGAGGAAGGTTGAACCACTGGTCTAGAAGGGACCTGGAACCTGGATGGGAATCCAAGTAGGAGGTTCCTAGAACAACCCCCCTCACTCCCAGAATGACTGCCTCCCTCAAACTCAGAAGGGATAGAGTGACCGTGACCCCCCAGAAGAGTCGGTTGTGGCCAAGGCGAGACCCAACACCCCATCCTCTGCGGTGAGACTGCCTGCTCAAGGCCACACCACTAGCACAACTAGACTCAAGGGAAAACCCTCCCAAGTGGCTCAGAGCAGGACAGAAAACCTATCTGGGACAAAGGGGAGGGTGAGGCCGTCACAAACCAAAGCCAGCTTGAGAGGCCTTATCAGGGGCAGAGTGCTCTGGCAGCCTCCCTTCTCCCAGCGGGGACTATAGCGGATCACACACGCGTCTCACCTCCTGGGCACAGCCGTAGGCCAACCACTCCTGGCGGTAGCGGTCAAAGCCGCTGGAGCATCTATAGGGGAGGCAAATATGGAGATGTGAGGGGTTCGGAAGGGAATCCCTCCCTTCTCGCTTACCCCTCTACTCATTAACAGTCCTGCAACGGTTCAACTCCAGGCTGGCTGGTTAGGCTCCAGAAGGCCACTGCACAGGTGCCCTGGGCAGGAGATGATGATGAAATTTGCATGTCCTATACTTCTTTTCATTATGAGATTCTTATATGAGATTTTCATTATGAGATTACGATATTTTTCATTATGAGATTTTCCTCTCATAGATTTGTCCTCTACTTCTTCCTTCTGCCCCAGCTCCCCAGATCAAGGCTTTCTCTGCCCAGCAGTGTCTCTGTGTGTGCAGGACCCTGGACGCTCTCAGGGTCCTTTTGATTCTGTACTGAGAACCTGGGATGTCCATGCCTGTGCTTTCTGTTGGGGAAAGCCTTATCCAGTCAGGTCTCTCCATCCCTGCTGAGGCAGCAGAGGCTGGCGGGAGGGTGGCATCAGTTCATGTAATGTAGCCAACTCCCTCTGTGTAATCACAAGACAGCAATAAGAACGGTGTCAGAGACTGACAGGGGTCTCCGGAGAGGACAGGAGACACCAGGGATTTTCCTAGGGAGAGGGTGGGGCACACGCATGAACCCGAGCTCCTTCTTCGCAGCTTCCTGCTTAAATTTCCATCCTTCGTTATTGGTGCCAGAAGAAGCCACTAAGCCTAACATGACCCAAGCATATCACCATGGAAGAATAACATCCTAAACCACGAGCACAGAGAAAGAATTCTCAGCGAGTTAATTCAGTCCCAGCAGCTGCCATGTGCCCACACCCCAGTGAGATCAAGGCGATGTTTCCAGAGGGCCATCCAGTGAGGCCTCCAGAGGCTAAGCTGGCCCAGCCACCTTCCTCTCAGTTTTTAGGGGATGGAGGATAAAAAGCAGTCTGGAGCTGAAACTCAGGCTTCTTTGGTGATGCTGGCAGATTCTTTTAAGACTAAGTTGAGCCCGGTGGTGGCGGTGGTGCACACCTTTAACCCCAGCTCTCTGGAGGCAGAGGCAGCCTGGTCTACAGAGTGAGTTGCAGGACAGCCAGGGCTACACAGAGAAACCCAGTCTCAGAAAACAAACAACAACAACAATAACAGTAAAAAAAAATCCCCCAAACACAAGACTGAATCATCATGCTGGTTGTGGTAGTGTATGCCAAAGAAGCAGCTTAAGGCCAGCCTGGTCTACATAGCAAGTTCCAGACAAGAGGACCCAGGTTCCATCCCCAGTCTGTGCCTCCAGTTCCAGGGGATCCCATGCCCTCTTCTGGTCTCCAAGGGCTCCAGGAATGAACATGGTACACAGACGTACATTCAGGGAAAACACCCACATTCACAAACAAAACAAAATGAAAACAACAAAAATCAAAAACTACCCCAACCCTGAGTCTTCCGTTTAGGTTTAACGGCACACGTTAAGTCTCAGACTAGCCAACGCTGCCTCAGAGAAGAATGTGAGAACGGGCCGTTTACTGAGTGTTTCTTGAATATCTAGTGCGGTCTGCCACTGCACCAGACTCATCTCAAGGGGCCCTCACAATAACACGGTAAGGTGAGAATTGTGGCCATCATCTCCTGGACAATTCCAGGGCTAAGGCCACCCACAGACTCCACTGTGAGTCAAGGGGACAAGTGGGGTCAGTGTAGAATTAAAGGAAACTACCTGCCGTGGTCCATGAAGCTGTTCTTTACAGGGCATGGGGGCAGGGAGGCCCTGAGTGGCTAAAGAGGCAGAGTGAGTGGGAGAGAGGGGACAAGAGGCCCACTGGTGTCCCCAGTGCACTGGCCCTGCCCTCTGGCTTTTCAGGGAACTGGGATCAACTCTCATTTGGAACTGAAGCTCCAGAGAGCTGGCTGCTGGAAGTTTTTGGTGGAGGGAGTCCAGCGCCGTGGGTGTCTGACTGGGATGGGTGGTTTCAACTCCCTTGTACCCTCTGCTGAGGCATTCCTGTTTGTCACAGAGGTAGAGCCCACCCCTGAAGCCCCTACATTTCTCAGCATCTTCACATTCGTGGGGGGGGGGGGCTCCAGCTCCTATTCCACCGTCTTGCCGCTAGGTTTGGATGTGGCCGCTCACTGGGGGTGGTGAAGGGAGGGTTTGCTTTGTCTGACCCATTTTCTTATGGCTCAGCACGAGCTGGATACTGAGTCATGCCTGGCAGCAGCCCCCAGATCCCAGGGATCATGTGAGGTCAACTCAAGCATCACCCCAAGGCTCAGAAAATGCTGCTTGGCTTTGAAAATGCACGAGATGAAGAACTCAAAAATCGGGCTCCTGGGATCTTGTTCCCTGGGGATCACTACACAACTGAAGGGGACCTTGAACTCCTACTGGTCCTGCCCCATCCTCTCAAGTGCTGGGATTATAGGCAGGTGCCACCAGGCCCAGATAGCTTTGTTTTAAAGATGTATTTTATTTTTATTTTGCGTATATGGGTGTTTTGCTTATGTGTCTGTCTGTGTACCACATGTGTGTAGAGCTGCAGAGATTGGAGGAGGGCACCAGATCCCTGGAATTGGAATTGCAGACAGTTGTAAGCTATTGAACGCTGAGATTTGAACGCTGGGTCCCTCTGGAAGAGCAGCCAGTGCTCTTAACAGCTGAGTCATCTCTCCAGCCCTGGGCTGGCTTTTTTAGTTTTGTTTTGGTTTTGTTTTGAAACAGGACCTTAATATGTAGCCTTGGCTGTCCTGGAACTCACTATGTAGATCAGGATGACTTTAAATATCATAGATACCTGCCTGCCTCTGCTTTCTTCTTTTTTTCTTTTTCTTTTCCTTCCTTCCTTTTTTTTTTTTTTTTTTTTTTTTTTTTTTTTTTTTTTTTTTTTTTTTTGAGACTGGGTTTCACTGTATAACAGCCCTAGCTGTCCTGGAACGAGCTCCATAGACCAGGCTGGCCCCAAATTCAGAGATCTGCCTGCCTCTGCCTCCCGATGCTGGGATTAAAGGCGTTCACCACCACCACCTGATCCTGCCTCTGCTTTCTAAGTGCTGGTATGAAAAGCCTACCCCACCACATCCAGCCTGGTTGCTCTTTTTTTACCAAGTCTTCTAGGTGGTTCTCACAGTTCACAGGAAGTAAAGCTTTGCTCCCAGAAGACAGTTAGGGGGTCTATGCCACCCACTTCTGCTGGGGCTCCGCGCCTCTCCTGCTGCTAAGGGCTCTGGAGGCATTTGGTAAAGTGCTGTCTAACACCACATGAGCTGCGGTGACAGTGTGCGCCCTTCCTGAGTCACACGCTCTGAACCATTTCATAGAGTAAAGAATTAAGGGAAAGGGAAGGACACACCAGGGAGGCCGAGGTCCCTGGGCATCCCATCCCAGCTGTTTTCTGGTGGGTGACTTGGTGTCCCCTGTGACAGGCTGGCAGTCTATAGGATCAAGAGCTTCTATTTCTGCCCTGGGGTGCTGCAGAGGAGCAAAGGAAATGCTGACCACTGCACAACAGCTGCTTAGAGACTTGGAGACTATAATTTTGCAATTTTCAAGATGGCCTTGAAGGCTCTTGGAATTTGTGGGGCTTCCCACTCTCCGGAGAGTCAGCGTCCCCAAAGGACTCCTTTCCCCATCTCCTGCCACTTATTTATCCTGGCTAGAAGAACTGAGGTCGGATTACAAGCCTAATCGGTAAGGGGAGGATTCCAGAACAAGGACTGGAAGATGCGTTGGGTTTAGGAACTGCATCTCATCCAGCATGTCCTGAGCTTCCGATACCTGCAGCAGCCCTGCTCCTGGTTTTCAGGAAATCTGTTGCAGCCCAAGAGGACAGTGGCGAGGGGTTGGGTGGGGGGATGAAGCTCACCCAGCAGTGACGAGCTTTGCGTCATAGCCTGCCACATGCTTATACATGAGGCTAGGATGTAGGCCTGAGCCTGGCGGTGATGGCACACACCTTTAATCCCAGCACTCGGGAGGCAGAGACAAGTGGACCTCTGTGAGTTCGAGGCCAGCCTGGTTTACAGAGTGAGTTCCAGGACAGCCAGGGCTACACAGAGAAACCTTGTCTCAAAAAAAAGCAAAAAGCAAAACCAAACAAACAACAACCACAACAAAAATTCAGACCTGGGGTCTCCCTGGAAATCTTGACACAAGGGGCCAGTGATTCTGGAGTGACCATAGCTAAGGCCTACCCTCTCTGAAGCCCTGGTCCAGAACGAGCTGGCTTTCCTGGGAGATCTACGGTCTCTGGAGTCTCCAGATGATCCTCCTGAAGCCTGGCTACCCCAGGCTTTACTGTGCCACAAATCCACCTGGATTAGGTACAAGCCTTGAGAGAAACTTACTTGTGACATTCTTGCCCTAAAAGACTCAGAGCAGCACTGGACAGAAACTCTAATGCCAGCAGACAGTGGGCAGTGTGGCCTGAGGCTGTCAGTGGGCCCTGGCTACCGCTCACAACCCCACCCTCACCTCCATGTGTAACCTGGACACAAACCTCTGTAAGACATGGCACCAGCTGCAGTTGAAGGTCAGGTTTGAGGACATGCAGGTATCACACCTCCGATGCTGCAGGCAGGCTGCAAGAGAGGAAGGCAGCCGTCAGCGTGACATCACCGCTTCTCCCGAATTCTGGGTCCTTCCTGAACTGCAGCGTCTCTGACTTGGGTGACCTTGGAAGGTCATTAATGCCTCTCTTGCTTTTGTTGTTATGATTTGAGACAGTGTCTTCCTATGTAGCCCTGGCTGTCCTGGAGTTTGCTAGGCAGACCAGCCTGCCCTTAAACTCACAGAAATCCTCCTGCCTCTGCCTCCTGAATGTGCTTGAATTATTGGAGAGCCACTCCTCTTTCCCTTTATTTCTTCTCTCCAATCCTCTGGTTATTGGTCCCTGGGATGGTTGGTCTTCATTATCTACTTGACTGGGTTGTGAATCCCCTAGAATCTGAGGGTATCTGTGAGGACCCCACCCAGAGAGGCACAACCAAGGACAAAGTTCCACCCTGAATGTGGGTAGAACAGTTGATGAGTTGAAGTCCAGCGGGTTGGGGACCCAGGCACCCCGACTGCTGAACCTATATGAGTTGCTCTTACCACACCAGTCTCCATTATGATGGACTGTACCCTCCAACTATGAGCCAAAGCATGCCCTTCCTTTCTTTCTAAATAATTTATTTTTTTTATTCAATGTATGGTTGCTGGGTTTTCTGTAACTGGGGTTGCAGACAGTTGTGAGCCATCATGTGGGTGCTGGGAACTGAACTTGGGTCCTCTGGAAGAGGAGTCAGTGTTCTTAACCACTGAGCCATTGCTCCAGCCCCTTCCCTTCCTTTCTTAAGTTTTGTCTGGTATTTTGTCACATCAGCAAGAACAATAACCAATACAGGACACCCATATGTCCTGGGAGTCAGGAATATATGGAAACCTTGGGCAGGAGTTTTCCTTACTCTGTTTCACAGGGGAACTGAGGCTTGGCGTCTCGCAGTTAAGAACAGCAGGTCTGGGTTTGAATCAGGGCCTGGCTGAGCCTGGAGTCAGAATGTGCAGTCTGGAGGTTCCACTGCAGATGCCCCTGTCCGGCTCCCAGCCTCCCTCCAGTCTCAGAGACGCATTCCCAGGCTGGCTCAGTACTGCTGGGGAAGCTGAGCTTGGAAATTCTTGCTCCTGATTTCTAGGACTTGAGGTTTGATTTCCCCCAAAGACAGAGTCTCCCTATACAGCCCAAGACATCCCTGACCTCTATGTCCTCCTGCCTTAACGTCTCAAAGAGAATCACAAGCCTGCATCACCATGAGCCCAAGGTCTGCTCTTACAGTGGTCTTTGGGAAACCCCTGTTTCCCAGGCCTTTGGGCTTCTAGCCTCAGTGGAGGGTGACTGTGACCTGGGCTGTGTCCTCCTCCTCTGATCGCCCTGGGAGAAGACACCTGCCTGAGATCGGGCTGAGATGGGGCCTGGGACTAACGACAAAACTTTCTTTTTCTTTCTCTGCTATCTATTCCCAGAACCTCCAGGGAAGAGAAAAGTGTGGGAGTGGGGTGGGGGTCGGGTGGGGCAGAGGAGGTTGTAGGAGACACATGGAATGTCACAGAAGGCTGGCGAACGGCTACAGCCTCGGTTGTCAGCAGGAAGACTCGCAAGACAAGAGAAGGAACAAAATCCTCTGGGAAAATAGGATTCTGGACCTGGTGCAGTAGCACATGCCCGTAGTCCCAGTTCTTGAGAGGCAGAGGCAGGAGGATCACCACAAAGGAGAAACCAGCCTTGGCTACATAGCAAGTTCCATCTCAACCAAGGCTGCCCAATGAGATAGCCTCCAGGGACATTTCCTCTAGGGGCAAGATGGTGAGCAACCAAAGACTAGATCTATTTCTGGATCCCTGTCCAAGCAGGCTCAGCTCTCTGGGCCTTCAGGTATGTATCCCTAGCAATAGATAGCATTGATTAGACATAAACCACACCCCAGGCCTGGGCGAGCTGGTTTATGTCAAGGTTGCCATTTCTGTACTCAACTTGGCCCGTGTGGCTCCAGCCCTGATTACAGCTTTGCATGACTGTAAAATTAGGTCCAGAGAAGCTAGGTGACTGTGTCCCCAGGGATCAGAGATAGGGTCTGAAATCAGGAGCCGGCATTTTTTAGTCAAAAGCGTGTTCCAGAACAGCAGGCTGCCCCTCCTCACTTGGCAATGGGGTGAACTCCACGGCCGATGTGTTGGTTATCCTGCTGGAGTCCAGTTCAACGCGGTGGTATTCGAAAATGGTCCGTCTCCGAGACTCTAGAAAAGGAGTAGAGTTTGTCGTTCATATCAGGAGCATGTCATAGTCAGAGGTCCCCCAAGCCTGTGCCCAGGACCCCTATTGGAGTTAGTATGCAGTCAGCGAGGAGGAAGTGAACCTGCAGGCTGGGACAAGGGTACCGAAGCTGCAGGGAGGGGCTGACCTTGGGAGGAGAGCCTTCTGAGGAAGGCAGGCTGAACCTGGAGGGAATCAGTACCTAGGACATCCTCCTCATGCTTGGGTGACATTCACAGCCGCTGCTTATAAGCCCACAGTTTCCTCTATTCTCTCTTTGTGTCTAGCGCACTCTAGCAGACCCAGTTGAAGGACTGTTTCCTCGGGGCAGAGCTCCTGGGCGGTTCTGTTCCACTCAGGCCCAGTGCCTCCCCCACACTGCCTTATTAACTTTAAATTGGACAAGTGACGTCCTAGCTGTGAACTTGACCCTGGGGAATGCTCCATAAACATTCGCAGACAGCTAGGCTGCCCCGTCTGACCACGCCCCAGCTCTCCCACCCTGGTAGAGGCTTAGGCAAGGTTCAGGACCATGGAGAAAGAGAAGCCTTTGCCAGGAGGTGGGCTGTATAGGAAAAGGAAGTGAGATTGGCCACCTTGCCCAGGTGACCTAGATGAGGGACTTAGGTTCATCGAGAAATGAGACGAGTTAAACTCTACCAATGGGATTGTTTTGAGGCGTTGGGGTTTTGTTTGTTTTAGTTGTTTTGTGGTTTTTCTTGAGATAGGGTCTCACTAGGTAGCTTTGACTGGTGGACTGAAACTCAATCTGTAGACCAGACTGACCTTGAACTCACAAAGATTCCTCTGCCTCAGTATCCAGAGAACTGGGATTAAAGGTGTGCGCCCCCGCTAGTCCTGGCTTGTTTTGAGATTTGCAGAAGACAAATTTGTGAGCTTCTCTTTCCTCTCAGTCCTGACTCATCTGTTTTGTTTTCAGCTGAGATTCTGAGGCCAGTTCAGCCTCCTCAGACCCTTCAAACTCCGCTCTAACCAATGTTTATAAACTTGAACGTGGAGAGGAAGGATGCCCCACTTGTTCCCTTCTCCCTTCCCTCCCCTCTGTTCCCCCATCCTCCGCCCCCACTCCCTGTTCCCCTATGTCATATTTCATGTCAGAGAACCTCGGCCGACTTCAGCGGTGTCCTCCCACTTTGGAAGTCGCTGTCCTGACCCTTGACTAGCAATCTGAACACCCTTCCTGCCTTTGCCCTCCAAGCCTCTGCCATCCCTACTGCTGCCTGGCACCCTGTTACCCCCCCCCCCGAAAGCAAGGCAACAGGGAACACTGCTACCCATGTTCAGGTGGCAGAGGGTCTTGGGGTTCAGGCAAACACTCTCTCAGGGAAATTCAGAGAAAGTTGATCTCAGATCTTCCTCCCCACCTCACTTACTCCAAGATCACACATCCTACTGACTCTCTGGGGCTGCTGGGGACCTTGACCTTCCTTTCCTGCCAGGGAAGATGACCACCCCAGGCCTGGGGCGCTTTCCTTCCTTGGGGACTCCTGCTTTGGAGGCAGATGGTTTTGTTTTCTGGGTGTTTTTTTTTTTTTTTTTTGGCAGATGGTTTGTAATGAGATCCAGGCTCTCCTGCTTCTTCCTCCCTTCCCTCCATCCCAGGCACATCCTCAGACAAACAGTGGGCGGGAGGAAGGGTCCAGATCTCTAAGGGATTACTGCCCTGTAGGCCCTGACAGAAGTGACATCAGATGCCTCAGGCTGAGCTGCAAGGGAGCCAAGTCCTACTGCCCCACCATTCATTTCACAAGTGGGGAAACTGAGGTGCAGACAGGTTAATCCATGGACAGATAATTTTTTATAACCAGTTTTCCAGCCAAGCCTATTCACAGCCTCAAATAGAAAACACCTTCTGCAGTCGAAGGGGAAAATTGCACAAGAGCCCTGCACCACCATGAATACCTTCAGTTACTCATACGATATGTTAGGTGTGGGCACCTGCTAAAAATCTTGAGCCCCCAGCAATGTGACGGCCACCCCTGAGCTCCCGAATCTGGGCCATCTCATTTGCCGTGGCGCCCTTCTGGAGTTGGTGGGCAGCAGCCACTGCTCACTGCATTTTAGAGGAAGATGAGAACAAGGGGACGCTGTGTGTTCTCTATCTGTATCATGTATGTGTCCTCTGTATGCTATCATCTATGTGTATTATTTGCTCAAAGACGGGTAGCTTTTTTTTTTTAATCCGAAGGGCAGACTTAAAACACAGAACTCAGCTAGGCATCCTGGTACATGCCTGCAATCCCAGCACCCAGGGAGCTACGCCAGGAAGATCGCTATGAGTGGGAGGAACCTAGGCTGTATAGTGAGTACCAGCAAGGGCCACATAGTAAGACCTTGTCTCAAAAGCACACAAACAGCCCCAGGTCCTGGGGCTAGGGAAGCTCCAGAAGGTCCCCCGGGTGTGTGTGCAGTGTGTGTGCAGGGGAGTGTTCCGCAGGGGAGAGTACATGAGTTCTGGCTGATTCCTGAGGTGCAAACGCTCTGGCACCTGCTTTCACCATCCTTACCGGTGTTTCCAAAAGAGACAGAAGGGAACATTTGCGTAACTGTCTTTGAAAGTAAACAATTATACCAGCATCTAAAACTTGGATGATGGTGTGTTTGTTTTCTAGTGTCTGAGAGTCTCCACTGCTGTGATAAAACACCATGACCAAAAGCAACCTGGGGAGGACAGGGGCTGCTTCATCTCACTGCTTCCTGTCACCCTCCTGTCACTGAGGGAGGGCAGGGCAGGAGCCTGGATGCAGGAGCTGATGCAGAAGCCATGGAGGAGAGCTGCTTACTGGCTTGCTCCCCGTGGTTTACTCAACCTGGGTTTCCTAGAGAACCCAGGACCACCTGCCCAGGGGCGGCCCCACCCACATCAATCATGAATCAAGAAAATGCAGCCAGGCATAGTAGTGCATGGCTTTGGGAAGCAGAGGCAGGCAGATTTCTGTGAGTTTGAGTCCATGCCTACTCTACATAGTGAGTTCCAGGGCAGCCAGGGCAATGTAGAGAGACCTTGTCTCTAAAAAACAAACAAACAAACAAACAAAAACAACAAAACCAAACTCTGGAAATGAGGTCTTGCGCATGGGAATAAACCTCTCACCCCTACCAACCCACAGTGCATCCACTTATGCACACACATACACAGACATATAAATAGCCACCTTCTGCTTGGCAGTGGCGGCACATGCCTTTAAACCCAGCACTCAGGAGGCAGAGGCAGGCAGATCTCTGAGTTCGAGGCCAGCCTGGTCTACAGAGCTATTTCCAGGACAGCTAGGGCTATTATACAGAGAAACCCTGTCTCAAAAAAACAAAAAACAAAATAAAACAAAAAACAAATAGCCACCTTCATAGACAAATATGTTTGCATATAAATACATGCACACAGATATAATATTGTATTTTAGAGCAGTGGGCTGAACCTAGGATCTATTCATACTAGGCAAGCACTCTGCCACTGGGCCACATCCCCATACCCACACAGACTAATGGTTTTGGGGACAGGATCGCACATTATACCAGGCTACCCTTGAACTCAGGATTCTGAATGGTGAGATTATAGGCCTGTGACACCATGCTCAACCTTCCCCATATGGGCTTTTTTGATAAAAGACCCTTAGTCATGGGGAAAGAGATGATATGGGTAGTGGGGAGAAGAAGGCAGTTTCCTGTCATTCGTGTGTTTGGATGGACACTGAGGCCCAGAAGGTGGCCTGAGGGCCTGGGAACATCTAAATAGAGAATGGAAAATTCTAGTGAGCCTTTGACAGTTCCATCCCTATCGACTCTTTCCAGGAGCCATCTCTCGTACAGCCACCCCTTTGAGCCTCAAATCTAATGTCAACCTTCCTTCCCTCTTCTGGCTCCACCCTCAGGGTTCAGCTGACTGGATCCCCCCTCAGGCTGAATCACTGATGCAGTCATACTGCTCCGTCGATATCTAGATTCCTGTCTCACTGGCCCCTGCCCCTAGACTTCAAGATCCCTGAGCACAGCATCAGTCTGGCATTTGTCTTGCCAGTTCCCTGTCAAAGGCCCTCTACCTAACATGGGTTAGGAAATGGCTGTGAGTGAACAGATTACAGATGGCCCTGCCTCTTCTACCATCAGACACAGCCCATAAGAAGCCCCTTCCTGTCCGCCCACCACAGATCAGGACGGAAAACCTCAGAAGGGGAATCTTCAGAGGGCCTCAGCAAGTCAGACAGCCCAAAGAAGGCACAGAGCTGAATTTGAGGAACTCCCTACCTACAAAGATGGAGGCCAGAGCTCAGACAGAGTCAGAAGGAAGGTGACATGGGACCTGGGCAGAGATGGAGACAGGTACTTGTCAAGGAAGCCGAGTCCAAGGACAGAGACCAGGGACCAGGGAAGGCGGAACACTGCAAGGCGCCCACTAGATGACGGGGCAGAGTAGGGCTGAGCCCTGGAACCGGATGCACCCAGGGGATGCTGGGTGTCCTTGGGGAGAAAGCACAGCCACACCAGTGAGCAGGGCAGGGGAATGGTAGTGTGGAGGGGTGTGTGGGGCGCCGTTCAGAAATCTGTCTTGAATGGAAAAGACTGTCCAGTTCAACTGCCACCTTGTACCCGTCTGAGTGTGTGACTTTGGTACATTTTTATTTTTATAAACAGGATCCTGAATTTCCATACCGGAGTCATTTACCTTTGGGTTATTACACCAGCATGTGGGGTTCAGCCAGTGACAATGACATCCATCTGCCTGGCCAGCTTTCTGGAAGCAGGATGGGGGAGTCCTCAAGCCACAAGCCACACTTCTGGCAGTTTGAGATATTCTGTTTTGTCTGCTTCCGCTTTCCAAGACGCAGAAACCCTGAGGTCCACAGAAAGCCTGCTGCCCCATCCAGACCTGACCATGGCTCAGAGCAGAGGGTCACCTGTCCCGGTTTGTTCCCACACCTGCCACCTGCAGGCCAGCGTTGCTCTGGTTACAGTCAAGACAGTAGCGCACGCCTGTAATTCTAGGACTGGGGAGGTGGAGGCGGGAGGGCCCAGAGCTCGGGGTCACTTTCCACTATATAAAATTCAAGTTGAGCCTGGACTACATCCAATCCTGCCTCAGAAGGAGAGAAAGGAAGCTGAGGCGAGGGAGAGAGACAAGGAAAAAGGCAGAAGGATGAGGAAGAGGGCCACCGCTAGTAGACACTGAAGGGTCCAGCCACAAAAGTCATCCCAGATGTTGTAACCATTGTTTGAAAATGTGCAATGGTGGATCTCTCCATCCATCCATCCATCCATCCATCCATCCATCCATCCATCCATCCATCCATCCCTTGCTCATTTGGTTATTTAGTCAATAATCAGGATTAGAACTGGGGCAGAAAACCCTGAGGAACTTTCAGCTCAGGGCAGGAAGCAGAACAGGTCCTTCATCACTGCCAAGAAAGGGCAGAAAATAAAAACCCAAGACTCCAAGAGCCAAGTACTGGGAACCACAGGATAAAAATGGAAGAGAGGACTAACGGCCCTGAAGGGGGAAAACTCTCCAAGGAAGAACACTATAAAATTCGTCAAATTCCAGACAGGCCTGGGACTCACAGTACAGCTGAAGATGACCCTAAACTGGTCATCCTCCTGCCTCCACCTCCTGAGTGCTGGGACTACAGGAACACAGCATCATGAGAGGCTCTTGCTTGGTCAGAAGCATCACCTGGCACCCCTTTCTACAAAGAGTCTGGATTGTTTAGTTGGGAGGCTTCACCCAAGCCCCCTGGCTCCCATCATGAAATGTTTGTTGGGTGGAAAGTTCCATTTCAAAGCTCCCTTCCCTGGGAGTTGCCTCAGTCCAAACTCCACCTCCGAGAAAGCCCACCAAATGGTGACCCCTCCCCAGGGAGGGTCAAGACCACGCCCACAGGCTATTTAAACTGTCCCCTAGAGGATGAACGTGTGGTCTCCCGGTTTTCTGTCTTTCGGTTCTCTCTTCCCCTCTCCGTGTTTTCCCTGAAGGCCACCCACGAGTCCTAGCAACCATTAAACCTGGGCATCTTTTAATTTGGTCTGATTTGGTCTCATTGGGATTATTTGCCTTGGCGGAGAGGTTTGTCGCCCAAGGAAAAAATACTTAACAGCTCTGTCTATGAAAGATTCTTTATCAGGAGAGTAAGAAGTCAAAATGGGCCAGATTTGATGGCTAACCCTCCTCCCACATCCTCTTTGGCTGGTGCCTCTCCCTTCTACAGTCAGCTCTGGGGCCTCCACCTCCTCCGTTACCGCCTGGCACAGAGATATGGCACGTGCTCCCGACACACATCTGGCCTCGAGTCGGCTTTTCTGGGAAAGGAGGACCAGTGTTCTAGGGCTGTCTGAGGCCAGTCAGGTGCCATCCAGAGTTCATATTACAGTCTGGAGCCCTGTATAATCTGGCCGTCAGACACTTCACACTGATTCACAATCTGTCAGCTTTGACAATTACATGAAATATCCTTTTCCAAGATAGGGTTTCTCTTTGTAGCCCTGACTGTCCTGCAAGAACTCACCCTGCAGACCAGGCTGGTCTTGAAATCAGAAATCAGCCTGCGAAGTGCTGGGATTGAAGGTGTGTGCCACCACCACCGGGCCACAGAGGTTCAAGGTCAGCCTGGTCCACAGACTGAGAAACCTTGTCTCCAAAAACAAAAACAAATGAAAAACAACAACAACAAGCAAGTGAAGGGAATTGTGCTTTGGCACTGTCTCCAGCCAGCTGAAGAGCATCGAGGCCACCGTGGAGGATTTGAGGCCTCTGCAAGCAGATGCTGCTGACATACGCGGCTTTTCTCCGCATCACACAGCTCTGCAGACTCTGATCACAGTGTAAGCGACAGTTTACATAGGGAGTAATGGTAACAAATCCAGCAAAGCTCCCCGGTCCCTCCTAAAACCTTCCCCAGCCTACTCGGCAGGACTACATGGCGATTCCCCCAGACAGAAGGCTCAGTGGCTGGCTCATCCTTTGCTGCTGCTGTTTGTTTGCTTTATTATATTCCATTCTGTGGGGGTAGGGGGGTGCATGGGTTTGTGTGAATGTATTAGTGTGGGGTGGGGTGGGGGTGCATGGGTTTGTGTGTATGTATGAGTGTGAGGGTGGGGTGGGGGTGCACGGGTTTGTGTGTATGTATGAGTGTGGGGGTGGGGTGGGGGTGCACGGGTTTGTGTGTATGTATGAGTGTGAGGGTGGGGTGGGGTGCACGGGTTTGTGTGAATGTATGAGTGTGGTGGTAGGGTGCATGGGTTTGTGCATATGTATGAGTGTGAGGGTGGGGTGGGAGTGCATGGGTTTGTGTGTATGTATGAGTGTTGGGGTAGGGTGCACAGGTTTGTGTGTATGTATGAGTGTGGGGGTAGGGTGCATGGGTTTGTGTGTATGTATGAGTACCCCAGAGGCCGATGTCAGCGTCTTGCTCCATGGGTTTGTGTGTGTACATGAGAAGGTCAGCGTCTTCCTCTATTGCTCTCCACCTCATTTTTTGAGACATAGTTTCTCACTGAACCTGGGGCTCCGGGCAAGACTAAGCTGTCCATCAAGTTCAAAGCTGCCTGCCCCCTAAGTGCTACAACTACAGGCATGTGACTCCATGAGGGAGGGGTGGGATACTTACGTGGATGTTGGGCATCTAAACTCAGGTTTTAGTAAGTACTTACCAACTGGATCATTGCCCTAGACTATTTGGGTTTTTGCTTGTATGTTTGTTCTGTTTCCTGAGACAGCATCTCCTGCAACCCAGCCTGGCTTTGAACTCCTTAACCTCCTGCCTGTCACCAAAGTGGTGACATTGCAGACACATGTCACTACACCCAGATGACTGGAGAGCTTCACTATCAGGAAAACAGAGTTCCATTCTGTCATCTCAAGAAGAAATGAGCTGACCCTGGGTGCAGCACAGAGGCAGCCTCCTATTCTGGGCTCGGACAGTGGGGTATCCAGGGAAACAGAACTCTGCAGACCACAGTGCTCTCCCTGAAGGGGTTCAGCCACAATCATCTGGGGTTCACTGCGACTCAGCTTAATCCAAGTGAATCCCCTGTTTGCCTAGCGGAGCGGACATAAAGGATCCTGACATTGTAGCCTCTGAAGAGCCACCTCCTGAAAGCAGGGGCTGTGACATTATTTTTTGGGGTCCAAGAGAGTTAGCCCAAGGCCTTGCCCATGTTATGTGGCCCATTTTAAAACTCAGTGAAGAGCCAGGTGGCGGCGGCGAACACTCATAATCCTAACACTTGAAAGGCAGTGGCAGGCGGATCTCTGTGGGGTCGAAGCCAGCCTGGTCTACAGTGCTTGCTTCAGGACAACCAGAGCTGTTACACAGAGAAACCCTGTCTCAAACACCAAACCAAACCAAACCTCAATGAAGACAGGCAGGACACTGACTCCTCAGAAGGAATGCACCGATGTGCCTCTCACTATTGCCTTGACAGTGGATGGAATCCAGGGCCTTGCAGTTATGCAAGGGCTCTACCACTGAGCCATGTGCCAGATCCACGTGTTCTACAAGGACTCTACCACTGAACCAAGTGCCAGGTCCCCCACAACTGCTCTAAGAACAGACACACCATAGGGAGTTGCACTATTGTCCACCAGCCCTGAATCTAGTATTTAGGATTAGAACTGGGATTTAAATGACAATGGGACCCGCTTAGAGTCACACAGCGTGAAGCAAGGGGGAGCCCCAAACTTCAGCTTTAGGGAGGTCAAAGATAGCTCCCTACACCTTCAGCCAAGACAGCAAACAGTTCTCCATGAAAAAGATCTTAAGAAATTATAACATGACAAAGGGACAGGAGCTTGGAGGAAGTGGGTGCTTTTGAGCAGCCATGGACACTGAGAGCTCTCAGGAGTCCTAGGACCAATTGTCCATGGATGCTGAGGGCTTGGGGATTTGTCTCCATCATCAACTTAAGTAGATTTAGGATCACCTGGGAGACACATCTTTTCCAGAGAAAGGAAGGGAGAATGGCCTGGGATATGGGGTGGTGTCATACATGGGCTAGGGACCAGGACTGAACACCAGCCTTCGTCTCACTCTACTTCCTGACTATGGACTCCACGTGCCCAGTACCTCACACTCCCACTGCTTCCTCCCCGCCCTCCCCACATGGACTGTGTATGTCAGCCAGAACAAACCCACATTCCTTACACTGTCTTCGCTGGGTATTTTGCCATAGGAAAGAGGAAAATAGCCAACATGGAGGTAACGGTATGGGAACTCACCTGGTACATCTGGGGATGAATTGAGAATCATGAAGGCGTCTGACAGGCCTGCCTTGACAGGGTGCTGGGCAGAGCTGATGTCCAGGACAGCCATAGGGATCTGCAGCGGGGAGAAGAGGCACCTGCCACCCCCTGGAACCATCTGTGGCCTCGACGTCCCCACTCAGAGCTCCACACCCAGCGGTCTGCTCAGTGCTTGAGGACGTGAACACCTGGAACCAGATTCTAGGACTCACGCTGCCTCCCACACGGACCCTCCAGCTCCACACAGGCGGAAGTTGCCCTCAGCCTCTCTTCTTTTCTCTCTGTTAGTGGAAGCTTCACCCCAGCCCCTGGCATCTATATACCCAAAGAGTCTGAAATATTGGTGGAAGTCCCACCCCAAGCCCCCTCTCCCATCTCTCACCAAACCCTGCCAATCTCAGGAAATCTGCCAGAGATGCTCAAGACCACTCCACAAGGTATTTAAACTGCACCACAGAAAACAGACAGGTGTTTTTCTGGTCTCTCTTTCTTGTCTCCTCTCTGAGGGGTTGGAAAATCATCCGAGAGCATTGTATCTATTTTTTCGAATTCGGTTTGATTTGGCCTGATCTGGATTGCCGCATCAGCAGAGAGGCTTATGGGGTGCAGAAACCTCTCACTCTCGTCTCCCCCTCTTCTCGTCCACCTCCAGACACTGTGAGGTTAGCCCAGGGCTCTTATATCTGTCTGGGACCCCCTCCCTTCCCTAAGAGTGCCACTTTCCCATGCCATCTCCCAGCATTCCCTTGTTCTCCAAGAGTCTGTCCTCCACTCTCGAGCCAGAGTATCCTTTCCCAAAGGTGCATCTGGTTGTTCCCCTGTCCCATCCTGTCCCCCTCCTCTTCACTTCTTCTAGTGCTTTCTGTAGACCCCGCTCTGTGCTGCCACGGGACCTCTGTGTCGGCCATTCTCTCCTGAATACCCTTGTGGAGTCTGAAAGAAAATGGCCCCCAAAGGGAGTGGCACTATTAGGAGGTGTGGTCTTGTTGAAGGAAGTGTGTCACTGTGGAGGGGGGCTTTGAGGTCTCATATATGCTCAAGCCACAGCCAGTGAGACAGATCACTTCCTGTTTTCTGTGAGTCAAGGTGTAAGAACTCTCAGCTACCTCTCCGGCGCCATGTTTGCCTACATGCCGCCACGCTTCCCACCATGACAATAAAGGACTGTGAGCCATCCCAGTGAAATGGTTTCCTTTACACGGGTTGCTGTGGCCACGGTGTCTCCTCACAGCAACAGAAACCCTGAAAAGCACTTTCCTTCTTTTCTTCCTTCACTCCTGTTCATCCTGGGACTCTCAACTCTTTTCCTCAGGGAGGCTTCTCCTGGCCCCTGACACTGTGAAGATCCCCACACCGGTTATTAGCACCAGAAGCTTTTATGTGGGGGCACTAATCAATATGGCATTTCCAGTCTGTAATCATCTCTCTTGATGAGACTTGTAGCTGCCTAAGCCCCAGGTCCACAGACAAGCCCGGAGCTGTCTTGGCACCAAGCCCTGGGCCTCCCACACTGCATATCAGCTATAAAGATTTGCTGGATAAGCGAGAGGCTCTAGAACTTGCTCACCTCTTTGTAGCCGAAGACAATGCGGCCATCCTGGTGAAGGGCTGCCTGGAATGTGAAGCTGCCCCTGTCCTCCCGGCCCTGGAGGTAAACATGGTCCCACTGAACCACAAAGACTGTCCCTGGGGAGAAGAACAGAGACCTGGCTAGTGCAAGGGGACCCAGCAGACACGGTAGTCAGAGAAGGGGGCCATTTGTGAGTTTGAGAAGCAGGAACTGGGCAGCCACAGCACCAGCCTGGCTTTCAAGCTACAGAGGTCCCTAACTTGCTCATCCCTTACCGTGTGTGTACCCCTTCTTTCTTGACTATCCTGACCTCTGGAGACAAAAGGAAAAGTGGAAATGTCTGTCTCCTAGGTGTGTGGAGGCTGATGAGGGAAGGAGGGGAGGTTCTGGGGAGGCGTTACTCAACCATGCCAGGCGACAGCGCTTCCATCCCCTTCCCACCCTTACAGGTGAGAGGACAGCACAGGGCAGAATGGAAAGACAGCAGTCTGCTTAGGGCTCCCGGGAAGGGGCTAGGCCAGGACACCCCGGGATTAGGTGAAATATACTCTAAGATCAGACCTCACCATTGTCAAAGTAGGCAACTGTGGAGTTGTCAGAGTAGCCAGGGTTGAAGTTGGCCATCAGGGGTGCCACGTACTGGGTGGCTGTGAGCATCCGGTGGAGCACATCACCCGTGAAGATGAATCCTGAGGGAGAGAGGTTTAAGGGTGCCACCAGAAATGGCTCAAGGGGCTGCCTCTAGGGTTTTTGTTTGTTTTTCTCCCACTGGCAGGAGCTTGAAGTGAGCCTTGTGGCCTCATCCCCTTCCCCACCCAGCAGGCTCTGGACTTGGTGAGATAGAAAAATGGCTCAGACTAGCGAATGCTTGTCCCTTCTCTCTGAGTAGGAGAAGGAAGGGGAACTGACTCCCACCCTCCCCAGTTTTGGGGAAGTGGGAAATAGAATGAACGTGACAGAAATCAAAGAAACTCCTCATACCAGCAGGGGCCCTGGTCCTTGCTTCCTCGGGCTCAGACTCAGAAGTGGAGACCCCAGAGCTATGTATACTGACCATGTTGGTCCAGCGGGATGGGTGCATGCACACACACATGCAGGCAAGCACGCACACATACATGCAGGCCAGCACACAGCACACACACAGGCCACCCGATTTGAGCGGGACGTTCCCTGACTGCCTCCCTAGCCCACCTATGCTCCTGTCTCTCGTGAGTCCCTCAACAGCCTCTCTGAGTCAGGATGAGACCTCCAAGTCCTTCCCCAGCCTCACTGGTTTTTCCTTACCTCCAGTTGCTATGGTGATCTGCCGTAGAGGATGCCCGTAGAAAGGGAAATCAAAGGACAAGACCACTCTCTGCAGGGACAGGAGAAAGTCCCCATGGGTGGAGCTGCCAGCCAAATGCTGGTCACCCTCCCTGCTCCAGACTTGTCTGAACAATGTGGACACCAGCATATCCAGGGTCAGACCCCCTAGGACTACAGCTGGGTGCCCGCACTGAATGTTCTCTGACTGTACCTACAGACCTCAGGCCATAACCATGTCCACATCCGGGCAGCCACTGCTGGCCTAGCCCCCAGTCTCCCAGCCCAGGCTGTCCTGGTAGGCCTAGGCACTCACCGAAGCCTGCCGGTGAGAGCTTGAGAGGATCCTGTGGACCTTCACGTGGCTCCGGTTGGCCACGGCCATGTCCACCCACAGGTCCCGACTGCGACGCTCACCGGGGCCATAGACACGGGACACATAGTAGTTGTGGTTGTCCTCCTGCGGGGGACAGAGATAGACCCCAAAGCAGGTGTAATAAGCCAGGTAAACTGGTCCCCACCCTCTGCCCCTCCCTACCCAGAATTCCCCAATCCTCTGGCCCAGAGCACGGGAGCCACCACTTTAGGCCCAGGAGCTCCGGAACACCCCTGGAAAGCACAGTCCTCAGTCATTCCTCAACAGATCTGGCCTCAGCCAAATCCACACTTGCTCCATTTGGGTTCAGCTCTGTCCTGCCCAGACAAACCAGAGGCTTTTTCTGTAACCCTGAATGTTTCAGAGCATGACAAAGGCCAAGTTCAGCACTGGGGACATGGCGGAGAAAAACGCAGCTACAGCGTTTGCCTAAAAGAAGCATGCCCAGACCACAAGGGACACATAATCTCTGACCTGTCCCAGGAAAAAAGTGAAAAACAACTACAAAGAGGTCTTAGATGTCCGAGGGAGAAGGCAGCCTCTGGTCTCGGGGAGTTGCTGGTCTGACGGAGGAGACAGGACACAGACAACGGAACACTCAGCCGCGGGCATGAGCAGAGCAGAGAGCCACAATGCTCTCGCTGCGGTTACCAGATGGAGTGAAAGAAGAAAGAAGCCAGGAGTTCCTCAAGGGGTAATTTAGCATCTCCCTATGTGGCTGATGGGGATACCACAGCGGGCTGGGTATGTTCCACAGTCTCCCTCGGAGGAGCATCTGGGACCAGGGCTGATAGCAGGCCAGGGAAGTGGCTGGCAGAAAGAATGGGAAAGCTAGCGAGCTGGGCTGCGTCTCAGTACTTCTGGAGCTGGCCCAAGAACACCTCACAGGAGGCCTAGTGGCAACAGCAGCGAGGTCAGAGGCTCCCGAGGCCACCTCGGGTACAGTGATGCCCTGCATCATGGGTCATTAATCAAGCTTCAGACACAGCAGAGCGGCCATGTTCTTCCTGTCGAGCTGCCAGCTGCCCAACCAGCCCTTGGCCTGAGCCCAGTGGGAGCAGGAGCTGGGGCCTCGGGCACTGAGCACCTACAGAGCACAGACTGATTCTGACACGCGACACCCTCTGAACACATTTTGGAGGCTTAGGATTGGAGTGGGCTTGGAGAGAAGGAACATGGGAGGTTCTGCTGGGACCACCTGCTATGGCAAGCCAGCAGCTTGTCTCTCTGCATCCCCGTTTCAAACAAAATAACAGTTTAATAAAGGTCAGCTTTGGGCTGGCGTGATGGTTCACTCTTAACTAAGAGGGCCTGCTGCTCCTGCGGAGGGCCAGAGTTCAGCTCCCAGCACCCACATGGCAGAGCTCACAGCTGCCTACCACTCTAGCTCCAGGGAATCTGGTCTCTGTGAAAAAATGAAATCAAATTTAGATGCTATTCAGTCTGACATTTTGTTGTTTTTAACACAGTGTCTCATGTAGCTCAGGTTGGTCTAGAACTTGCTTTGTAGCCAAGGATGGCCTTGAACTCCTGACATTCACTCCCGCTTCTACCTCTCAAGTGCTTGAGATTTCAGGCATGAGCCGCTGTGCTGGCTTAACAACTGTTTCCTCCTAATATTTGCGAACAAGGGAGTCACCTCTGCAGCTGGGGACCAAGGTTTCTCCCTCACTGTTCATCAGTGCGCAAGAAGTATGCAGGAGTCAGGTATGGTGGAACGTAGGTGGAGTACCAGGAACCTGGGAGGCTGAGGCAGGAAGGTGACAAGTTCAAGGCCAGCCAGAGGTTCATAGAGTCAGGGTCAGCTCAGGTAACTTATTGAGACTTTGCCTCAAAATAAAAAATAAACACAAATAAAACCAAGTTTGGGGCATAACTCAGTGGTAGGACATGTGCAAGGCTTGGTACCCAGGAGAGTGACAAAAGAAATGCCAGCAAACTGTGTTTGGGGCACAGTGGCCCTCCAATGGCTGAGAGACTAGTGAGGAGTCCGGGTCCACGGTGGGTTGAGAGTTTGGAAATAAACCTGCCTCCCTGAAGGTTAAAGTCCTGGCAGACAGCAAAAGGAAGGAATGACAAGCAAGCTCTGATGTCCCGTCCTTGGGCACAGGGGCGGAAGGTGGCCCAGCCTGCCTACAGGGGTATTCAGGCCCATTTCCTGGTATCTAGAGGGGGCCCTCCCTGGAAAGCAGTCTCTGCAGGTAAGTAGAGTCAAGGGATCGCCAGGTCACCCTGGCTTAGGGAAGCCCTGATCTAAGGGCTGCTGTCTTTATTGTCGGAAAGAGAGGGCCAGGCCGAGAAAATGAGGAGGCACAGGAAGTCATGTGACCATAGAGAGACTGGACAGATGTTCCTAGGCCAGGAATCACCAGGAGCTGCAAGGACAGGCCCTTCCCAGGGCCTCCAGAGAGAGAGAGAGAGAGAGTGGCTTCGGTCTCTAGGCGTGAGGGAGAATAAATGCTTTCTAGTGGCCGAAAATGAATTCAGGTGCCCACAGTCGTATGCTGCTCTGGGTCAGTGGGGACAACCTGGAGGGTTTGCCTCTCTCCCTGTCACTGCCCTGCCTAAGACACTATGGCACCCAGCCAGAGGAATGAGTCAGGCCTTTTACCACAGTGTACAAGGCCCTGCAGGGCAGGAACTGGGGCTGCCTCACCGGCATCCATTCCCAATTCCTCTTTACTAAGGGGACCTTGTAGGAGGCAGTTCATCCAGCAAACAACAGTAAAACAGAACACAAACAACTGGCAGCTGAGGTCCTAATGGAGTCTCCTGAAGGAAGTTCAATAACTTGGCCCTGCTAGGGTTTTTTCCTTTTCCTTATCCTATTTGACATGCATACACGATGGCTGGAGCACTGGCAACCACACTGTAAGCCTGAGGGCAAGCACCACATCTTAAGGATGGAGAAGTTCAGAGATGGATGCGGCTCAAGTCCTTGATGACATGTTGGAAGGATGCCCCTTAAGTCTCTGGTGCCTGTCACCTAAAGATGGTGGTAGTCTGATCCTTCCCCCTCCCCCTCCCTGTACCTGCTATACACATGTGCACATGAATGATAACATGTATACATGCACACATGTACACACCTACATCCGAACAAGGCACAGGTGTACGCAAAGTTAGACACACCACACACATATATATTCACGCATAGGTGTGCACAAGGATGTGTGTACCCATGCACTAATGCACATTATACAAGTGTACATACAAAGAAACATGTGCATTGATGCACACATGTACAGATAAATGCACACAGACATATAACCACATACATAAGTATAAACGTGTATGCAGGTGTACAGGTGTTTGCATACACATGTAAAAACATACACATGCTGACACGCACACATGTGCATGCATACACATGCATGTATACTCATGTACTTATGCACATATGTATGTATGGAAAGAAACAGGGTCTGTCCATGCAGCTCAGGCTGACCTTGAACTCATGAGCCTTCTGTGTCAGCCTCCTAAGTGCTGGGATTACCAATACAGGCCACCGTAATGGGCTTCTTCCTCTTATAAAGCCTGCAGGGTCGCTGGGCAATGGTGGCACAGGCCTTTAATCCCAGCACTTGGGAGGCAGAGGCAGGCTGATCTCTGTGACCCTGAGGCCAACCTGGTCTAGAGAGTGAGTTCCAGGACAGATAGAGCTGTAACACAGAGAAAACCTCACCTCCCAAGGGCCCCACTTCTTCATGGTGGATTAAGTTCCCACTCTCATAATACCTCCCCATGGGGACTGAAATTTAGCCCTACTGCCTTTTAGGGACACAGGTAAATTATAACCTCAACCACAGTGACCTCTCGGGCTTCAATTTTCTCCAAGAGCCAGCCACTCCCAGAGAGCAGGGAGAATCTCGGTGAGGATTGTAGGTAGCTCTGACAAGGCTCTGCTCAGGCCCCGGCAACACCAGTACAATGGTTTGCCAGAGATTACTACACCAAATGGCACCACACAAAGTCACCCTCAGGCCCCACACAGCCCCTCACCTGCCCCTTCTCCTGGCACAGGTGGCTCTTCAAAGCCAGGAGTTACACCTATCCAGTGTCCTGGCTGAGGAATACTAGGTGGTAAGAGGGACCAGATGGAGCTTAGGGGAAGGGGACACTCGGGCATAGCAAAGGGCCACGTCAGGGTGAAGCTGGGAAATGGGAGGGAGAAAGACGGGCAGGCAGTATTCGTGGTGTGGGCACAGAAACCAGCTGGAATTTCACAGGCAGCACTGCCAGTCATTCCAGAGGCCCATTTTCTTTCTTCTTTTGTTTTGTTTTTCGAGACAGGGCTTCTCTGTGTAGCCCAAGCTGTCCTGGAACTCACTCTGTAGACCAGGTTGGCCTCGAACTCAGAGATCCACCTGCCTCTGCCTCCCGAATACTGGGACTAAAGACGTGCGCCACCACACCTAGCCCTCTATTTTCTAAGCAGGGAAATTAAGGCCTCGGATCACGGTCTATGATTTGACTCCATGTAGGTATGTAATCTGGGCTGTCTGCTGTCCCTTGGGTCCCTTGGCAGCTGTCTCACTAGAAGGTGACCTGGGATACCTCCCTAATCTCTCACATCACCTGGTGCTGTGGTACACCCTGGGAACCCCAGATCTTCAGAAGGCTGGGGTGGGAGGACCATGTGATTCAGGGCAGCCTTGGCCAACACAGTGAAACCATCTCAAAAAGCTACATCAAATGCCTCTCATGTTGGGGACAGAGTCCCTTGCACCTCATTACCAGTACCTGAAATTGTGGCACGGTTGAGCCATTTTAAAGCGCATGGTCCTGAGTCATGCTGTAGAAGCACGGCGTGGCTCCAGTAGGTAATGTCACCTCCCTTCACTCCAGATGGCAGGTGACACAGAAGCCATCAGTGGCTCTGGGAGTCTGAGTCCACGGAGAACATTCCCCGTGAGGACACCCCAGACACAGACTGCCACCTTGGTTCCCTAAGCTCTTATCTGAGAAAGTGATGCTTTGGGAGAACGAGGAAGAGCTCGTCAGCCAGTGACTGGGAGTCTAGCAGGGGGCAGGGTCCGGGGAGGACAGATACACAGAGCTCTTTGGTCATCAAGGTGTCCTCACGCCATGACAATCCAGCGCTGAAGAGGGCCGCATGTCTCCTTGCTCCAAACGGAGAGCAGCAGAACTCTGTGCCCTCACCGGGTCCAAATAGGATGCAGATGTGATGGCTAGAATGAATACAGCCATTTTAGATTACAAAAATAGGAGGCATGGTTACAGATTGCAGAGCAGTCAGACAGAGGGAAACGGGGGTAAGAAAGCAAGCCCTAGTCAGTCTTCCTGTAATGATTTATAGTTAATATTGTATCAATATTGTGTGTGTATCTTATTCAGTCTGTGTGTATGTCTGCAGGCCCTAAGAGGGCACCAGACTTCATTACAGATGGTTGTGAGCCACCATGTGGTTACCGGGAATTGAACCCAGGACCTTTGGAAGAGCAGGCAATGCTCTTAACCACTGAGTCATCTCTCCAGCCCCTGTGTGTCTTATTCAGAAAGCACAGGCCATCACTGTGTACAACCTGCTGTTTACTACCCCAGAAGGTAGTCCCCAGGTGCAGGGACTGGGGCAGTACTGGTTTGACACCTCAAAGAGGGTCAGGAAGTCTAGTGAAGGAGGCAGCTTCCATGACACATCACAAAGCCCTGGCCAATCATCTTCCTGTTTCACAGGCAGTGGGGTGAGCTCCGACGTTTTCTTCCTTCCGTGGCAGCTCAGCACTTACACCACAGCCCAGCGAAGCCACTCTGTACCTTCTGGTGCCTTCTCCAGCACCCTCCATCCCACAGCAGCCCACGGGGACATCTCCGGGAACTCTTAGGGTTCCGTGGGGGCGTCATTTGAAAAACCACTGCTCCACCATCAAGTGTGCGGGCTTTGGTGTCAGCCTGATCCAAGTTCGAAACGCAGACGTGACGATGGTTGGTGAAGGAGCATCACCCTTCTTTCTGGTTCCAGTCCCTTCTCCAGTGCCGCAGCCTTGAAAGCATTCCACAGAACAGGACAAACAGAAAGCTCTCGGCTCAGTGCCCACAGCAGGTGTCCCATAAGCGCGACTTCTTAGATGAATTTGCTGGGCCTTTCCACGAAATGTCTTGACAGCACAGACCGCCTCCTCAAACGCCACCCCCCCACATTGCAGTCCAGGATCTGCACAGCAAGGGCTCCTCTCCCTCGGTGCTCACGACGCCCCGAGACCCTGCAGGCTCTTCACTCTGACAGTGGCACCGGATTGACTTTGGCTGAGCTTAAAGATGTTTCTGGAAAGGAACTCCAGCTAAGCTGTCACAATCATCCTCTCACCTGCCAGCCAACTGGCTGACAGGGATGCTGGGCAAGCAACCAAGGGCACCCGCAGGGCTGGCAGGAGAGCTTGACTTGCCAGGCTTGTTAGCATAGCACTTAGGCGGCTGGGGCCAACCGGGGAAGTGATGCTGAGAAGCGGGCTCTCAATCACCCCAGTCCATGAGGGTTTACAGACCCACCCGGAATGTGTTCTAGATCCCAGCTACTCAAAATGTTCCTGGAACAGCGACAGCAGAGTCGCTTGGGAGCCCATTGGAAATGCAGCGTTGTGGGCCAGGTGTAGTAGTGCACCCCTTTAATCCCAACACGCAGGAGGTTGAGCCAGGGAGCTCCCTATGAATTCAGGGAAGCCTGGGCTACATATGAAGTCCCATTCCAGCCAGTGAGACCCTGTCTCAAAATGAAAGAAAAGAAAAAAGCCAGATGCAGGGTCTCATTGTGTCATTTTAGTACTTGGGAAACTGAGGCAGAGGGATTGCTACCAGTTGAAGGGCAGCCTATGCTATAGAGTGAGTTACAGGACAGCCAGAGGTAAAAAGGGAAACCTGTAAATAAACAAGAAAAGGCAGGCAGGCAGGCCAGCAGGAAGAGGGCTGGAGGGGAGGCAGGAGAGTGCAGTGACCTTGGTCAGCCCCAACCTGCAGAGTCAGAGCCAGCATCTCCAGAAGATTCCCCGTGCTGCTTATGCAGAGAAAAGTTTAAAAGAAAACAAAGGGTTTTATCCAGACATCATTTATCCTTAAGGAGATGGTGGCTAAGAGCTAGACTGTGAAGCAGAACTGGCATTCTTGTCTGGATTCTGCCACTCATTAGTGTGACCCTAGGCAGGTGACTTCAGCTGTCCATCCTGGATCAATAGAAAACAGAACACCTGAAACACCTATTTTGAGCTGGAAAGATGGCCCAGTGGGTAGGATGGCCCAGTGGGTAAAGGCACTTGCCACTGAGCCTGAGATGGACGTTCTATCCCCAGAACCCACACAGTGGAAGGAGAAAACCCATTCCCAAAATGCATGTTTGTGACCTTCACACATTTGTGATGGCACACACACTACACAAATGTTAAAAAGAAAGAGATGCTCTGGCTGGGCGGCAGTGGTGCACGCCTTTAATCCCAGCACTCGGGAGGCAGAGGCAGGTGAATCTCTGTGGGTTCGAGACCAGCCTGTAGTTCCAGGACAGGCTCCAAAGCCACAGAGAAACCCTGTCTCAAAAAATCAAAAAAAAAAAAAAAAAAAAAAAAAAAAAAAAAGATGCTTGCTCATGAAGTAGATGTGGACCAGCAGGCCAGCACCAGGAAAGGTTCATTTAACATTATCTCCAATTTTCTTCAGGTTGATCCCCTCAGAATCTCATGCTACACTCTGGCCCTAAGTGTCCCACTGATGAGACCTTTCAGAGTGATGAGGTCATTAGGAGGGGTTTGGGCAGTTCTTGAATGATATCGTGGGAACCACAAGAGCAAGCCATTAGAAAGTGAATCCACCCTGTGTTTTCTCTCTTCTGGGTACAGTTCCTTCTGAGCTAAAAAAATAAAATAAAATAAAATAAATTATGTCTTGGAGCAGTGGCACATGCCTTTAATTCCAGCACTCAGGAGGCAGAGGCAGGCAGATCTCTTTGAGTTCAAGGCCGGACTGGTCTACAAAGCCAGGACTACACAGAGAACCCTGTCTTGAAAAACAAACAAACAAGACAACAAGTCCCACTTATCTCATTGTGTCTGTGCCTTGGTGAATGTAAGGCAGTCAGGGAACAGCTGACAGGAAGGAGCCAGGTCTCTTTTTCCTATGTGGGTCCTGGGGATTGAACTCGGATCATCGGGTAGGGCAGAGGGCACCTGTGGTAACTGGGGTTTCTATCATAAAACACCACAACCAAAAGCAACTGAGGGTGGAGAGGTTTACTTCATCTTCCTTGCAGATAACAGTCCAGCACGAGGGAGTCAGGACAGGAACCTGGAGGCAGGAGCTGAGGCAGAGACCCTGAGGAGTGCTGCCTACTGGCTTGCTCCCCAAGGTTTGCTCTGACTGCTTTATTACAGAGCCCAGCACCAGCCGCCCAAGGTTGGCCCTGTGCCCACAGTGAGTCAGGCCCTCCCACACCGGTCATTAATCAAGACAGGAACAGACAGCCTTAGCCGAAGGCCAATCTTATCTGGGCACTTTCTCAGTTAAGATTGACTCTTCCCAGATATGTCGAGGTCTGTATTGACAAAAAGCACTTAGCACGGTCCTTCACCCACTGAGCCGTCTTACCTTCTGTTTCCCTGCCATGTTATGACTCTCGATGAGGCTTTTGCCAGATGCAGCCCCAAATCTTGGCCTTCCAGAACTGTGAGGTAAATAAACCTGTTTCTAATTAATTAACTAATTAATTTTTTGAGGTCTTAGTTCCAATACCAACATAAATAGCCAGGCATCATGGTGTACCCTCAGAATCCCAGTACGGGGAAAGAAGAGACAAGAGACTCCTGGGGCTCCGTGACCAGACAGCCTGGCTTGATGCAATGAGAGTCTGTCTCACAAAACAGACAGACAGACACATAAAGTAGGTTCTGATGGTGAATATGCTATCCCAGTCACCATTCATAAAAGCTTCCTGACAGTCCAAACAGAAGAAAACCACTCTTTGCTTTGTTTTTAAGACAGAGTTGTTGTATGTACCCAGCCTTCAGCTCCCAGTCATCCTCCTGCCTCAGCCTCCTAAGGATTGCAATTCCAAGTGTGAACCACCACAACCCACTGTCTTTCTTTCTTTCTTTCTTTCTTTCTTTCTTTCTTTCTTTCTTTCTTTCTTTCTTTTTCTTTCTCTCTCTCTCTTTTTCTCTCTCTTTCTCTTCCTCCCTTCCCCCCTCCCTCCCTCTCTCTCTCTCTCTTTCTTTCTTTCTATTTTTCCCCCAAATTCTTCCAGACAGGGTTTCTCTGTGTAGCCCTAGCTGTCCTGGAACTCACTCTGTAGACCAGGCTGGCCCTGAACTCTGCTTCCTGAGTGCTAGAATTAGAGTTGTATAACACCACGCCCATCACCCCATTTTTTTCTTAACTATTTCCTTTTTACTGGCCATTTGCAGGCTTCTGTGCTTGTGCGCTCCTAAATACCACTGTGGTGAATGCATTTTCCGTAGGTCAGGCTGCCCCTGCGTGAAAGCCACAGGTAGGACGCTCTGCTGCTCAGGCTTGACGGTGCTTCCCGACTCTGGGAATCCGCGTCCACATTTCAGGGCTGGGATTCTGCCCCACTGCACATGAGCACCCAAAGGAAAGTGTCTCACGCTCCCAGGCAGGGCGGTCTCTTTGTCCCTGGGATCCCATTTTTGTAGTTTCAGGTAAAGCCTGGGAGCGATCATTCTGCCTAATTTCTCAGCCATTTAGCATGACTGGCTTTTATAACTCTATGAGGCAATATTTATCCCATTTTACAGATGAAGAAATTGATTTGGAGTGACACCTCAGCAAGCATACTCTCTTAGCCTGTTTCGGGGGCTATAACAAAATACCTTAGACTGGGTAATTTGTAAACAAGAAAAAAAATCATTGATCACTTTGCTGGAGGCCAGGAAGTCCTGAACCAACAGCATCCACAGCACAGTGAAAACCTGGGTGCGAGGGCGCAAGGATTTTCCCAAGACAAAACAGACAACCTGATTTAAGAGCAGAAAAGTTGGTAGTAGACTCTCTTCCAAAGGAAAATATACAAACAGCCAATCAAAACCCAGGAAAACTTTCAGTGTCATTAGTCGCTGGGGAAACTCAAGTCAAAAGAGCAAAGTGAGTTGGGAGTCAACATACCTGTAATCCCAGTACTCAGGAGTCTGATGCAGGAGGACAACATGCTTGACTACAGGCTATAGTAAGCTCCTGTGTTGACTATAGGATGAGATTCTGACTAAGCAAGCGAGCAGACATCCTGCAGGGAGGAGAGCTGGCTATGAAAGCAAGAGGACCTGAGTTCAAATCCCTAGCAACCACACAAAAGCAAGGCATGACCACACACTGGTAATCAGTGCTGAAAAGCAGAGATAGATGGATCCCGCTAGCCTAACCCAATGAGAAGCTTCGGGTTTAGTGAGAGACCTTGTCTCATAGGTGGGCAATCAGCAGCCCTGGGTGAAAGCTACTTAGGGCAGAAATAGGAGTGAAATAGACACAGACTCCCTAGAGACCCTGGCACTCCCTCCCACACAAAGTGCTGGCGAGTGAGCACCGGGTAAATGGAGCAGAGGTCCTTCGGGGCTACCTGAGTCCACCCGGGATGGGTTCTCCTCTCTAACACCACTGGAGACCACGAGGGATGGGGAGCCCCTCCTTCCTTTGCTCTCTCAGAAGAGGAGTACCTGCTGCAGACAGACAATGATCACAAGACAGCCTGGCTCGAAGGAGGGAGGAAACAAGCAATACAAAGGGACACAGGTACTGCAGTGTGGGCGCCAAGCAACACGAGGCAAAAATAAGACCGTTCCTTCTGGTCCATCTCAGCTCCACAGCTGCCAGAAAACAGCCATATCTAGAGCGTTCTCTGCACCCAGAAGCAACCTTAGAGTCTCCCTCCAAGCCTCCAGGGACCAGGATTCAAGTCTCTTCACTGTCCAGTCTACAGTCTCCTGGGCTCCTCTGGAGACTATAGACTAGAGAGCCACCAGAAAGGGAAGCAAGCCAGAAGACAGCCTGCAAGATCCCCAGAGCCCTGGCTCTGGTCCCCGGCTGTCATGGGTTTCCTTTGGTGCAGCTGCTTTCCCGCCTCCATCCTTGGCAGAGGCCCCCTGTGCCTGACTCAGCCCAGCCCACAGCAGGCCCACAGGGCTGGCAGCTGAGCCACCGATTCACTGGAGCCTTGAGCCCCAGGGTTTATATCTGTCCAGGCAGCTGTACCTAGCGTGGGACGGGTCCCACTCCAGCCCACTAAGGATGCGCTGACTCCTTCCTGATGTAGCATCTGAACCATATTCTGAGAGATTTCATCCTAAGCCTTCACCTCCCACTACTTAGACAGAGCAGGAGACAACCCCATAGAGGAGTCTTCTCTCAGATGGCCTTGTTCTACAGTGTGGCCTCTTTTTTTAAAATTGATTCATTTGTTTGTTTTTTGAGACAGAGTTCTTTGTATCTCTGGCTGTCCTAGAACTCACTCTGTCGACCAGGCTGGCCTCAAACTCAGACATCTGCCTTTTTCTGTGCCCATAGTGCTGGGACAAAAGGCATGTGCCAGGCAGATGGCGGTGGCACACGCCTTTAATCTCAGCACCCGGGAGGCAGAGGCAGGCAGATCTCTGTGAGTTTGAGGCCATCCTGGTCTACAGAGCTAGTTCCGGGACAGGTTCCAATGCTACAGAGAAACCCTGTCTCAAAAAAAAAAAAAAAAAAAAAAAGGCGTGTGCCACCATGCCTAGCTGCAGTGTGACCTCTTGGTGAGTGGTTGTCAAAGGGGTCATGAAGCCTCCAGATGGCAGAAGTCATGTGCTCAAGTATTGCCACGTGCCACGTGCCACTTTTTCCTGGCTACCACCCTGGCCACTGTTATTTACTTATTTCTTTCAGGAAGTTTGAGACAAGATCTCACTTTTTGTTCTAGAATTTACTATGTAGCCCAGACTGTCTTTAATTACTAGTAGTAATCCTCCTGCCTCAGCCTTCTGAGTGCTAGGATTACATATGTGAACTATCACACCTCATTTTTTTTTAGTATTAAGTATTTAATTTGGGGCCTCCCATGCCACTGAATCATATCCCTAACTCTTTTTTAACCATTTTATTTTATTTTTTGAGATTGGGTCTCTCTATACAGCCCTGGTTGCCATGGAACTCATTGTGTAGACCAGGCTAGCCTTGAATTCATAGAGATCCTCTTGCCTCTGACTTCTGAGTGCTGGGATTCAAGACATATACCACCACACCTGTCCATTTTTGAGATGAAAGTTGCCCAGGCTAGCCTTGAAATCATTCTGTAACCCACTCAGGTCTTGACTCTGTGATCTTCCTATCTCAGCCTTTGGAGGAACGGGGCCAGCTCTGGCTACCATTATAAAGCTGGCTGGAGCGACTGCAGAGATGGCTCTGAGGTGAAATGCACACAAATCTCTCCAGACCTGAGTGGGGTTCCCAGCACCCACATTCACTGACTCATAACTACCTGTAATTGCAGTTTCAGGGGATCTGACACCCTGTTCTGGCCTCTGAGGACACCTGCACACTCGTACCATAGACTCTCAGAGACACACTCAAACACACATAAATACAAAATAAATGAAAAACAAATCTCTCTAAAAAACCTCAAAATCACCTGGACATCTTAGATCCCAGAAGCTCTCATACCCAGACGCCCAGCAGAACCACATGCAGAGTTTTGATATTTATCCCCTTTTTCACAGGAGCGAGGATGGAACCCAGGGTCTTACACACAGCCTGGGCAAATACTCCACCATTGGGCTACACCCCTACCCCAAGTGCAGGTTTTTAGTTTTTAAAATTATTTCATTTTATTTTATGCATACAGGTACTTTGCCTGCACGTATGTCTGTGTACCACATGTGTGCCTGGTGCCCAAGGAGGCCAGAAGAGTGTCAGATCTCCCAGAAACTGGCATTACAGACTGTTGTGAGCCGCTTTGCGGGCACCTGTGACAGTACCCGGGTCCTCTGGAAGAGCAGCCGGCGCTCCGATGTTCTCTCCAGCCCCGTGTGGGGTACTGCCATGAGAGGAATCCCCGGCTTCAGTGCTACCGAACTAACCCTCCCAGAGTGGAGCCGAGCAATGTGACTTTGTTTTTAAGCCCTGGTGTTACTGGAGCCCCCGGGGCTCACTGAATGCCAGTGCTCCTTCTAAACACCCACGGATAATTGCTTCTGGAAGTTTTTGTCTCTTAGTTACTTCCTGTGATGTCCTCTTTGTGCAGACTGGGACATGGTCCCTCTGACCACCACGTCCGGCCCCCGAGCAAGTGTCAGTTATTCAATCCAGAGTCTGAGAAAGCAGCAAGGAATGGGGTAAGCCCCACTCTACTGCTGTAGGAAGTCTTACAGCCAGTGGTTACCGCCCCCTGGGCGTGGCCTCTTAGACTACATATGCCCCTGTAGAGCGTGTGTCTGGCCTCTTTTCCGGTTGCTCTGTTCTGGTTGCGAGATTCGGTTTCTGGTCTCCATTCAAGTAGAAGATTCTGATTTGTGAGTCTACCCCTAAATAAATAATCATCTATATCTCAATTCTTTGCTAGTGTGGGATTTCTTTTAAGCACACTACCATTCTTCCACACTCTACCATTCTTCCACACCTACCCTACTCTTCAGTTCTGAGTGTTCCAGAAGGCAAAACAAAAACAAAGGCCTAGTCCATCAAAGTCCATAGTTCTGGGAAAGTCTCTAAACGTACTGACCTTGGCTTCTGGCTTCTGTAGTTCTGCTTCTGGCTAACTGCTCTTTTTAACTGAAGGATGTCAACCCAGAGTACGGTTTACGTCCTTAAAAGCTCACCCTGAGAAAGGCTCGGTGCTACATTGGGATTCCAAGCATCGAGTGTAGTCGCTGGCTGGCTAATAAAGACTTTCTATGGGCTTAAACCCGTTCCGATCAGTCTTCTCTGGTGGGTACCCCACACAGTCTGGTGGCTCCGGTTGGAGGCTAGCCTGTCCTACATCGCAATCCCAGGCCAGCCTGGACAGAACGCCGCAGTGACAGAGACCACTCCAAAAGCCTTTAGAAGTGTATGACCAGGTCAGGGATCAGGGAGACACTAAACCTCAGTTTTCACTTCTGAGACAGGACTTGCTCTGTAGGCTGAACTGGCCTCACACTCTCAGCAATCCCGCCTCAGCCTAAATCCTAGGATTTCAGGCGTGAGCCTGTATGTTATATTAAATCTCTTCAGGGTGGAGACAGGGGTGGATATGTACTGAAACGGGGGTCTCACTAGGTACCCTGGGCTGGTCTTGATTTCTTAGTTATCTTCCTGCTTCAACTTCCCAAGTGCTGGATTATAGGCGCGAGACACCATGCTCTGTGGTCACAACAGATCCCTTCACAGTGACGTCAGAAGAAAATGGTCAGATGCCCTCAAGCTTTGAAAGGGGGAAAATAATTAATTTATTTATTAGGTTTTTCAAGACAGGGTTTCTCCGTGTGACAGCTCTGGCTGCCCTGGAACTTGCTCTGTAGACCAGGCTGGTCTCGAACTCACAGAGATCCTCCAATGATTAAGAGACAAAGGAGGAGGTGTAGGGCTGCAACCGTGGAGCAGGTGAGCAGCCTGCCAAGTTGAGGCAAATGTTTATATCTATGTGTTTGTTTTTTGTTTGCTTTGAAGACAGGGTCTACTTAGCCTGGGCTGGCCTAGTGGTCGAGGTTGACCTTGATCTTCTCTCCTTCTACTTCCACCTCTAGCATGCTGGGGTTGCAAGCACACTTCACCGCTCCACTGTACCCAGTTTATGCAGTTTTGGGGCTTGAACCTAGGACTTAATGAATGCTAAGTGAGCACTCGACCAACTGGGTCACAGCCCAGCTCCCTTGATGACAACTTTGACCACACTGAAAATTACATTTGCAGCCAAAGGACGGCATGTAAGGAAGCATTCTGGAGCCAGGTGGTGGCAGCGAGCATCTTCAATCCCAGCACTCGGGAGGCAGAGGCAGGTGGATCGCTGTGAGTACCAGGCCAGCCTGGTCTGCACAGTGAGCTCAAGGGCAGCCAAAGCTACAGAGTGAAACCTGTCTCAAAATCAGACACACAAAGCTCGCTCATTAGGGAGCTAGGGAGCAGACTAATTGGAAAATAGCCTAGAGGCACCCTGCTGGGGAAAAGGTTGGGACCTGTAGGAGGCAGTGGGTCTTCTGTGTTCATTCTTCTACTTTTCTAGAATGATTTCTGGCCTATATGGCCCAGGCTGGCCCTGAACTCCAGGGCTCTGATGATTTTCTCACCTCAGCTTCCTACTTGGCTGGGCCTACAGGCACACGCAGCCACTTCCCACCATCAGTTCTGCCTGATGCTTAGAAGTTTCTGGAAGTTCTTCAAGACAGAAAATAAAGATGCTGCGACATGCATCCTCTTGTTACTACTTCTCATTCTTCAGCCTCCACCCTTCCCTTCCCACCGCACACTCTCTCACATTTAACCCAGACACAAGCCGCCCGCAGTGGCAGTCTGCAGGCATGTGGACACAATATGCAGAATTTCTCAGTCCCAGGTGCAGAGTGCCTCCAACTCACACTCACTCATATGTGGGTGCAGAGCGCCTCCAACTCACACTCACTCACACGTGGGTGCAGAGTGCCTCCAACTCACACTCACTCACACGTGGGCGCAGAGGCCTCCAACTCACACTCACACGTGAGTGCAGGGCGTCTCCAACTCACACTCACACATGGGCACAGAGGCCTCCAACTCACACTCACACGGGGTGCAGAGGCCTCCAACTCACATTCACACGTGGGCGCAGAGGCTCTTAAGCTTTCAGAGTTATATTTCCTCCCCAGAGTGCTCCCCACTCCCAGGCCCAGAAATGTCTGCCTCAGTGACACTGGACGGTTTCCCCCTCCCTGCCAACCACCTCTTGCTGTGGCCCTGTCCTTAACCTTCAGGGCCCCGCAGTCTACAGATGAGGCAGAGATGCGGTAGAGTGAGGCCTGAACTGGCATCTGTGCCATAACTATACCACCTTCAGAGTTGTCCTCCCTAAATCACGTCATGCAGACTCGGTGCCTGCCTGACTGCATCCCGGAGCAGGATACTTCATTTCTCAGGGTTCTGGCAGAAGCCAGCAGCCTGGGAAACTCAGAGATCCTATGGCCTAGCCTGGAGTCAGCATGCCTCTTCTTCCCTGGGATCCCCGTCCATTCCAATCTCCACATCAGACACTTAGACCCCAGCTCCACTCTCCCACCATATTGGTTAGACAACTTACCACCACCCTGGTCCTGTTGTCCGGTAGTGTGTCAATGGCCAGGGAGGCCCCACCCAGGTCCTGGCTTAGCTGGGTCCTGCCTGGTTTCAAAACCTGCGCAGGACTCTCTCGGGCTCTCCGACGCCATCCTTGCCTGGTCCTCTTGACAGTCCAGCCAGAGCCTTGGCCTTCACCACGGCCTGCGAGAAGAGACAGAATACTGAGTGCTGGCGATTCTGAGGAAGGATGTGAGAAGGGGTCCCGACCTCATGTCTTGCAGAAGCCTCAGCACTATACCATCACTGATTCTGGGGACACTTGATGACCAGGACAGAAGGTTCACAACACAGACTGAGAGCCGTGTGCCTCATACCATGCCAGAAACATGTGCAAGCAATGCTAAATCCCTTCAACACAGTATGTCTGGCAAACACGAATCTGGTTCAGAGGCTAAAGGTGCTGGGGATTGAACTCAGAGCCTCTCGCGTACCAGGCTCTATCACTGATCTACACACCCAACTCTATCTTTCTCTTCTTTGTTTTTTTTTTTTTCAAGACAGTGTTTCTCTGTGTAGCTCTGATTGTCCTGGAACTCCCTCTGTAGACGAGGTTGGCTTTGAACTCACAGAGATCCGCCTGCCTCTGCCTCCCGAGTGTTGGGATGCACCAGCACCACCTGGCCTTTTACCTTCTATCTCGTTGTTTTTTGAATACTCCCTATGCCTCATATTAGTGGACTCATACAATACACCTCTTGTGATTGGCTTATTTCACTTAGCAGAATAACGTCAAGGTTCAGCCATGTTCATTTTGAAGACTGAACGGTGTCCCATGCTACACCACATTTGCTTACCTGATATCTGACAGTAGAAACTTAGGTTGTGTTCATGAGTTGGCTGTTGTGAATAATTCTAAGGAGAACAGAGGGCACCAGCATCTCTTTGGGGACCTGTTTTCAATTCTTTGGGTTATGTGCCCAGAAACGGAATTGTTGGTTCTTACAGTAATTCCTTTTCTTTCCATACAACAGTATGGAACATTCCATGTGAAATACCTATACTAGTTCGTTCATTTGTGTATTTTTAAAATTGCTTTTATTTCATTTTATTTTACGTATATGGGTGTTTTGTTTGCATATAGTGCCCGTGGAGACCAAAAGAAGACTTTGGATCTCCTGGGACCATAGCTACAGATAGTTGTAAGTAGCCGTGTGGGTGCTGGGAACCAGGTCTAGCTTATCTGGAAGATCAGCCAGTGCTCTCAGCCACTGAGCCGTCTCTCCAGACTCAGTAGGCCAGTTTTCTTTCTCAATATTGCCAGAGGTTTCCTATTGCTTCACAGTGTCGTCATCAAGTCTTGTTATTTCCCAGGGCCTTGGGAGTAGCTATTCTAATCAATGGACAAGAAGCAATATGTACCTGTGTGGCTTTGATTTGCATTTCTTTAACAATTAGTAACGACGAGCATCATTCCATGTGATATTGGCTGTTTGTATACTTTCTTTGAGAAAATGTTTACGTCTTTAGTCCATTTTTAAGCCTGATGTCTTGCTGGCCAGAATCATAGTTTTGTAAGATATTTCATAGCATCTCTTCTCTCTGCCCACTGGACCCTGTTTGCACCTCCCTCTCCCTCCCTCCTCCACTGGCTTTGACTGCTGAATATGTCTGCAGACATTATCAGACAGTCCCGGGAAACAAAGGGTTCTCCCCTGCCCATTTGATTTGGTTGGTTTGTTTTGAAACAGGATCTCAATACTTAGCCCTAGCTGACCTGCAACTTGCTATGTAAATCACAGAGATCTTCCTGTATCTGCCTCTGGGGTGCTAGAACCAAAGGTGTGTGTTACCACACCTGGCTCCCTTGTCCTACCGAGGAGCAAAGTCTTAACTCCATCACTACTTTCAAGCTTTGACCTCTGGCAAATCACTTTCCTTGTGTAACAAGGGGGCGGAGAAACCAGCAGGCGTGGCAAAGAGGTTTCATTGCAAATACCATCTTCCATTAATAAGTGACAGCCAAAAGCACTCTAGATAGGAATCCCAAGACTTCATTTGTATTTAGCAGCACAGAGTGTCATGATCGATTAGTAATGTCTGTCACGAGCACAGGATTGGCAAGTGGCCACCCAGATGCAGTTGTTCCAAGACTCCAGCTGTCTTGGGGCTGTTAAACTGATAAAAATGATACTGAAAAGCATCCCTTTCCACTTCAGAGGGTTAGGTGCCCTCTCCCTGGGAGACTTGTGCTCCCCAGGTCTCTCTCCACTCTCCTCAGAGTGCCTGGCAAAGAGTAAGCGCTCCATCACTGCATAATTGAGGACACTCCACTAGGGGATAACTCTCGGGTAGCAGCAAGGACAGAGGCTGAAACAAGGCTTGGCTGGACCAGGCCTGGGGCCTCGCCAGGATGCTGCTGTGGAGCGCAGATTTGTCGTTAGACATTTTATCCAATTAAGTCATTCTTGGCTGCTGGTGCCTGCTGGACTCTTGCCGGGGCCCCTCTTACGTCTCTGCCCCTAATCATAACCAGATGCTCCTGGAGAATGTGGGCAGAGGGGCAGTTCTGACTTCTCCCCCAAGATATCTACTGAATGGCTGATAGCCCTGGGCTAGGTGGCCGCTGAAGAACACTGGGCCCCATGCAAGCTGCCTGGCCTCTTCAGCAAGGCCACGGCTGTTTGTGGCAGACTGTCTGTGCTAAGTTGGGTGGCCTTCTCCCCAAGTTCTCCTGCAAGTAGCCCCGAGGGGAAGGCAGGAGTCAGAACTAGGAAGGTACACATGCAGACCAAGTGGAAGGGTTGATGTGTGGACTGGCAGGAAGTACCAAGCCTGGACTGACTATGGAGAGGAATGTCAGATGGGAGACCCACAAGACAGTCCGTTCCCGCCCCCCGCCCTCAAGCTGGGCCCTGGCAGTTTAATTCTGTGAGCTTCAGCTTCCCTGTGTGACAACCACACCAAATACAGGCTTCCCTGAGTACTGAATAAAATCAGAGATGAGGTTCCAATTAGCCAGGAGCAGGGGCACAGGCTCTGTGCAGGGTGCTGCGGGGGAGGGCAAAGGATGCCACAAAGAGCTAGGAATCCCCAGATGTGTCTCTGTGGCTTCAGCATGTCTGTATTTCTCGCCCCTCCCAGTTGGATGTGCCAAGATGTCACCTCTTAGCCCATGCCAGGAGTCAGTGTAGGTGGCTGGTCACACAGCCTTGATGTCTAATGGTTCACCCAAGGACACCCGACACCCTTGTCCCTATTGCTTTCTCTCAGCACCCATTCCATCCTTTGCTTCCAGGACAGAGACAGAACTCAGGATTTGAAATCAGGCAGGCTGGCTCTAGTCTGGTTAGAACCGCCGAACACAGAGACAAGAAAGTCAAGTATAGTATCTATCACATGCCCCTTAATCCCAGCACTCAGGAGGGAAAGGCAGGCATAACTCTGTGAGTTCAAGACCAGCCTGATCCTGGTCAGAGTAACAAGTTTTGGGTCAGCCAGGACTGCATAATGGGATCTTATCTTAAAAACAAACAAACAAACAAACAAACAAACAAGCAAAAACACACCCTGTATTCCCATCATTCCAGAGGCTGAGGTGGGAGAACCTTTAGTTAAAAATCAGCCTGGGCTACAAAAGAAATGACTAGAAACTCTCAGGCTGTCTCTTAAGGTGCAGGGCAGCCCCGGGGCTGGGTTCCTGGAGGGAGCCCTGGGTACCACTGACCTGAATGTGGGAGCTGTCCTAGGAGACTGGCAACCTGATGTGGTCTGAGTCCCATGACCTGGCACAGCCCTGCTAAGGCTGAGGGGGAGCCAGGCTACACCACCGAGGGCTTGACCCGCCCACCATCCCACTTGCCACTCAAGCTGGTCCTTCCATATTGAACCCATCCCTCCTGCTGATCTAAGGGTGCTCGTGGCCAGGTCCTACTGTCCCTCACATTCCTTGAGGCCCTCTAGGACCCAGTCTTGCTACCCTGCCACCAGACACTGTTGCCTCAGTCAGGACCACTCTGCTCCTAAACAGCCCTCTCCACCTGATGAAGACTGACAAGATGCCATTGCTTCCCAGGGTCTCCCTGACACTTCTCCCCCTCCCCCAGATGCCCGGGGCACCACCCAAGCCGACCTCCAGGACCATCATTCTCTTTGCTGCCTATGCATCTAGAATTCTGGGTACTGCAAGGACCAGTGTTCAGGGGGCACCAGTGAGTGAAGCAGGGACACAAGCCAGCACCAAGCCTCACAGGACAGAGGAGAGCCTCCCTTGGGCACAGCCCTGCTGGAGACCCCCCACTATTCTATCACAGCAGTGGAAGAGCACAGGTTTACCACCAAGCTGGAGGTCTAGCCTTGTACCACAACACCACAGTTTACAAATTCTGGAAGCTTCCATCTCTAACGGATAAGATGGGGTGAGAACAGCTCGACCACTTGCTAGGCTGAATCTTTAACAAAACTGTGTACACAAAGCAGCCAGCAAAGCGGACCTTCCCTGGGTCTGGGGATGCAGCTCAGTTAGAAAGTTTCCCTAGCATGCAGGGAGTTCTGGGTTCGATTCTCCAGGGCCACATGAATATGACCAGACGGCACTGTGCCTGGAGTCCCAGGATTGTGGAGTGGAGGCAACAAGATCAAAAGCGGAAAGTTATCCTCGGTGACATGGTGAGTTCAGAGTCAACCTGGGCTACACGACACCAGGTCTCAGAGTCCTGTTCTTTGCTTCACACAAGGTCCTCCCAGGCTTAACAAATCCCACTTCCTACTTATAAAGTCCCTCCTGCACAGACCCTGCCCCTCACCTCGCAGATTAGAAAGGTGGAAACATATACAAGGAAGAGGGAAACCAGGTGGCTGTGCAATGGGCAAACCACACACACACACACACACACACACACACACACACACACGACAATGACAATGATGACAACACCCAGAGGGGGACGAACCCTCTGCTTTCTGGTTACTCAGCAAGGGATCAGTCAGAAGCATCTACACACTCATTGTTCACCGGTTTCAAGTAGCAGGCTGGCCTCAAACTCACTACACAGCTCAGGATGACCTTGAACTTCCGATCATTCTGGTCATTCTTCCTCCAAGTGGCCTTGCTCTCAGTGTGGCCCGCCGTGCCCAGCTTTCTCACACACATTGATTAAGTAGGTTTCCACACAAGCTGTGTTGAGGGGATGGAGGAGTTCTCAGTGCCAGGCAGGCGTGATCCTGAGCCCAAACCTTTCAGACTTCTTCCCATAGAGCAGCAGCGAATCAGGTTAGAGAGGGAGGTTGCTGCGTTGACCCTGCTGGCAGGGTAGGTCTCTCTGAAGAGGGGGTCCTGGAGCTGATGGGAAGCTGCCATTGCGTCACAGTATACTAGTTTATTGGGAGGTCCCTGGTGGGCAAGGAGGAAGCTAGAGGCAGATTATGGCTAGAGAGGTCATGAGACTTCCCTTCGGTCTAGAGACAGGCAGTCTTGACTCAGGGAATAGGACGCTTTCAGGGGCCTTGCTGTGTTTGGAAATGGTTGCCTTCTGTGTATGTCCTGGGTGTCTCTGGTTCCCCTGGGACCAGAACTTCAGGGTCCACTCCTCAGATGGCTCTGAGGCCGTCTCCCTGTCTGTCATCTGTTTGTCTGTCTTCCTGCCTTCTACTGACTTCTGGTCTCCCTGTCATTAGACTCCTACTTCAGGTCACTGGTGTCTCTGTTCCCACTCTAAGGATGGATGTGGGGACAAGGCTCTAGGGATGACGAGCCCTTGTTGCTGCCAGGCCTGCCAGCCCTGATGGGGACACCATTGCCTCTGCTGGGGCTGGGCCTCCTTGGAGCCCCTCTATGCTGCACTCACTGGCCACAGTGACTCTACCATACAGAACAAGCAGTCTCCCTGATGGGACTGACTTCGGTCCCAGTCTTCCCCACTCGCACACATCCTCTGATGGCCTCTGCGAACCCCACCACCACCACCACCGAGCCCAGCTGAAGCCAGAGGAGTCACCAGTCACCCAGATGGCTTTTTCCAGCTTTCTCAGGTCTAACCTCAGTCTTGCTTTCCACATATATAGTCCACACCTCGTCTCCCAGACGAATCTCAACGCGGAAAAAGCAGAGTAGTCTGTACTTACACAGGTGACACATGTCCTGGACCCCTGATGCAGCCAACTCCCCTTCATCAGCCCTTGCCATGGCCCAAACCCCTCACCAACCCAGCCATGTCTGAGCTTGGAAAACACACCAGGTCACCATGGATCAAACCCCTCACCAACCCAGCCATGTCTGAGCTCAGAAAACCCCAGGTCGCCATGGCCCAAACCCCTCACCAACCCAGCCATGTCTGAGCCCAGAAAACACACCAGGCTAAGGCTGACGAGAACTCAAGAATCCACCCTCCCAGTACCTTCCTATTTTCCATTTTAAAGCAAATCATCAGTTGCCTGTCCATGTTTGGGAGGGAAGAATATCATGAAAAGCGGAAAGACCTTTCATTGTCACTTCCAAAAGCTGAAGATTTTGCCAGTAACCTCATTTTATAAATCAAGAAACGGGCCCAGAGAAGGGGAGTAACTTGCCCAAGGTCACACAGCAAGTGAGACAGCAGAACGAGAAGCCAAGTGTCCAGCCACCTTCTGTAGGGCCTGCCTGAACACTCATGGCTCCATACCAGTCTCTGAACACGTGATTCTCTGCCCTCTGCCCCCACTACCATCATTCCCACCCCCACCCCCCGTACCATCTCATTCCAACAGAGATTCATTTGACAACATATTGTGATCATTAAAGTCACACGGTTAGGGCCAAAGCTGACACAACAGCCACTAGCTACACCCCATGAACTATCCCTTCCCTGACCCCCAAATGAGGGCCACCCAATTCTCTATTCCCAGTCCCAGAGGAAGTCTGTGTGCAGAACCTAAATTATGTACTGAAAAATGGCCTTTCTTGATAACATGAGGGATTCAAGATAGATCTCCGAAAGCATCTCCAAGTGGAAGAAAGGGCTTGACAAACTGGTCTAGGGGAAAGAGGAGTGTGCAGAATGGAAGCTCCTCCCCCATTTCCCCCCTTCCAGCCCCCACCTCCACTCCCGACGCAGTCAGGGCAACTAAGAGCCAAGCAGAACCAAACAGGAGGAGACCCTTGACTCTGGGAGGTTCGTGAACCGCAAGCTGCTTTTTCCTGGGGCCCCTGCCTCTCCACCAGTGCGCAATAGGTAGGGGAAGCAAGTTAGACGACCACGCTGGTGCCCAGAGAGAAAGGCTGGGCTAGAGTGTCCCCATCCTCCGGCGGCTTCCACGCAGTCTTCAAGGCCAACTGGGACCCAGCCTAGTGCAGCTAGGGTGGCAACAGGAAGGAGCATGGAAATGCAACCGCTTCCCTGGAATAATCGCGGTCCCTATGACTCTTTGGGGGACCCCCAGCTGGGTTCCTCCACGTCGTTCCGACAGAAGCGCACCCTTTGTGCGCACACAGGGAAAGTAGGGTCCCTATCTCCCTGTCCTCCGGCCTCCCGCGGACGATACCCCGCGTCGTGCTGGTGAGTCTGCACCTGCCCTGCCCGCGCGCCCTACCTGCGGGTGTTGCGGGACTGAGCGCGCGCGCGACCCCGCGGAGCAGCAGCAGTTGCAGCAGCCAGAGCTGAGCCCGCATGGTGGGCGCGGACGGCCTCAGGGTCCCCGCGGTGGCGGCCGAAGAGGAAGCGACCCCGGGCTGGGCGAGTGGGGAGCAGGAGCGGAGCTAGCACGGCGAGCAAAGCGCGGCGTTGCGGCCTCGGGGAGCGCGGGCGGGAGAGCCTGGAGGGCGGGGCGCGACGCCGGGGTCCCCGCCTCCCGTAGCTCCGCGCCGCGCCCCGCCGGACCCGGGACCGCGCCGAGATACCTCTGGTCACCGAGAGAACGCGACTAGCCCAGAAGACCAGGGGAAAGGCCGAAGTGGAGGACCCCAGGAAGCGCCCCTACTTGGGCCGTTGGCTCCTGCCACTCATCCCCGGGGCATGTGACTTTCTGAGCTGGTTCTTAGACTTCTGTGGCTTCCTGGTGTTCTGCTTAAGCGTAGACACCGAGCCCCCCAACTTCTGCCCCAGGAGGGGCGCGACTTGCATCCCCCATTTCACTGCTTCACACCCCATCTCCAACACGTGCTCTCCTCCGACCCCCATCCCGGTAGGACATGTAGGTGCAGGAATCTGGCACATTTCCACTCTGGAGCAGCTCGGATGCCCCCTCCCCAAGAAGGTCAGGCCCAATCAAAGCTAGACCCCAGCGCCTGGAAGTGGAGCCCACTGCCACCAACCGTACTCTGGGAATAGGGCACCTTTTTTTTTTTTTTCCCCTTCCAGGAGAGAATAAAAATACCCGCAATTTAGGAGATTTGATAGACGGCATAGAACCAGGTCAAGGCGCAAAGGTGCCTGTGACCTACTTTGTGTGAAGGCGAGTAACTGGAGCCTAGAGAGTGGAGAAGACTGAGGGGCCCTGACTTCCTCCGTGCTGGTGACCCGAAGAGTGCGGAAGGAACGGGTGCAGAGGCTGCTTCATGGGGGCACATCCTGAGAAGGAGGGTGCTGGGGGGACAGGATAAGTAGCGTGTGGTCTTGAGTAGGTGGGTAGCCTGACACGGAGGCCGAAGGAAGGACCCGAGGAAGGAAATGAAAACTAAATTCCCTCTCCTCTTCCAGGATACAATTCCACTCCCTTGCTGTTCCAAGAGTCCAGAGACTGCTTCTCTCAGACCTTTGCGGAATACTAGGGACCAAGGCAAGCGCTGCAACAGAAGTTTTGGGTTGTTACTGCTGTTTTTTTTCAAGACAGGGAATCACGTTTTAGACCAGATTTGCCAACCTTCCTGTTTCTGATTACTGAAAGGATTACTGGCGTGAGCCCCCACCAAGCGGACCACTGAATCCCTAATCCTAACCTGAAGAATCCCTAAATCCTAACCTGAATTCTCCCTTGACAGCCTGGGGCGGGGGACGGGGAGAACAGGATTGGCTGTGTTTTCCAGCTGCGGCCTCCTACCGCCACCCAGTGGACTTGTGATGAGCCACCGGGTTGGCGTTTCGCAGCTCTCCCGACTCTTTCCGCCGGCGCAGGCGCCGTGGAGAGCCTCTAGAGCGTCCCATGATGGACCTCCAACCTCGGGGCTGGTGTCTTCGTGCACCGCCAGGCTTGGTGTCCGAGCTGCATTTTTATAAGGTCTTTTATTAGGGGTCAGGCAAAAGCAGCAACTTGGAAGTATTAGAAGAAATGTTTACAAGTTTCTAAACGCAAGCCTCTAGAACTTGGGCGTGCACCTGGAGCTCTCCTCAGAACACACATTTCTAGCCCCACCCCAGGCTATTTCACAGGAATCTTCATTTCTAGCATGGACCTAAAATGTTGCTGGTGATCACATCCTGAAAGGCACCACCGCCGTCATTGCTTCCTGACTGTCTGGAAGTTGGCGAAGGAAACGTTACCATAAAAATACGTGGAGCGTAAGGAAGCCATCTAAATAAGTGTTTCATGTGTAAAAAGAAAAGCTTACAGCAGGGGGCACCCGGATTTGAACCGGGGACCTCTTGATCTGCAGTCAAATGCTCTACCACTGAGCTATACCCCCTCTGCCGGCAAGTGTGCGCCAGTAACTACTAAATGCGATTCCCGCGCAGGCGCAATAAAGTATCTCTAAAAGTAAGGGTAGATCGGGTTCGAAGTTCTCAAGAATTATAAGGAACTAACGTGCCGACTGCTTGCTTGAAAACAAAGTGTTTCCTGGCGCTCTGAGAGTCCTCCTGCCGGTCCGAGAAAACGTAGCCCGAAAGATATAGACGATCCCTGGCGACGGGGGAGCGCCTCTGGGCGGGGTCCCACTCTGCAGTTCCGCCACTATTTCTCCGTGTGCCCTCTCCCTCCTACACGTTCAGGCGACTTCTCCGGACCTTCTGCCTCCAACCTTAGCACGACCCTAGACACGCAGCTCTCTCTGAGGGACAGCCGTCGAGGTCACCGGCACCTGAGTGCACCCACCCACTCCACGATGTTCACGAGCGGCTGCCTCCGAGTAGCGGTCGGCCCACCGCGTCAGCAAAATGCGGGAGACTCGGGTAGTATCCCTTTCTAAAGTTTTAAGATACGTCAGCTTAGCAAAAGTATCACACAGCGAAGAGCTGTGAGGGGGCACCCGGATTTGAACCGGGGACCTCTTGATCTGCAGTCAAATGCTCTACCACTGAGCTATACCCCCAATGTGCTAGACATAGTTTATCCGAATGAATTTCTATGGAAAAGATTTTTTAGGTCCCTGCTGTATTTTTACAATATTTGTTATGTCAAGAATAACCTAATGAAAATATAAAGTATGACCGAAATGCCTAGAATTCACAAGGTTTTCTTTCATAACAACATCTCAGGGAAACTGCAAAATTAAAGATACTGGGTTCTGTGTTTCTCTGCCCAGGTTCCCTAGAGGTCCGGTGCCTGACTGGAAAAAGGACATGCTATCCTGTTTAGGTCCCTGAACGGCAGCATGGGCCTCCAATCCATCTTTAGCATCACCTCTAAAGGACAGTGGGGCCTTTTCCTCCCTCTGGGGTCCCCTTCTCAGTGGATCATTATCAAGCCTCTCATCACCTCTAACTCTAGGGCCTAGAGCCTCAGTCCTGGTTAGCGGGTACCAATGCCCTTCAACCTGGCCAACCATAGCCAAGTTCTCTAACCAAAAGGAGCAATGAAGAACCGGCTCCACAACCCCGTTTCCAAGGTGACTCCCCCCCCAGCCTCCCCCCCCCCCCCCCCCCCGCAAACCTTTAGGCAAAAAGGAAAAGCCAGTTTTAAGAACGGACGGAAATAAGAGGAGAGACGTTTCAACGGCACTTACTAAATACCTTCACTTTTAAAATTTTAATGCAATGTTTTTTTTTTAAAAAAAAATCATGACCCGAAGACAAATAAGTAGGTCCTGGAGAAAACTTTGACATTGGAGAGGAGGAAGGACTCACACTGGAAGAACACTGAGAGACTCCACGTGGTGACTTAGACCCCAAAAGCTGGGGTCTGAGTTAGCACCCCAGAGGGAGCAGAAAGGAGACAGGGATGGGAGAGCATCGATTCCTGCAGTGTGGAGGATTGCCTCTGTCTGGAAGGTTCTGTCCTCCCCGTCCTCCGCCAATCTATCTCACCACACCAGGCAACTTTTGGCCCGGTCCTGTTGGCTCCTTTGTCCAATGGATATGGCCCAATGTCAAAAATCTCTTGCTTTCTGGGCAGACAGAAGCTGAAGGCTGGGAGGGGGTCCCCCAACACACCCTGCAGGTTCCCCATGTCTCCTCACACCTTCAGTGATGGAGTGGGAGACAGTTTCATCTGTGGCTCTGTCTGTACCATCTTGAAGTCTTTGATCCAGCTCCTCAGTGACAAATGAGAGGCCAGAGGCAGTCTCTCTGTCCATAGCCAGACACCCCGCTTCCACTAGCAAATGGCCGGGTGTCTCACCGGTGCCAACCATGCTTCTTCTGGTAGGCCTCAGGCGGCAACTTCAGTTGGTTGTGGCCTGAGACTGCATCCACTGAAGTCCAGCTGGCAGCCTGCAGGGAGGAAGGGATGGCACAAAGGACCATCAGCATTTCCCAGAAGACCGTGGCTGGAAAGCTCCAACGGGACAGACTGAGAGGGTAGCCAAGGTCATGTTCAATCACTTAATGGTAGAAGGGAAGTGAACTGAATTCCAGAGCATAGCAGAACCATTGTGCTGGGGGCTGGGTTTCCTGGGGAGAAGTCCTACGAGGTTCACAGTCTAGCAGACGGGATGGATATTAAATGAATTCCCAAAAATAAGGAGTCAGAGGTCTATGGTAACTCTGAAGTTCCTCTGAGACAGCTCGGAGACTCACCTTCCTAAGCCCCTGAGTAGTGTCTCTGGGCAAGACTTCTGTGTCCTGTTTTGTCACTAGGGGCAGTAGCAGGGTGACCTCAAAGGCTTGGGAAGAGCCAAGCTCCTCATGAGGTGAAAAACACCTTCAGAGCAGAAGTGGAAACTTGGCGGTGTCTGTCATCACCCAGCTTAGCCTGGCCCAGGGAACAGTACATGGGGGCCCAGGGAACAGTACGTGGGGGCCCAGGGAATGGCACGTTGGGGCCCAGAGAGCAACACGTGGGGGCCCAGGGAGTACTGCGAATTAGACTGCAGATTGGAGAAGATGAGAGTCCCTAATGAGGTGAGAAACATATTGCCAGAAATTTGTGGTCCCTTGGGTTCACTTATTTAAAGTTTTCTTTTTTTCAAAAAAGTATCTAGACAGGGGAGATAAAAGGAAATATCCAGGCCTCATGGAAGACCATTTTGGGAAACTCCAGTCCTTCACACTCTGAGGTATTTGATCAAGGGTGTGTGCACACAGTTTTCCCCACCTAGCCCCAATCTTTCTTTCTGCTCTCCACCTTCTTGTGTCTCACTTGGTTTCTTTGATTTAATTTTTGTGGCGGGGACTTGGTACTTAGTCCGGTCTAGCCTTGCCCTCACTGGATAGTCGAGGATGACCTTGAACTTCTGATCCTCTTGCCTCTACTGCCCAAGTATTACAAGTATGCAATAAATAGTTCAGGGCTTCAGGCGTGTGCAGCTACATCGCCAGCCCCAAGGCAGGAAGTTTTGTCTGGTTCGTTCACCACCGTTTTGTTTGTTTGTTTTTTTTCTAATTCCCAGAACAGCACTTGGCACAAAGGCATTCAGAAAAGCCTAATGAAGAAACCATACCAGTCACTCCTGCAGAGCTGGGGAGAGGGAAGTATGACCCCCTCCTTTGACTAGTAAGAAACAGTCAGAGAGTCAGTGACTTCTGCCTTGAAGGCCGGTCCCCCGAAATCTTTCTACAGCTTCTCCCTCTTCACTGGGATCTTAGCTGTCTCTGACCACCAAGACAAAATCAGTTACCCAGGCCCTTCTGCCACTATATCCACTTCTCTGAAGAGTTTCTCAGTCCCTACCAGCCCTGTTGTTTGGGGGGGAGTCTTGGCGCTTACCATTAGAGCAAACCCTTGGAGCACAGGAACTCTGGAGGCTCCCAGGGCCTTAGTTATGGGCCTGTGTCCAGCTTACTGGGCCTGGAGTCAACTGTGGGCCAGATCCTGACTGGAAGGACAGGAGAGAGTTCCTGTAACCTGCTGCCCATTGGCTGGGCCAGGCCAGGGAAAGGTGGGGAACTGACCCTTCTCCGGTGAGGGCACAGCAGCCCTGGATATGCCACGGGTGGTCCTTGATGGCACTGAGTGTGAGGGACTGGGAGATCTCTGCTGTGCTCATGGAGTCTTTCACATCCTGCTTGTTGGCGAAGATCAGGACTGAGGCATCTTGAAGTGCCTGTGAGCAGAAGAGCCCCGCCCAGGTCAGCCAGCCAGTCAGCCAGCCAGACTCAAGAGTCCTCTGGGAACCCTGCCCAACTGTCTTAGCAAGAGAGACCCATGGCCCAGTGAGACAGAGGTGGAGACCCACCCGGACATTAGCAACCCCAACCCCATCAGATGTTGCTGCAGCTCCTGGGATGTCTCCTGACTGTTTTCAGGGTGGTTACGAGAACCTCAGACATTGTTTTGTTATTGTTGTTGCTTACAAAACAGAATCTTACTCTGTAGCCCAGGCTGGCCTGGAACTCTATGTGAAGCCCAGGCTGGCTTCAACCTCATAGCCATCAGCCTCAGCTGTCCAGGTTGCATGTAAGAGCCACCGCCCCCATCTAATGGTCCTCCCTATTGGTAGAAGTGAGACAACTTATTAGAAACCAAGCCACCTGCTCCGAATTTCACAGGGAGTGAGTGATGAGCTTAGTCTTTGAGCCAGCAACTCTGGCTTCTGGGCTCCGTCGTTCTGAGGGCACTGACCAGACCCTTTATCTAACCTGAGAGCACACAGCTAGTCTTACAGGTGGCTTCCCAGTTCAGGGGGATTACCTCATGGGCCAGCATCTTATACAGCTCCTCCCGGGTGGTCAGCAGCCGATTCCGGTCTGTACTGTCGATCACAAGGATGACAAACTGCCCAACAGGAGCGAGATGTGAGCTGCAAGCTTTCTCTTAGGTGAACATGCTTCCTATCAATGGTTAGGCCTCTGCCCTACCCAAGTACCAGTCCCACAGGAAAGGAACTGTGTAGCCTGCCATTTGCACCAGGCTGGACCCATTTTAATCACTTTATATTTTGTTCTTTGGAGACAAGATCTTGGTATGCAACCCAAGGCAGTCTGGAACCTGTCTTTGTCCCCTCAGTGTTGGGATTCTAGGCATAGACCCCCCCACACTCATTTTAGGATTTGAAAATCTTTCTCATATATATTGACTTTTCAAGACACAATTTCTCTGTATAGCTTTGGAGCCCATCCTGGAACTCGCTCTGTAGACCAGGCCGGCCTCGAACTCACAGAGATTTGCCTGCCCCTGCCTCCTGAGTGCTGGGATCAAAGGTACACGCCGCCAACGCCCTTCTCTCTTTTATATTTTTATTTACATATTTAAATTTTTTTTTTAATGGTTTTGATCTTTAGGATTCAGAAATCTTTACGAATGCTATGCAGTTAAATATCTGACACATTGTTTATTGTACCCTTTCAGCCCAGTTCAAGTGGCCATTAGTCAATCACATCCCAGGTGGTAGAAGCTGGGCTCAGAGAGTATGGTAAGGGACTAGCGAGCTGATTAATGCAGTCACCTCTTGGACGTCCCAGACCTGGTTTCCTCCTCACCTCTGTACTGGAGTAGTAAGTGTCCCAGGAGGAGCGCAGAACCTCCTGGCCCCCTAAGTCCCACATGAGGAAGCGGGTCTTCTGAAGAACAATTTCTTCCACGTTGCTCCCAATGGTGGAACATGTGTGAACCACCTCATTGGTCAAGCTAGAGAGCAAAAGAAGGTTCTGAGGTCTCGGCCCAGCTCTAGGCATTGCCCCTCTCTACTCCCAGAGCAGCTGAGTTCAATTCAGAACAACTCAGCCCCAGGCAACCAAGCCCTCACCAGCCAAAGTCCTGTGACTGGTGTACGAAAAGATGTGAGTTGGTCCAAGTGTGGCCTGGCCTGTGACCCCAGAGAACAATCTTAGAGGCTTCTGATCTGTGGACCACACTGGAATTGTGGGAGTTGTGAAGAACCATGTAGATCTGAGTGAGGACCATCAGACACTTTACTGGTTTAAAGGCGAAAAAAAAATACAAAAAAAAATTTTGTGTTTGTTTTCATTTTGTTTTTCCCCCATGGGGTTGTTTTTCTATTTTTTCTTTTCTTTCCTTTTCTTTTTTAACGGTCGTATCTCATTGTATGACCTCAAATATGAGATGCTCCTGTCTTAACCTCCAGAGGGCCGTGATTGTAGGCAAGGAGAACTATGTCTGGTTTACACGTGTTTTCTGAAAGTTATAAGGAAGAAGTTTGGGAGTGAGGACTTCGTATTGTTTGAATTTTTCTTTTCTAATTTAACGGTGTCAGAATTCTAGGCAAGCACTCCCCTATGCACCATTGACCAACACCGCCAGACCTTTCTTTTTTAGACATTAATTAATTAATTAATTAATTAATATACTACTTTCTCAGAGAAGCAAAAATCAGGAGAGATTCCATCCTGAGCAAAGGCCTGGGAAAGCGCGGGTGGGTGGTTGCGCAGCTTTTCCGATAGACCCTGAGCTGCAGAGCTTCGGGGGAGCTCACGGTCCGCCCAGGGATTTGAAGATGGGGACTCAGTTAACAATTAAGTGTAAGGTGCAAGGGTGAGAAGGAACCTGCCGCCAGGGGGAGCCAAAAGCAGCGAGGAGAGAGACCTCTTGGCATTCCAAACCTGCCAGGACTGAGGTGCGTGTGATCGGGACTGATTGCGGGAGGCGGTGGAACTGGGGGTCGCCCACAGCTTGCAGGATTCAAATCCAGGCCTACAGCCACTAAGTCAGAAAGGTCACACCAGCGTCCTCCCATCATTCTTCTTGTCTGCCTCTGCCCAGGAACCCAGGGAAGGGCTCTGGTCATTGGTCCAAATGACTATCAGTCTGGTGTGAGGCCCAGCCAGCTCTGTTCACCCTGACGTTACTTACAACTGGTAGAGAATGGTGGTCTTTCCTGCATTGTCCAGTCCCACGATGATGACTTTGTGCTCTGGAGGCATCCAGGAGAAGGGCAAGGTCAGAGCCAACCCCGACAACAATGGGCTTGGGTGTCCCCAGTAGGCTTCTTGTTCTCACCCTCCTCCCTGTCTGGGTGCCCTCTCCTCTCCCCGGCTCCACCCCTCTCCTGGCAATCTCCGAACCTAACCACTTTGATGTAGAACTCAGTATCTCAGTTTTCTGTGTCGTGTCGATCCGTCGTCTGTTCCCCGCCCCCCACCCCATCCCTAGGGTGCGCTGGGAAATGCGTCCCTGGCAGGATGGGGACCTTCCCCTCCCCACCTTCCCCTCCCCACCCCACCTTCTTCTCTAGGATGCGCTGGGAAACGCGTCCTCCGCGGACTAGGGACTATACCACTTCACTTGCCATCGGACCGGACCCCAGAACCTCTCCAGGAATGTGGAAGAGAGAGCTGACCCCATTCCATCTCCCTCCACATTTCTTGAAAGCGATTGTCTGAGGGTCCGAAGCACGGGGGCCTCTAAGTCACCAAGGCAGGAAACTGACTTATCCAGGTTGCGCTCAGCACAGTTGGGTGGTGGGGTAGGGGCAAGAAGCTCTCCCACCTTCATGCACTGAGCACACTGAAGGGCAGGGACAGGAAGGGTGCGAGGGGGAGAGCGGAGAGGAGGACATGGAGCATATGGGAGTGCACACAACGAACTCTAGAACCCAAAGTTCCCAGTCCTTCTTCCCCGATGACCCCCAGATCCCAAGAGCCCCAGAAGACAGTGGAATCAAAGAGGTCACTGGGCTGTCCGGTGCGCCCCTTACCCTGGCTCCCAAAGATTCGCATCAGTTTGGCTATCAACTGTCCCATGGCACTCCCGAAACTGGTGGTCTAGGGATGTGGGAGACTCAGTGGCCTCCCCGGCTGGTTGTAGCCTCGAGTGTTCAAAGCCCCGCCTGGGGGAGGGCCGGACTTGCTGCTCCTATCAGCTGGGGAAAACCCCAAGCGTCATCTCCCCCCCCCCCCACACACACACCCCACTCCCCGCCGCCCGATCTGGGAATCCCTCGGGACGCTGGCACCTCACCGGTGCTAAGGAATTAAGGGACGTCATCGTGAAGATCAGGAACTTGACCAGGATCATGAAAGTGCAAGGAAATTCCCAGAGTCCTCTTCACTCTGAGAAAACTGAGGAGTGTGGAGCATTTGCTCCAGAACGGCAAGTAAAAGAGTTAGCAACGTGCAAAGCACACGCCTACTCTTTCCCCAACAGCCACCGCCGGGCAAAACCCTCCAAGGGCGGTGCAACTTTCTGACATTGCGACATAGCGTCGTCATCTCCAAAGTTCCACACTGGAGAACCCTGCAACTGAGTTACAAAACAAACAAACAAACAAACAAACAAACAAAAACCCTCGTAATTTTAAAAAGAATTTTGTCTTGTTTTTCGAGACAGGGTTCCTCTGTGTGGCCCTGGCTATCCTGGAACTCGCTTTGTGCTTTGCAGACCAGACTAGACTCTGGTCTGAGAGTTCGAGTCCAGTCTCGAACAAAAAACCCAGTCTCGAACTCAGAGATCACCTGCCTTTGCTTCCAGAGTGCTAGGTTTAAAGACAGGTGCTACCAAACCTGGTTCCTTAAGATTTATTTTTTTATTTATGTGTGTGCGCGCGCCACATCTGTGAGTACCTGTGTATGTGTACCTTTGGAAGCCAGAAGAGGTACTCAGATCCCAACTTGGATACTCGGAACCCAACTCGGTTCTCTGGAAGAGCAGCATGTGCTTTTAATTGCTGCATCTCTCTAGCTCCTAATTATGTGTGTTATTAATTTTCCCCATTTTGTGTTAGGTGACATATCTATTCTTGGCTACATGAGTTGCATGCAGCCTACAGAACAGAGGTTGGACATGCCTAAAATCACGATAATGGTTGAAGAGATGATTCGGCGGTTAGGGCATTGCTGCTCTTCCAGGGCTCCAGCTGGTTCATTAGTAGGGAGTTTCCTGGGCCCAGGCAAAATGGGCTCCCCTAGGAAAGAACAGGGGTCTCTTCTTCTTGTGGGT